>NC_137430.1:34686639-34729139 GCF_964374335.1 Astatotilapia calliptera
TGTGTGTGTGTGTGTCTGTGTGTGTGTGTCTGCACCCGTTTGTCTGTTTGTGGGTTTTTCTCATCATTTGTTGCTTTTTTGTCATCTTTCTTTGAACTTTTTGTCTGTTTGGCTTCTTCGAGGTTTTGTGTTTCTCGTCTAGTTTTGTGCAGTTTTGTGGTTCTTTTGTGTCCCTTTTCATGGTTTTTGTATATTTACTATAATGTGCTGTTTTGTTGTCTCCTGTGCAGGTTGTGTGTCTCTGTGGTTACTGAGCTCACTGTTCTCTGTCTTTGTCTCTGCCCCGCCCCATGGACAGACCGGTGGGTGGATCAATGCTGGTTATCGCCTGTATTTCTGACACGCCCCCTGGTGGCGGTGCGCAGCAGTAACGTGTGCTGTGAGTAGGACCTGGCTGTCTCAGGGAGGGGTTGCAGGGGTGTGTGATCGGTCACGGTGGGCCACCTGACTCACACACGCCTCAGCGTCAGTAAAAGTGTGAGCCACAGTGCAGCGGCCTGTGTGATCTCATGAAGCCATCAAAGACCAGGATGAAAGCCTGGACCTTGTTGTGGTCAGAGGGGAGGGCCCACACAGATGTTTGTGATCGTCGGTCCTCAGCTGCCCCTCTGACACAGCCAACGAGAGACCACAGACGAAGCAGGAGGAGAGACGCGATGGTTGGACTGACAGGTGACTCCAGCTGCAGAGTAACTCAGAGCTGGACGACTAACTCGTCCTCTGTTACGTCTGCAGGTCCCACTCAGAGCGTGGTGTCTCCTCCTGAACCCACAGAGGATCATCATCAGAGCCGTGGCTGCTTGGTTATCAGTCTGCACAGGCTGTAAACATCACACACACGTGCACACAATCGTGCACAGCTAAGTGTGAACGGGCCCGTGAGCTCGCTTCAAAGCTACGAAGGTCTAAATTTAGGGGTCAGGTGATGGCGCCGGCGTTTAACGGCTGACGCGTGCACAGGGAACAAAATCACGGCTCCTCTGATGCTCACCTGCTGCGACCTCAGATGTTTAGGTGCAGATGTGCTGCATCTGTATGGGGCTGTTTGAAAAGCTTTGATGATGGAGGAGTGCGGCCTCGCCGTGGTTACTTTGTCTCTGGTCTCTGTGGTCGACGATGCTCATAAACAAACTGTAAAGGAGGAAAATGTTTCATACGTGTTACATAAAATCATCAAGAGATGGAAAGCTTCATCATATTACAAACACGTCTCAGATTACATGTGAGGAGGAATCTTTCAGCAGGCGGTCGTTAAACAGGCGCAGAGAGCTAAAGAGTCTCTGCAGGACGGACGGCGCACGTGCTCGCCGCTCTGAAGTGCACGCAGTATAAATAGGACGAGACGTTAAACAGAGAAACCAAACACTGGGCACGATGTGACGTTTCCAACAAAGGCTGTTTGTGCAAAGCAGCAATTAGAGGCGACGACAGGCTCAGATCCCACAAACAGAAACGCCTCTTTTAAATAACCTGTCTGCCTCATGTCGCACAAACACACCATGAGCGTCCGCAAGGACCCGAGCGTTCAAAGTCACGGCTCAGTTTGTGCAGGATCACCTGGAAAGGTCGAGTAAAGGGTCAAAGCAGAGTGACAGAGACCAGCGTCACAGCCACACCTGGCAGGGAAAAGAACTACAGCAGCTCATTACTGCTTTATCGATGTTCCTTTGAGTAAAAGGTTTAAGAAAACATGTTCATGTTGCAACTGTGGTGACTCTGATCCCTCCATCAGCAATAATCAAAACAGTGTTTTTGGATGAATTCGTGACTCCAAGCATGAAGAAGCAGATTTGACTTCATGTGAATGAACCCATCAGTTAATGCAGCAGGTGAGTTATTCCCCGCCTGCAGCTGTGCAGCTGTGCAGCTGTGCAGGTGTGCAGCTGTGCAGGTGTGCAGCTGTGCAGCTGTGCAGGTGCTCAGTGATTTCATCACTGAGCAGGAAGTGTGTGCTGGGTCCTGATGGTGGGATCATGAATATAACTCACTGTGACTCCCTCACAGACCCACTAACACGGGGAGCAGCTTCATGTAACACACTGTGACACACTACAGGCAGCACTGACACGTGGTGGTCACGTGTCACATCCTGTCTGTCTGACAGAGACAGGAAGAGAGGACATGATGTCATAATCGAAAGAAGGCACCTGTGACAAAAACACCTGAAACATTTGTAACTTTCCAACATGCCGACCTACAGATGAAAGTTTGTGAACTTCACACAGCTGCACGTCTAACACCCACGTTTGCACCGTCATACACCTGTGACCTGAAAAGGTGCTGTGGGTGGAGCTGTCGGGGGGATGAGACACGTCAGTGCAGCGTGAGTGAAGGCTGCACGCTGAAGGCTTCCTGACTCGTGAAGGGTCATGTGGTGCGAACAGCACTGGTCAGAGATGTTTTCAGAGGACCTGTGCTGCTCCGTCTTTTCTTCATGTATTCTCACAGAGCAGCTTTGCATGATTCACAGTTCAGAATAATCCCTCTTTATCTGATACTGTACCGCCCTGCAGCCCCTCAGTCCTTCCTCTGTCTGATACAAGCTCCTCCCCCTGCAAGACAACTTCTACTGATTAGGACAGGTGGGTGGGGCTTGCACCTGAGACCCAGATGAGGGACGTCATGATAATGTCCCAGAGTAGAAAAAAAAATGGTGATAAACAGAGTGTTTAGCCCAGGAGCGTTGTGCTCATGCTGAGCTCATCAATAGAAACTTTGGCCGTTATTAAATATGAGCATCCAGCACAGGACCAGGACCAGGACCAGGATCAGGACTACTTGGATTCATGTTCAGGAAGAGGGTGGAGCACCTTCCTGGAACTGTGCAAAGCCGACCTCTGCAGACTAATGTTGTGATTTGGTGAAACTGAATCTCAGCAGTGAAATCCACGTTCATGCTGACCTGCTGCATCCAGCACAGCAGGTCAGCGCTCTGCCTCTGAGACGCGTCCTTACATGTGAAAAGTCCTCGCTGTCCAAATGTCCACGCTTCGTCAGACGATCAGGCCGTGACACAGACGTCCTCACTAATCACATTTGTTTAAACTTTCCAAACATTCTCACTCTTCAAATTGTCCTTTATTTATTTCCTTCCCAGAACCGTGTCTGTGTTTACAGGATCTCATTGTTAGTGTCCCACGGTGGACGGTGTCCCACCCGCTTTGGTGCTGAGAGAAACCTGAGATTTTGTTGAACCACAAAGGTCACTTGTTAGGAAAACATAATCTGAGGCCTCTCTGCGTCTTTAAACAAATGAGCAGGACGCCTCGTGCTGTAGGCAGAAAGACTGTGGTGAGCAGCTATTTAGATGAGTTGGACTTTACTGAAAGCGTCTGAGAGCCGTGGTGCCGGCAGAGAGCGAGGGGAAACTCACGGCTGGGCTGATGGAAAGGCGCTGTGGAAAAACGACAGGCTGACTTCTTCGTAATGAACTCTGGCTTCCCCTGCAAAGCCTCAGAGAGCAGCTCGCCTCGTTTTTTATCTGCGAGTGAAACTGTTTAAGAAGGAATGCGAGAGCACCCGGAGGGCTGAGCTCAGATGATTAGCAGGATTAGGAGCTCGAAGCAGATGTTTGGACACGGCACACACCTGCAGTCAGCTCAGCTCACATCTATACCATCTCCAAACACTTCTGCTCTGACCTTTGACCTTTTCAGTCCTGATTGATACATATGGATGAATATATGAGTGCCAGTCACACAGGAAAAGGTTTAATTACAGGCCAATCTCCAACCTTCCTTCATATCAAACATCCTTGAAAGAGTAGTTGTCAAACAGCTAACAGATCATCTGCAGAGGTTTATTTGAAGAGTTTCAGTCAGGTTTCAGAGCTCATCACAGCACAGAAACAGCTTTAGTGAAGGTTACAAATGATCTTCTTATGGCCTCTGACAGTGGACTCATCTCTGTATAACCACCTTGAGGTGACTGTTAAATAAGTAAAACTGAATGTCTAAAACTGTCCTGTTTTTCTTCATGATTTCATTTTTTGCTGGATCTCAGGACATTTATTTAACTTATTTATGTTCATGTTATCTTTATTTATTTTTTTAAAAAACGTAATCGTGCAGAAAACATTCCTAATCAAATGATTTCCATATTAGCCGAACACACGTTTGACTGCATCTCTTTGCACTTTGCAAACTGGCAGAGGTCAAAGTTCAAAGAGGAGGGCTCTAACACAGTAATGTGAGGAAAGCTCTGAGATTGTTGCTGCTGACCACAGTAAGACAGCAGCAGGCTCCTGCAGATGCATGATGCTGCACGACTTCTAATGGGCAGCATTTCTGCTTGTGGCCATTTTCAGGTTACATTTGCAATGTTACCACAGACTTGACCAAACAGGAAGCAGCAAATTCTGCAGTGAAAACCTTTGAAAGTCTAAAGCTGTGAACTGACAGGCCAGATGAGACGCTTTATGTGGCATTCCCATTCAAAGAGTGGAAAAATCCCAGCGGTGCACCGAGTCAGAGGTTTGGATTCAGGGCATCACCAAGGGTCCTCATAACGACAGGGAGACGTGTTTAAGTGTGTGTGCTGTTATCAGATCGCTGGCTGCATCAGTGTGTGTCAGGATCACATAAAGCACTCAGAACTGTTCAGAGAAAGAAAAGTCAAACGGTAACACTCTGCCTCTCTCCGGGCAGCGATGATGCATAAAGCGACAGAAAGAGCTTCAGAAACTTCACGAGATCTGACGAAGCGCTCGCTCTCGATCATCACTGCAGATGTGTGAGCGAGGAAAGAGACAAAAGAGAGATTAGATTCGATTAGATAGAACTTTATTAATCCCTCGGGTGGGTTCCTCTGGGAAATTCGATTTCCAAAAAAGCACAGCACCGACAGAAGTTACAGAGTTACAGAATATTATATATACACACACACACACACACACACACACACACACACACACACACACACACACACACACACACACACACACACACATATATAAATACAGAGACAAATATAAATAAAATATACGAAGGGGATAAATAGAATAAATAGGAATAAAAAATAAAAATACAAGTGAATTGCACATTTCAAGTATTGAGTCTATTGCACTGTTGACTATTTACAAAAGTATTGCACAAGGTATTGTACAGTGAGGTGCAGAGGCACTACAGCTTAGTTGTTCCTCCCTCCTTTGTCCTCCTGTCTCCCCTCCCTCTCCCCTCCAGAGAGGAGTTAAACAGTCTGATGGCGTGTGGGACAAAGGAGTTTTTAAGTCTGTTAGTTCTTGTCTTGGGGAGAAGCAACCTGTCACTGAACAGACTCTTCTGGTTGTTTATGGCCGTGTGCAGAGGATGCCCAGCATTGTCCATAATGTCCATCAGTTTCTTTAGTGTCCTTTTCTCTGCCACTGTCACCAGAGTGTCCAGCTTCATGCCGACCACAGAGCTAGCCCTCCTGATCAGTTTCTCCAGCCTGGATGAGTCCCTCTTTGCTGTGCTGCTCCCCCAGCACACCACAGCATAGAAAAGTACTCCAGCAACCACCGACTGGTAAAACATCCTCAGGAGCTTCCTGCAGATGTTAAAAGACCTCAGCCTCCTGAGGAAGTACAGTCGGCTTTGGGCTTTTTTATACAGGTGCTCTGTGTTGCATGACCAGTCCAGTTTGTTGTCCACCCACAGCCCGAGGTACTTGTACTTGTTGACCACCTCCACCTCCTCCCCCTCTATCTGAGCCGGCAGTGGACCTTCTCTGGACCTCCCGAAGTCCACAACCAGTTCCTTAGTCTTTGAGGTGTTGAGCACAAAGCAGGAGAGAAAGTTCAGGGATGATGGAAAGAATGAAGCAGAGAGAAACGCTGTGAGTGAGAGAAAAAGACCGAAGGAAAGGAGGCAGACGACCAAAACACAGAGAATCACAGGGGGAGGGGCGAGCGAGCAGATGTGAGGGAGCTGACAGGTGAGGACGGGCGATCGATGGCGGCTGACATCAGGTGGAGCGTACCTGCAGTGAGTCAGCGCTCTGTGAGGGGTGAAGCAAACACCAGTGGGGTGGAGGGGGGGGTAACCTGCTGTTCCCGCCTCTTTCCTGTCATCCCGCCAAAACGTTGATGCTGGCACAGAAACCCTTTCAAAATAAAAGACAGGCTTCACGTCAGCTTTTCAAACGTTTGTGACTTTTTCACCAACGCCATTACCTCCTCTGGCTCCTCCCACTCCTCCCCAGATAATGGACCAACATGCTCACCTGTTTGCAGCTGATTGGCTCTCTGCTGATACCGATGTGTGTGAATGTTAAATACCCCGCTGCCCCTAAAAACAACAAAAACAAGCAAAGGTCGCCCGCTGACCCGGGTTTCTGTGACAGCAGCCTCACACAGATGTCCTCCCTCTGCCCCGCCACCACCTCCAGTTATTCTGGGGATCACCTGTGTCTGCTCCACCCTGTTGGACAAGCCTGGAACACCTGAGGTGCCCGTGAAGGAGCAGCAGCTCCTCTCTAAGCTCCTCCCACATGGCTGAGCTCGGGCTGATTCTGAGTCCCGACACGCTGAAACCCCTTCAGCCCATTTTCACCACCTCGGCCTCCGGGGCCCGTGTTTGGTATGATGACCTAAAATCACAGACGGTCACATGGGTGTGACATCAGAGCTGGGCCTCAGTGATGTCAGAGAGGACACAAAGGTAGAGAACAGAAACACGTCCTCACACGTTCTCCTGCTCTGAGGCAGGCTGAGTCCAGATGCTGCCAGCTGCAGGTCAAATGTGCACAGGAGCTGGGGATCAAACCTGTGACCTTTTCCCTGTGAGAGCTTGTAGCGCGGAGACAGAGGCAGCCTCTGTGTTCCCACACAGTGTGAGTGCCCAGCTGTGAAACCACATCATTCTCCTCATGGTTTCCTAACTACAGTTTGTCTTTCCCTTCTCCGCCCTCCCAGTTCCTCGCATGTTCCCCCGCTCGCTGTCATGTTTGGACAGATCACATACGGCGGTTTGGCCTAAATTGGCGCTGCGGTCAGCTGCTTTCTCAGCCTCAGCGCTGTTTCTGAGAAGTGCTTCAGCTCTGAGAGGAAGAGTGTAGTCACGCACTCGACACTGATGAGGATCGTTATGTTAGCTGTACAAATACGAGCTGCAGAGTCACAGTGGGCGTGGCCAGAGACCTCCGCCAAGGTGGGCGGCAGGATGGTGACGAAGCTGCACTGGGAAAACCACGACCTTTGACTCTTCCGCTGCTGCCGTCCAAACAGCAGGGAGAGGTCCGGCCGGTTAAAGACCAAGAAGGAGCGGAGTCGGAGGTGTTTGCAGAGGTCAGGCGGGTTTCCAGGTCCGCCCATCGCCACGACGTCTTTATCTTGTTTTTCAAAAACATTTAAATTCTGTGAGAAAGCCAGTCAGAGGCTTCTCAGAGATCTCCGAGGCAGCCTGGGAAAAAATAGTTGCTGAGCAGCTGGACTCTGAAGCACTTTCACACGCTGCCGTTCAGCTCAGGTGTCTCAGCGCTCCCTTCCTGTTTGGTTCACGAGGTCAGCCGTGAGCATATACCAGCAGCATCTGGCAAACAGCCAATCACATGACAGCCCCGCCCCCCCAACTGACATTGCTTCCTGCTGCCAGCAGGTGAAAAATCCAGTTCAGGGACCAGTTAGCTGAGCCTAGCGCCACCTGCCAGTCAAACAGGCCACGCCCCTAATAATACAGACAGGTGAGTTCATTCTGTCCCGTATAGTTATGAAAGGAGAAATTCTTTACTTTATCATTGGAGTTCATGTGGACTCACTGCCTGGACGTCAGACGGAGCCTGGACGTCTGAGGGAGCCTGGACGTCTGAGGGAGCCTGGACGTCAGACGGAGCTTGGACGTCTGAGGGAGCCTGGACGTCAGACGGAGCCTGGACGTCAGACGGAGCTTGGACGTCAGACGGAGCTTGGACGTCAGACGGAGCTTGGACGTCAGACGGAGCTTGGACGTCTGAGGAAGCCTGGACGTCTGACGGAGCCTGGACGTCTGAGGGAGCCTGGACGTCTGAGGGAGCCTGGACGTCTGAGGGAGCCTGGACGTCTGAGGGAGCCTGGACGTCTGAGGGAGCCTGGACGTCAGACGGAGCCTGGACGTCTGAGGGAGCCTGGACGTCAGACGGAGCTTGGACGTCTGAGGGAGCCTGGACGTCAGACGGAGCCTGGACGTCTGAGGGAGCCTGGACGTCAGACGGAGCCTGGACGTCTGAGGGAGCCTGGACGTCAGACGGAGCTTGGACGTCTGAGGGAGCCTGGACGTCAGACGGAGCCTGGACGTCTGAGGGAGCCTGGACGTCTGAGGGAGCCTGGACGTCAGACGGAGCTTGGACGTCTGAGGGAGCCTGGACGTCAGACGGAGCCTGGACGTCTGAGGGAGCCTGGACGTCTGAGGGAGCCTGGACGTCTGAGGGAGCCTGGACGTCAGACGGAGCTTGGACGTCTGAGGGAGCCTGGACGTCAGACGGAGCCTGGACGTCTGAGGGAGCCTGGACGTCAGACGGAGCCTGGACGTCTGACGGAGCCTGGACGTCTGACGGAGCCTGGACGTCTGAGGGCTTGCCTGGACGTCAGACGGAGCCTGGACGTCAGACGGAGCCTGGACGTCTGACGGAGCCTGGACGTCTGAGGGAGCCTGGACGTCTGACGGAGCCTGGACGTCTGAGGGAGCCTGGACGTCAGACGGAGCCTGGACGTCAGACGGAGCCTGGACGTCTGACGGAGCCTGGACGTCTGAGGGAGCCTGGACGTCTGACGGAGCCTGGACGTCTGACGGAGCTTGGACGTCTGAGGGAGCCTGGACGTCAGACGGAGCCTGGACGTCTGAGGGAGCCTGGACGTCAGACGGAGCCTGGACGTCAGACGGAGCCTGGACGTCTGACGGAGCCTGGACGTCTGACGGAGCTTGGACGTCTGAGGGAGCCTGGACGTCTGAGGGAGCCTGGACGTCTGACGGAGCCTGGACGTCAGACGGAGCCTGGACGTCTGACGGAGCCTGGACGTCAGACGGAGCCTGGACGTCTGACGGAGCCTGGACGTCTGACGGAGCTTGGACGTCTGAGGGAGCCTGGACGTCAGACGGAGCTTGGACGTCTGACGGAGCCTGGACGTCTGACGGAGCCTGGACGTCAGATAACTGTGACCTGTGTGAGGAGCTGAGGGCTTGCATGGAGCAGAGGGTCATCAGCTGCTTGGGTTTGAGGTACAGAGCATAAGGACCAGACTGGGTAGAATGGCGATGATGGTTTGGGAGGAGCTCTATGGTAATAACAGCTTCTCTGACAGTTGCGTGGTTCCACTTTAGAAACTCGTCTGAACCGAAGGAGCTCGTCGCAGCCTCGGCCTTCAGAGACGGCGAGATGGTCGTCGCCGGAGCGTACACTCATCCGGGCCGACGTGTGTTTACACTCCGGCGTGTTTTCATTGTTATCAAAGTGGCAGAAACACAGCAAACAGCTTTTATCCGCGGGCTCGTGGACTTCCTGACACCACTCTGACGTGAAGAAGTCCTGCTGGTGTAACTTCACCTCAGACTCGAGAGACTCTTTAATGGGCCTGTTTTTACTTTCGACATACACAACAAGGACTTCACGCTGATTTATTGATGCTAAGTTCATCCCCTCATTCATATTTCACAGCAGTGTTTCTGCTGTTTACACTGAGCTGAAAGCATCGGAGAGATGAACGACGAGCGCGGGCAAGCGTCTGATCCCGTGAACGCCCGAGGAGGCGACGCAGTTTGCTGGAACTGGAGGTTTTCCCCAGTATTCACAGCCGTGTTTACATTAGTCACCACGTCTCCACAGAGAGGCTCGCACACAGAGCAGCATGCCCTTAAAAAGCCAAAGCGCTGCTCCACTCGAGTTGCTTCATATGCTGGAAATCTACCGCTCGCATTAATCACGCGTGACGCTGCAGTTTCTCACAGATTGATCATGGAGTCACATCCAGCAGGTTTCTGAGAAAGGTGTTTGACCCAGCTCCTCTTCCTCAGAGAGGAGACCGGTGGGCCGAGAAACTCTGAAAAACAATCACGCACACGGAGTCATGTGCACGGAGCTACGGCCATCCTGAAGAGAGATGCTCATCCTGAAGCGTTGTAGGTTGACGCAAACATCTGTGAAGGCCTCGTTAGTGCTCACCCATGTCCACAGGCTCAGGAGCAACATCTGCTCGGCCCGAGGGACAGCTGTCTCTGAAAACATCTGGAATGGGGAATATGAAGCATATAAAAGTAACGGCCTCAGTGCCTTTGAAGAAGAGCTGATGGAAAGATGCTCTGGTGACAGCGTTACCTGAAGGTTATCAGGCGTCATAATCAGAGTGAGAGGGCATAAATGAGCATCAGGTCATGAGCCGGCGTGTACCCAGGAGGTCCAGGTCAGACATCAGCCTCCATCTGCTGCAGCGACACAGCAGGAAGTAAGGATCATCTATACATACCTATGATCATCCTCCACCCCCCAAACACACCACGCTCAGAAGCTCCAGCTGCACAAACATGGAAGCTGTCCGGCGCTCTGTAAGGTGCTGGTTTGGTGCCAGATGTGTGGAGTCTGACACGGCGACAGGAACCGCCGGGGCATTCAGGGCGAGAGACCCTGACTGACTAACAGGGAGAGAGAGAAAGTCAGTGTTTGTGGAGCGAGCCGGTCAGAGGGCCCGGTTCACAGCTTAGGACACCATCTTTGATGTGTGTGTGTGTGTGTGTGTGTGTGTGTGTGTGTGTGTGTGTGTGTGTGTGGCAGGCATGAATCACCGCACATCCTCTGAGGTGTCAGAGGTCTGACTCTGGAAAATGTCAGATACATGAAAACACACACGAAGCCTTCAAGATGAAGAGGAGGGAAAAGTGTGTGTGTGTGTGTGTGTGTGTGCTGGTGTAACTATCATCGTCAGGACCTCAGAGAACAGCTCTGAGTTTCTTTGGTGGATCTTTAAGAGGCTGTTCGAGGGTCCAGGTCTGAGCCGGGTCCAGGTCTGAGCCGGGTCCAGGTCTGATCAGGATCAGGCTGAGCTCAGTTCGCTCGGTGAGAACACGACAGAGTAAAGTCATCCGGCTCAGAGTGTGCCGATATAAACGACCTTCAGCGGGTCCCAAACTGGTTTTGTGTTTCCTGTTTGGCCGCTCTGCTCAGCCCGTGTCCTTCTTCACCTCTCTGATCCTACCTGTCATCAGGGTGACATCATCACCTTCCTCTTCTCTGATTGGTGAGTAAGCTGTTAAGAGAAAATAATCACATCAGGGAAAAATGCTGCTGCAGTTTTCCCACCTACACAAACACAAAGCAGACACACCCGGACATCTGCATGACACACACACACACACACACACACACACACACACACACACACACACACACACACACACACACACTCACACAGACACACACACACACACACACATAATAAGTATGATGGAGAAATCCCCTCTGTGTGTGTGTGTGTGTGTGTGTGTGTGTGTGTGTGTGTGTGTGTGTGTGTGTGTGTCTGTGTGTGTGTGTGTGTGTGTGTGTGTGTGAGTGGAATGCAGCCTGTAAATAAACTGTAAGCCACACACTCATACTGACATTCCCGCCTCTGCTGCACATTACAGCTAATGGGCTAATGTTAGCATGTTAGCATCGTCACTGTCAGTCAGGCCTGTGGGAGGCCCCTGCAGAGCCTTTGGTTCCACCTTTAAAAACCAGTGAAACCATCAAGAACTCATCTGCTCGTCTTAAACTGAGCAACAGTTAACCTTCAGAAACGTTCGACCCTCAAACAAAATGTTGTCCTTTAGAAACACCTTTCTTTGGCTAAAAATATAAAAATACAGAATCGAATCATCACCAGTGATGAATTCACCACCAACAATCTCATAAAATCTTTTTCTTATTCTTTGAAATCAAGAATTCAGAACTGACGAACTGTGAAACCAACACAGGACGAATGAAATGAAAGCTCTCATCATTCGGTCCCTCCAAACCAGCCCTTTAACGCCCCTTTAGATCGTCTTTAATCCTTTGTTGGACTACCTGGCTCATCCTTCAACAGTCAAAACATTAGGAATGCTTTCTGGAACCCCATTGGATAATCTCAAAGCCCCACCTGAGCTTTGGCTCACCTTTACAAACTCTCATTATTATCTGTACTCATGAAAAATTCTAGAACTCATTAAAAACCCTTTAATATGTAACCAAGTCACCGCTTTAAACTGTCCACGGTTCTATTAGAAGATTATAAACTCAAACTGTACAAATGACATAAAAATCCTGAGAGATTCACATCCCTCTTTGAATGCTGAGGTGACAGAGGTGGGCATGAAAATCCCTGTGAATAACGAGACAGCAGGACCGACAAAGACCTGAAACAGGAAACGAAGAAGAAGAGTGATGAAGACGTGAGGCTGCTCTGAGGTCACGGTGCTGAGAGCTGACGTCCACTAGATGGAGCAGTTCCATCTGCATTCGGGGTGACGGAGCACCAGCCTCCGCTCACCTGCCCATCACGTCCTCGCCACACAGAAACACACCAGGAGCTCATTTAGAGTGAGTCAGAGTTCAAAGGTCAGCAAAGATCAAACCAGCAGCCTGGACACGTCTGTCGTGGCGTGTTCACCCTGAACACGTCGGCTTCCCGCAGCAGAATGAAATCAGGGTCTGTGTGAGGATGATGGCGGCTTCATCGTCAGAGGGCATTCCCCCAAACTCAGACACGCTTCATAACTCTGAATGACTCTGAACAGATGAGGTCATGCGATGGTCGGCAGATGACATCACTCCCTCATACTTTTCCAGCTGCTGTGGTTGTTTTGGTTGCTGTTTTTCGTGCCCGGGGGCGAGGTGTATCAGCGTGCTGCTGGCGGTGCGGCAGGTTCGTGACTCACAGCTGGTTGGAGTTATTTAAAGAAGCAGCGGCGCAGACACGTCCGTGCACGCTCCACACGCTGCAGAGGCTTTGTTAGGCCACTCGGCGAGCACTGAGCTCACACAGGCATGAGCTGGACGGCCTTTACAAAAACATGAACACATCGACTCACACTTACCCCGCAGTGATGATGTCACAGCAGCGCGGGGAGAATCCCAGACATCTGATTAGCTTCGGTGTGTAACGCCGCGTCGTCCCTGCTTCCTCTACAGTCACAGCTGACTCTGCTCTCTGGTTTCTGCAGCCACGAGGTGGAGGGAAGGGGGTGCAGAGGTGGTGTAATGGGAAATAGCTACAGCACAACTCCTGCTGTTGAGTTCTGATTGTTACACTGGTGTTAATACATCTTTAAAACTACTCAGATCCCTTTGGTTCACCTGTTAAACCAAAGCGTCCATGTTAGGGACTTCCTGTCCGCCCTGCGGAAACCTTCCTGCCCTGTCACAGTCTTTAGCTTCTCAGGGTTAAAGTTAGGTTTTATTTCAGCCACACGCTAAAAACTGCAAAGTTTCAGGAGCTTCGGGATATTTTGGCATTAAAGACTTTTGGATGAGAGAGATTAACTGAACCTAAACCATCCATCAACTGCTCATCAGCTGGAGCCCATTACAGCTGCCGCGGGGCATGAAGGGCACACCCTGGACCTCTATCACAACAGTTTAAGAACTCTAAACCACCAAAACACAACCAGCTCTCAGGAAACCGGCCCAGGGTTGTGTCTCGGTGACATGAACCAAACCCAGGCCTTTGGTAGATGAGGCGAGATCTGACTGAAGACTTTAAAAAGGTTCTTCAGTTAATGTGAGCTCGTCATTGTTTGCTCTCCTGATGCCGCTCAGAGCTTTGATGTCTCAGTGAAAGAAACGTGATGACAAACTGTGCTGATCACCATCCTGTTTGTGCTGTTTCCAAGTAAGACACAGTGATGATGATGATGATGATGATGATGATGATGATGACGCAAACAGTTTGTCAAGCAAACCAGCAGCTTCATGGGAACATGTACTAAACCTGGAACTGGTTAGGATGGATCTGGGAAGGAAAGGAAAGGAAGCAAACATGAGAATTCGTCAGTTTCTGCTATTGGCAGCTCGAGCATCGGCACCAGCCTTTAAATAGACCTTAATAACCTGAACCTGCTCAGACCTTTGAAACACGTGGCACTAATCCTCTACCCCACCCCTTTAATTTCTCCCAAAATGACTTTGAAACCTTCCATCGAGAGGGGATCCTCCAAATGTCATGTCTAATCCCTCTGTGGCACTGCAGAGAAACCCCCAAACCTCTCAGTGATCTTTGGGACTCTCTTGTTAAAATCTAACAGCTAGAATCCCCCGAGATTAGAGCCCTGTTACGTTTGTGCTGGACTGGCACCATACCCAGTTGAAAACCCTTCTTTATTTTCTGAGGCGACTGAAATTAAATCTGAGACTCGTTTGCTCCTGAAACTCGGCTACAAATCAGCAGCTTTTTCAAATCCCTGGTGAAAGGTCCAGCAGGACCGTCCAAGAACCTATTAGCTGCTATCAAAATCACATCAGAAACTCAGGTTTATGCTAGAACGCGGGACACAGCATCTTGGGGGCGATCGTGGCTCATGAGTTGGGAGTTCGCCCTGTAATTGGAAGGTTGCCGGTTCGAGCCCCGGCTTGGTCAGTCTCGGTTGTTGTGTCCTTGGGTAAGACACTTCACCCGTTGCCTACTGCCAGTGTCCGGCAGCCAGGGTGGCTGTGGCTACAATGTAGCTGCCAGTGTCTGGATGACTGGTTGTGTACAGCGCTATACAAATACAGGCCATTTACCATCCCCTCAAAAAACACCTCGAGGCACCAGAACATCACTAGAACTTAGAACCTCTGGGGTTCCTGAAGAAACCGTTTAGATAGAAACCATGAAACACGTTGGTGGTTATTTCTCTGTGACGGCGTCCTCAGATCACCTCCATCACAGCAGCAGAATCAGAGACTGCTTTCATCCGTGTCCTTCAAACTTTCCACTTTGGGTTTGTCAGCGTCCCCCCCCCACCCCCCCATCCCACCCGCTGACTGAAACTTTAGGTTTGTTCGTTTTTCTTCATCACTGAGGCTCTTCTGTCACGCCTGCAGACCTCCACCACTGTCAGCCGATGGCGGGGCACGTGAAGCCCACCGCCTCTTGGTTACTGTGCCCGTATCTGTGCCTTGAGGGTAAAGGAATCCCCGCCGCTTTGCCCGCCACGGGACGAGACGGCACAGTCATGAACCGTGATGCCATGTTGACTGTAGCTGTAGAGTGTCAGACAGACTGATAGACAGTCAAACGGGTAACAGATGGACAGGAGTCATAGCACAAACCCACTTCATCCAAGAATTTTCCCCTCGACATGCAACTCATTCACAGCCGACCGTGGGAGGAGGGGAGGGAGGGAGGGATAAAGGAATACCAGCTTTGCTCCATTAACAGCCAAACAGAGGGAGGGAGGGAGGAGGGAGGAGGGAGAAGGTAAAAGTTAGAGTGGTATGAGTCACAGAGGAGGATGGGAGGAGACTGGAGTGAAGGAGAGAGAGGGAGGGAAGGAGGGAGATATAATTATGGTGGGAGGCTGCCAGGGCGAGCGAGAGGAGAGAGAAGCAGAGGGAGGGAAAGAAAGACGAGCGAGAGAGAGAGAGTCCAGCCCACTCCGCTAAAACCATTCAACTGGTGAGCGAGGGAAGGCATTCACCACAGAGAGAGAGAGAACGAGGTAAAGGAGAGCGAGGAACTCCCGTCTTAACTTAGTCCAACTGCCTCTCTGACACACACAGACACACACAGACGCACACAGACACACACAGACGCACACAGACACACACTCTGTGCGGCGACTTCACCCCGGGAACCAGGATCCTCCTGCAGACTTCATCATCCATTCATCACATCTGAGACTTTTTCTCCTTTTTCTTGTTTTCTTGTTTTTCTTTCTTTCTTTCTTGTGACGCCTCCACATTTTTCAGCCATCTGTCCCTGACAAAAAAGACACGGATTACTCATTTTCTCTGCCGGCGTTGTGTGTTTTTCTCTTTTTTGTGTCTGGTTTCTTTACAGCTTTTTTTCCTCCGTTTCACAGGTGGACTGTGAGCTGAGCTCAACTTTGCAGCTTCCAAACTTCTGAGAGAGAACGTGAGAGAGCGAGCAGAGGAGGAGGAAGGTGAATCTCAAACACTCTTCTTCTTCATCCAGGACTCAGTTTTTCTTCACTTTTCTACCAAACTCGACTCTTCTTCGTCTCCTCGGCTGTGTTTGAGCACCCGGCAGCATCACTGAATCTCCTGCCGTCATGTCGCTGTTGCCCTTGCTCAGCTGGACCCTCCTGCTCCTGGTCCAGGTGCAGAGCAGCGTTTCCGCCTCGGACCCGGCGGGGCCCGGGCTCCAGCCGCTTTCCCTGACCGTCCACCCTCACCACCAGCCAGACGCCGACTCCCACTGCCCCTCCTGCGCCCTGGCCAGGATGCGGAGGAACGAAGGGGTCACAGCGGGGGATGGCATGGCGAGGGGGCACGAGCAAGATGAAGATGAGGCGGCTCAGCAAGACGTGGTGGAGGCGGTGAAGAGGCACATCCTCAACATGCTGCACCTCCAGGCCCGACCCAACATCACCCGGCCCGTGCCGCGCGCCGCGCTCCTCAACGCCCTGCGCAAGCTCCACGTGGGGCGAGTGGCGGAGGACGGCAGCGTGCAGATCGAGGGGGAGGAGGAGGTGAGAGGGAGGGGAAGCCGAGGAAGAGGAGGAGGGGCAGCAGCACCATCGGTGGCGGGAGACGGCGGCGATGTTCAGGAGACGACGGAGATCATCACCTTCGCCGAGCCCGGTGAGTGTGACATCAACACGAGACAGGAAGTGTGTGTGTGTGTGTGTGTGTGTGTGTGTGTGTCTGTGTGTGTGTGTGTGTGTGTGTGTGTCCACCTGCTTAATTCCACCTGCGTACTCACTCAGTCAAACACCTCCACTCCCCTCCAACACACACACACACACACACACACAGGCAGTGACACACGAAGCTCTGACTGTAAGTACATAATGAGGTATTCTCTGACAACAGCAGGAGGTGATTACAGAGAGAGTGTGTGTGAGTGTGTGTGAGTGTGTGTGAGTGTGTGTGTGTGTGCGTGTGTGTGTGTGTGTGTGTGTGTGTGAGTGTGTGTGTGTGTGTGTGTGTGTGTGTGTGTGTGTGTGTGTGTGTGTGTGTGTGTGTGAGTGTGTGTGTGTGTGTGTGTGTGTGCACCTCTTAAAGTGGTAACAGGGCTGTAATGAGTTTCTGACAGACAGTAGCAACAAAGAGCAGGAGACAGTGTGTGTGCATGGGGGGGGGGGATCAGGTGTTAACTGCGTTCTTCCTCTGCGCGTCACCTTTGACCTTCAGACCTGCTGCAGGTCCCGCTTCGCCTGCTCTCGTCGCGGCGCTCGCTGGCGTCTCCAGGTTTCGGGGAAAGCCTGGTGACTCCAGTGTTCTTCCTGCTTCCTGTGTGTTTCCGTGTTTCCAGGTTGATTCTGGTCACTCTGAACTCTCTTAGGTCGGCCACAGAGGTGGGGTTTATAGATGTAGAAGCAAATCTGAAGCCCTCGATCGGCTCACCTGTCAGTCGAGCGGTGTGGGCGGGACTGTGACGTGTTCTTCCTCCTCTGGAGTTTCTGTAGGCGAGAGTCTGGAACAGCAGATGGAAAAGAATTTTATGAAGTGGATCTGTGCAAACAGGCAGAGAGGAGCAGCTTTTATTGAAAGGAAAACACGGAGTTTGATCTCGTTCGTAGAGTTTGAAACAGCCAATCACGAGCAGCTGTCAGACAGCTCCACGTCGCCGGCGTTGCAATAAAATCAACCGGCCGAAACCTTTGCTGTGCTCAGAGTCTCAGGAAGACGCCGCCTGCAGCACGCTTAACCCTCATTATGCATTACAGCCACATTTCAGAGCTCTGTGCGCCATGATTCTCCTCAGGCTCAGATTTATGGCCCCTCGGCCGTCGCTACGCTCCTGCTGGCAGCGACTGAAGGCAGCGTTCAAGGCAAATCAACGGCCTTGCTGAAATCTCACAGCACTGAGGACGCTAATTCAGATTACAGGCAGAAAACAGTAAACGCTCAGTGTGAACTTCATTCACAAAAGAAATCACCCCACAAACCGGCCGGGCGTCCATTTAAAGTAAGAGCAGTTTCCCCTTCATGCTCTGAATCATTAAATGTACCTCAGCAGTCTGCTCTTAATATTTTAGCACCAGTTTGCAGCCACGTTAGCACATGTGTCAGCCAGCAGGGGGCAGAATGACTGCATAAGCTCTCTTTGTTTGTTTGCATCCATTGAATGAATCAAAGTTAGTATCTGCTGGTTTCTTACCTGTGTGCTGCTGGAAACACTGAGCCGATGCAGTGACGCTGGCTTCTACACGTATACTGATTTTCTGTTTTACACTCACACATCTTTATTCTGCACGAGTCATACTGAAGTCGTGTTTCAGTGCTACAGAGTGAAGCTGTGGAAGTGCCTGCAAATGTGCATTCTTCAGATTTACATTTTCTTTACCTCTTCATGTCAGACAGAGAATATTTCCAGTTAAATAAAAGCTCACAGCTCTCACCATGCCGGCGTGTCGAGCACTTTCAGTACTGTTTGGGTTCTCAGTCGTCCAGGTCATCGTAGTCTAAGGAGCTTGGAAAGAAAAGCGTCTGGACTTCTTTAAGTTGCTTGAAGACGTTTCACCTCTCATCCGAGAAGCTTCTTCAGTTCTAGGGTCACATGGTGGGGAGTCCCAGATTTAAGCCCTGTGGGAGTTTCCCCCCACAGAGGGACAAAAGGACCCCCTGATGATCCTCTACCTAATCACCTGCTTGGGTTTTCTTGACTTTAATAGTGAAGTTAGAACGGTGCGATACCCTCCGCCCTGATGTGGCGGCGCTGTGGCTCAAGTTTGACGTTTTAGCTTTTTACTTGGTAAAGTTCAGAGTTTGGATCAAAACAAAGCAGGAGACCCGCCCATCCATCCACCCCCACCTCCACCCCCTCTGTGATAGCACTGGTTCTTCCATCGTTATTTTCCCACAGACACTGTGGGTGTGTGTTTTGCACAGGAAGTCTCAGAACTTTGTGCCATTACCATATTGGCCCAAACAAAGGATGAGGCTTATCATACGATGAAATGTGCCCGGTTTTCCAACCGGTTTTAGCGGTCGCTGAGCAGTTTGGGTGAAACTCGAGTCTGTGGAGCCACCACCAGTGAAAACACTCCCAGAATTCACTTTGGGAACATGTACATGTTAAATAAAACAGCCGGCATCATGGTTGACTCCAGTCCGTCCAGTACCAGTCCTTGGATGACTGTTCCAGTCTTGTGTGTGCAACCTTATTTTAAGCCTCGAGGACACCGTCAGCAGACACTTCCCCCTGATCTGATAAACCCTTGTTGTTTTTCTAAGATGTTACTTGATCCGCCATGAGAATACTTTTCACCCTGCCAGTCTTGTGCTTTGTCAGGACTAAGTGAGGCATTCAGGGACCTCGGTAATTATTTTGGGCGACGGAGATGACAAGCAGAGAAGCAGAGGGACAACTGGATTCTTGGCGGAGACCAAGTGTCAACCTCCGTTTAGCAGCTCAGACACAATATCCATCTGTCCGGCCTTGTCCTTCCATAAGCCCGCTCTGTTTGTCTCCCCCCCTCTTCTCCCCACACACAGAGGACAATTAGGCTAATTGAACTTAATTGAACACATCATTAGCGACATTCCTCAATCCACTTTCGCCTCCCCCTCTCGCTCTCTGCTGCCCCCTCTAACCTCCATCTAGCCTTCGCCACTGTGGCAGACAGAATAAACCGGTCATTGTTGGTCTATTCTGGTGGCCGCCTCTGTCTGGGGATTCAAACTAGCATCCGTGAGATGAGCTCAGCTTCAGGTTCAGTGACCTGCAACAACTGAGAGGAAGCAGTGAATAGAAGCGGCTGATAGGACAAAAACATCTGTAAGATATGAAAAGAAACTACTTTCTCTGTTTTCCTTTCTCTCACTCCCATTTTTCTCTTCCCGTTGCTCCTCGTTTGATCTTGCTCCTTCTCTCTCATCTTTTCTTGGCAATAATTCTTTTTTTCCGTCTTCTTCTTTTTCTCTGTTTATCCATTCTTTGTGTTATTTTCAATCCATCTTTTCATCTTCTCCACCTCTGCTCCTCATCTTTCCTCTCTGTCCATCAAGATCTTAGCGTGACGCAGCTTTAGCGTGTTAACGGCGTGTTTACAGCCACAAGGCCGCCGCTGGTCTGAGGCCATTGTCGCCTCATCTTTGGCTGCTTTGATGTGTATCTGAGATGCTGTGTGTCTGCAGAGATGCATCACTCTGTAGTAAACAGGTCCAGACTAGCCGTGCAAAGACACTCAAATGAGTGAAGAGACCCAGAAGATGCTCCAGACCCGTATCCACAATTATTGATCAGAAACCATCAACTTCCCACCATCCACAAAGCCAGCGTTGAGCTGGTGGATGGTTAGGGTGAGAACTTTTGGGACACCAACATTGAAAACCTCTCAACTGTGACACCAAAGAGGTGACACGCTCTGATCTTCAGTATCAGACTAAAGAAACTCAGCCCTGATCTCAACCATTAATCAACCATAGACCAGCTACAGACCAGCTATAGAGTAACCACAGACCAGCTATAGACCAGCTATAGAGTAACCATAGACCAGCTACAGACCAGCTATAGAGTAACCATAGACCAGCTACAGACCAGCTATAGAGTAACCACAGACCAGCTACAGACCAGCTACAGACCAGCTATAGACCAGATATAGAGTAACCACAGACCAGCTATAGACCAGCTATAGAGTAACCATAGACCAGCTACAGACCAGCTATAGAGTAACCATAGACCAGCTACAGACCAGCTACAGACCAGCTATAGACCAGATATAGAGTAACCACAGACCAGCTACAGACCAGCTACAGAGTAACCATAGACCAGCTACAGACCAGCTACAGACCAGCTATAGAGTAACCATAGACCAGCTACAGACCAGCTACAGACCAGCTACAGAGTAACCATAGACCAGCTACAGACCAGCTACAGACCAGCTATAGAGTAACCATAGACCAGCTACAGACCAGCTACAGACCAGCTATAGAGTAACCATAGACCAGCTACAGACCAGCTATAGAGTAACCATAGACCAGCTACAGACCAGCTATAGAGTAACCATAGACCAGCTACAGACCAGCTATAGAGTAACCATAGACCAGCTACAGACCAGCTACAGACCAGCTACAGAGTAACCATAGACCAGCTACAGACCAGATATAGAGTAACCATAGACCAGCTATAGACCAGATATAGAGTAACCATAGACCAGCTACAGACCAGCTACAGACCAGCTATAGAGTAACCATAGACCAGCTACAGACCAGCTACAGACCAGCTATAGAGTAACCATAGACCAGCTACAGACCAGCTACAGACCAGCTATAGAGTAACCATAGACCAGCTACAGACCAGCTACAGACCAGCTATAGAGTAACCATAGACCAGCTACAGACCAGCTATAGAGTAACCATAGACCAGCTACAGACCAGCTATAGAATAACCATAGACCAGCTACAGACCAGCTATAGAGTAACCATAGACCAGCTACAGACCAGCTACAGACCAGCTATAGAGTAACCATAGACCAGCTACAGACCAGATATAGAGTAACCATAGACCAGCTATAGACCAGATATAGAGTAACCATAGACCAGCTACAGACCAGCTACAGAGTAACCATAGACCAGCTACAGACCAGATATAGAGTAACCATAGACCAGCTATAGACCAGATATAGAGTAACCATAGACCAGCTACAGACCAGCTACAGACCAGCTATAGAGTAACCATAGACCAGCTACAGACCAGCTACAGACCAGCTATAGAGTAACCATAGACCAGCTACAGACCAGCTACAGACCAGCTATAGAGTAACCATAGACCAGCTACAGACCAGCTATAGAGTAACCATAGACCAGCTACAGACCAGCTATAGAGTAACCATAGACCAGCTACAGACCAGCTACAGACCAGCTATAGAGTAACCATAGACCAGCTACAGACCAGCTATAGAGTAACCATAGACCAGCTACAGACCAGCTATAGAGTAACCATAGACCAGCTACAGACCAGCTATAGAGTAACCATAGACCAGCTACAGACCAGCTACAGACCAGCTATAGAGTAACCATAGACCAGCTACAGACCAGCTATAGAGTAACCATAGACCAGCTACAGACCAGCTATAGAGTAATCATAGACCAGCCGTAGACCCTCCTCTGGTGCCTTAATCAGTTTTTGGAAGTTAACCCTGTTAGACCTCCAGCTCTCTTGCAGATATTCTAGTTCCACTGAACCACCACATGCATCTTGATGGTCTGTAAACTTTCAGTTACCAATAGAGATGGACCGATCCGATATTACGTATGGGTATCGGTCCGATACTGACCTAAATTACTGGATCGGATATCGGAGAAAAATAAAAAATGTAATCCGATCCATTAAATATCACGAAAGCACCTCACAAAACTTGCAACACGCCGTAACTCACCTCAGAACGTTAGCACGTCGGAGCAGTATGCATCACGTGATAGAGCGGCTGTGGCATGCGGGACCTGTCGGTGGTCTGGATAGCATGTGGAGCTTCGCTAGCAACCCGGCATTTCATCTCCGACAAAGTTATCCCGAGAGAAGTAAAGCAAGTGTGTAAGTCCATCTCTGAATGTTTGTAAAGCATTCCTGCGTTAAGCTTAACGAGCGATATATGGAGCGACTGCCTCTCCTGCTGCTACTTCAATCATGAAACTGCTTAAATGATCAGCTGATCGTCTCTCTTGTTTGTTTTTGGTCCACTTTGCACCAGAAAGAGGAAACCAGCGGCTGAACAACAGCAGCACGTTTAAGCTTGATCAGCTGTTGTTAGAATGTATTTAATATTACTTTCTACTCGAGGATCTTTTTCTACGTAGCTGACGCTGGTAACTGTGCAGGGGCGGATCTAGCAAAGTTTAGCCAGGGGGGCCGATAGGGCAATAACAGGGAAAAGGGGGCACAAAGACATACTTTTCTTTCTTATTCTCATTTAAAATGTCGAGCTTTTAATAAATAATTATCTGACACCCAAAGTTTTAATCTGATGTAAAATGAATAGAAGTCAATTACTGTATATAGTAACTATTAAGTCTAATATATATACCCTAGTAAGCTATAGTACTTTTTCCTTTGGGAAGGTACCATATGTGCAGTCTGCAATTTCGTTGAAGAAAGATGTTGAATCTATTTAATATTTCTTGAAAAATAATTGATTTCTGTGCAGTTTTTTTCACACTGCATCAAATTAAGGTTGATTACGTCGATTAAGCATCATGAGGTGGAGTGTGAGGGGTGGTTCCCTATTTTTTATTTATTTATTTTTGTTGCTGCTGGGAGTTGGAACCCTATTAGTTAGGTTGCTTAATATTTACGCTAAGTACTCTTTAAAATACCAGAATAGGGAGGATGGTGTAGGTTTAAGTTTATTAGATTGATCAGTATTGCTGAACTATGAAATATTTTTTTTGTATACAGGTATAACAGAATAGCTTTAGTGTAGTTGTTGTTTTAAACTTGAGTATGAACTTATACAAAATGCAGCAAGATATTTAAAAAACAGTTGTGTTGATTAAAAAACACTATATCGGATTCATATCGGTATCGGCAGATATCCAAATTTATGATATCGGTATCAGACATAAAAAAAGTGGTATCGTGCCATCTCTAGTTACCAACGACTGTCTGGTTCCATCTTGTTGTCCAGGTTCTGGTCGACTTTGTTTGCTAAACAAAAGCAAAGCCACTGAAATTACAGCTCTGCCTTCACAGACTTTCATAAGTGGTCAGAACAGGAAGAACTAGTCCAGATATGTGCTTTAGATACTTGGAAACCTTGAAAACTGGCCACTAGATTTGAAGCAAGCAGATCAGCTGACTGGTTTCCAGCGTAGGCCGTGTTTATTCTGGGTCTCTGATCCCAGGTGTGGCTGTGTTTAGAAGACAGTGAGTACAGCATGAGAGTGAGACCTCTCCTCGTTGTCCTCTCTCTGCTGTGTGGCTCCATTGGGAGGAATTGGAGAGTTTAGGCAGAGAGGGAGGACCGGGGGAGGAATGAGTGGGAAAGAGAGGAGGAATCTGTGTGAGCCTCGGCATTTGTCCCCGGATGAACCGCACAGAGAAACAATCGGGTTTATATTTACCACATCAGAGGCTCAGAGTGAGACTGGCAGCACTGGGAGGCTCCCAGTGTGGCTCAGAGCAGGAGCACTCTTAAATGTTGTTCATGTGTTGTGACGTTAAAGGGAAGTTGTTACCTTAACAGTTGAGATAAGACTTTTCCTGCAGAGATAAAGAGACAGGCAGATAAAAACCAGCTTCTTCTGCGTGACTGGTTTCATTCGTCTCGAGTCCAGGAAAAGTTTGAGCTGTCAATTTATCCCGTGTGGAAACTGAGAGCATCAGCTGAATCTGCTCTCAGCATTAATGAGCTTTCTGTTTAAGACACCAGGATAACTCACCTTTGCCCTTTGAAGGCACACAGATATCTGTTGGTTAAAGCTCAGTAACGTCCGAGTAACGACATCTTTAAAGGTCGTCTGTGTGCGACCTGTCAGCTGACACTGAGCAGATTCGTCCTGCTCCGGTGTTCCTCTGAAATGAAAGGTTTGGATCGATGTTTTCACACGGACACGCCCAGCTGCTGTGCATCCGTCAGCTCGTCTGATGGTGGATGACGTTAGAGCTGAGAAGAAGCAGCAGGACTCTGGCTGGTTTGAAGCTGTCTGCATGTTGGTGTTGCAGTCGACAGTCACGTCAGACGGCGGCGTTTTCTGTAAGCGGCGCTGTGCTAGAGTCTCGCTGGCGTTTGTCTGTCAGACCGGGCTGCTTATCTGCTCTCGGTATAAATAAACTGGCCTGGGAACCCAGACTGACAGGCAGGCTCAGCCACAGGACAGCACTGCGACTTGAAATTAGCTCAAATTTTTACGTTCCCCGGAGAGAAATGTGCTTCAGACGAGGGCTGAAAATGAGAAACAGGCCACAAAAGCACTTTGTTAAAACAACAGAAGTATGAGTGTTGGCCTCGCCGGGGTTTTATTTTCTTCGTGTTTGAAACTGCTGGAATCGTTTTACAGCCCTCTTTTATTTGGTACTAAGAGCCGGCGCACGTGATGCGACAGTTTTAGCAAATTACCGATCCAAGCGGAGCCGTCGCAGCGCCGAGAGCCACATCTGTAACTTCTCTGCTGCTTTCATTTCACTTTATTGTCCCTCCAAGTGAGAATAGAAGCACGACACGCGACTACTGGATGGAAACAACGAGTCCAGCTCCTTAGCTCCTCCCACGCAGAGGATCAGTGCTGATGTGGTGAACTTTAACCTTTAGCTGGTGAAACGGGCGTCCTGTAAATTGCCTGCTTGCCACTTCCTGTAAACACCTGCGTTCCATCAAAGCCTCGAGAAACCAGGATCAGATGTTCACAGACTTTGTTTAGACGCTCAGAAACAGACGAATCAGAAGCAGGACACTCAGCGACGCCAGCTGCTCGCTGGGTTTGGTGTTTTACCGATGTTTAGAGATTCTCAGTCGGGTTATTGTCACCACAGAGCGCCCTGAGTATTTAATCCAGACCACAGACAGGTCTTCAGGTGTGTGTTCTCAATCTCAGGTTAAACTCTGTTTTGCCAAAGCTCAGCGTTCAGGAGCGCCATGGCTAGTGCCCGCTCTGCTGCTGCTGCTGGAGCCACGCCCACTTCCATCATGTGAGGCCAGGGGATTAAAGCTGCACTTTTCTTCATACCCATCTTTACCTGAAGCTAACTGACGTTCTTTTACTGAAGCACTCTGAGTGCAGCGCGTTGTGACGTCTCCACCTGTTCAGCCTCGAGATGGCGCCTTTGGAGGCCTCGGCGTCCACGTCCTGCGTGCATGTGCACATCACTGTCACGCCAGCAGCACGTGACACCATTGGATGAGTAAAAGTTAGGTTTTCACACCGTCCACGTTACTGTGACTGACCAATCACAGAGTTTGTGTCATGTGAGCTCTGAGTGTGTCTTTGCGTGCAGCATGACCGCAGCTGTGATTGGTTATTAAACACAGATCTGAGCTGTGATTGGTTATTAAACACAGATCTGAGCTGTGATTGGTTATTAAACACAGATCTGAGCTGTGATTGGTTATTAAACACAGATCTGAGCTGTGATTGGTTATTAAACACTCCTGTTTGCCCCTCCAGCCGGCGCTGAGCCTGCTGATGAACTCGTTCACGCCTCCTCGCCATTTCGTTGGGTTTGCTGACGTCACTGTGACGGCTCAGCAGCTTTGTAATCATGTGACCTCCAGTCTGAATTAGTTTGAATCATTGTGTTGAAGCGAATTATTGACGATGGAGAGTCTCAGGATTTAAAACTTCTTCTTTCTGGTCACATGACGATTTCCTCTTCATTGGAGGTTTTTTCCTTTTTCATTTCTCAGCTTCTGATTTCAAAGCACAAACATGTGAAACTGCAGCTCTTTAATCCAGACTTTTAAAGCCTTTCTCCACATGCTTAACTTGACGCATATTTAACCTGTGCAGGTAAACACCGGGGCCAGCCACGCCCTCCTAGTGTAAACTGTAGGACAGAAGAAAGGGCGGCTGGGCGGCGGTCAGGACAAACACGACGAACACCAACCGAGCTTCTTCTCACATGACAAACGTCTCACTCGCTGCAGAGACAAACACAGCACTGGCTGTTTTAGGGACTTTTTTCAGCGGCGGATTAATACACGTTTAGTGCTTGAATGATAATAAACTACGGCTTATCTGAGCCGAGGATTCTGGGAAACGGCTGTCAGCTGTTTGGTTTGATAGTGAGACGGTTGTTTGGTTACTGCTGACCGCAGATGCTGAGTCATGACTTCTGGACTTTAGTCCAGCAGCTGCAGGTTGGAGTTTTCATGTTCTCGCTCCTCAGAGGAGGAACCCTGATCTGCTGACCTGAGAAACAGCAGAGATCTGTGATTTTAGTCAAATATGGACGCACAGGACGGACTGAGGCGCTGTCAGGGCTTCCTGCTCCTCACAGGAAGAGCTGTGACTCTGCAGGTTCCACCGTGTAGCAGGACTGTGTGAGGACGCAGCCTGATCACACCAGCAGCTCATCCTCAGGGCGCACACACACACACACACACACGTACAGACACACACTCAGTACCCATCTGTCCAAACATGGGCACTGTGTGTGTGTGTGTGTGTGTGTGTGTGTGTGTGTGTGTGTGTGTGTGTGTGTGTGAGTAAACATGGGGAACAGAGGATGATATGATGAAGGAGGGTGTGTTCACTCACGTGTCAACGGTCAAATCCAGCTTTAGTGGTTTAGGTTAGGCCCGCCTCCTCTGAAGGCCAACGCCCTCTTAAATCCCACCTGCTGGCTCCTGACTTGTACCTGTAGCACATGAATATGTGTGAGTGTGACAAAGTGGAGCTCAAACTGCAATGGCTGTTCCCTCACAGCAGGTCTCCGAGCGGCGCTTCGAGCGGCGCTTTTTCCTTTTGTGGCGCTGACCTGAGTGTCTTTGTGATGGGATTAGGTTTGGAGTTTGTGTTTGTGGTTTTAGTAACACAGATAAATGCCGTCATGAAGTGTGACCTTTGACCTTCAGGTGTTCAATAACACAATAACACTGGTCAGCTCTCCCCCGTGTGGGTGACAGAGGGGATTAGAGAGGATTTAATAAGATTTATAATAAACCAGCCGTCCTTTTAACAACATACCAAACCGTGTTTGTGCTGCGTGTTGGCAGGAAGTCTGTTTAGCTTGGTCTGATAAATCAAGTCACAGTCATAATAATCTCCACGCCGCGCCGATGGAGGGGAGGGAACGCTGCTGGGCTCAGAGGTCAGTTTATCGTTCCTGACTGTCAGATTCCTGCTGAACCGTCAGAGTTAAAACCCAAACACGGCTCTACCCCCAACCCTAAGAAGCGAGCGAGCAGCCGCAGTAGCAGCCGGTCTTCATCGGTGGGCAGTGTGTGGTGTAACGCTGGTGTAAAATGGTTATCAATGCTCCGTGTTCGATGGTTACAGTTAGGTATGAGATGGTTTCTGTGAATCTGAAGCCGACATTTGATGGTTTGAGCTTCATATTAGGTTTGCAGTGGGTGTTGAACGAGCTGCTGGGCGAATATGATGTAAAAGCGTTTCTAGAATCAGTCTGTCAGGATCTAAATTCGGCCGAAATGGGTCTAAATTGGTGTTTAATGGTTTAAACGATGTTGTTGACTTTAATTGAGTTTCTTAAATAAAATAGAAGCTATTTCTGGCGTCTTCTGACCCCACCTTATATTTATCTTTATTCTGATAAGACTTTAAGTAAATCAAAGGAAAACACTGAACTTAACTGTGTGTGTGTGTGTGTGTGTGTGTGTGTGTGTGTGTGTGTGTGTGTGTGTGTGTGTGTGAGTTTATGTCTGTGTGTGTGTGTGTGTGTGTCTGTGTGTGTGTGTGTGAGTTTATGTCTGTGTGTGTGTGTGTGTGTGTCTGTGTGTGTGTGTGTGTGTGTGTGTGTGTGTGTGTGTGAGTTTATGTCTGTGTGTGTGTGAGTTTATGTCTGTGTGTGTGTGTGTGTGTGTGTGTGTGTGAGTTTATGTCTGTGTGTGTGTGTGTGTGTGTATGTGTGTGTGTGTGTGTGAGTTTATGTCTGTGTGTGTGTGTGTGTGTGTGTGTGTGTGTGTGTGTGTGTGTGTGAGTTTATGTCTGTGTGTGTGTGTGTGTGTGTGTGTGTGTATGTGTGTGTGTGTGTGAGTTTATGTCTGTGTGTGTGTGTGTGTGTGTCTGTGTATGTGTGTGTGTGTGTGAGTTTATGTCTGTGTGTGTGTGTGTGTGTGTCTGTGTGTGTGTGTGTGTGTGTGTGTGTGTGAGTTTATGTCTGTGTGTGTGTGTGTGTGTGTGTGTGTGTGTGTGAGTTTATGTCTGTGTGTGTGTGTGTGTGTGTCTGTGTGTGTGTGTGTGTGTGTGTCTGTGTGTGTGTGTGTGTGTGTGTGTGTGTGAGTTTATGTCTGTGTGTGTGTGTGTGTGTGTCTGTGTGTGTGTGTGTGTGTGTGTGTGTGTGTGAGTTTATGTCTGTGTGTGTGTGTGTGTGTGTCTGTGTGTGTGTGTGTGTGTGTGTCTGTGTGTGTGTGTGTGTGTGTGTGTGTGTGTGTGTGTGAGTTTATGTCTGTGTGTGTGTGTGTGTGTGTCTGTGTGTGTGTGTGTCTGTGTGTCTGTGTGTGTGTGTGTGTGTGTGTGTGTGTGTGTGTGTGTGTGTGTGTGTGTGTGTGAGTTTATGTCTGTGTGTGTGTGTGTGTGTGTGTGTGAGTTTATGTCTGTGTGTGTGTGTGTGTGTGTGTATGTGTGTGTGTGTGTGAGTTTATGTCTGTGTGTGTGTGTGTGTGTGTGTGTCCTCGATGCGCTCGTGTAGATGGAGGGGATTAGCAGCGAGCAGGCAGCGAGTGATGAGCTGCGAGGGGAAGGCTCGCAGAGTGTAAACGAGCGTCTCCTTTCTCGCCTCCTCTGCTGCTCCACCTGTCGCTCTTCTTTGAGCAGCAGCTCGCAGTGATGCTTCAGACCAACGTGTCCAACTTTGTGTCAACGCTTCTTTTGGTCTTTTTCCTTTTTTCCATCCTGACAGTAAAAGCTTTCCAAAATCCACAGAAGCTGCACATTCCTGACATTTTTCCCATTTAATGGCAACAATGCTTCGGATCTGCATCTGGACCAGCCTCAAACCCACCCACTCATGCACGATCATGTGACGCGTGTGGCAAATTTTTTTCTTACATTAGTTCATGAGAAAATAGACGGAACAGCTCAAAGTCGCTGCCCAACCAAACTCCATTCACTTTTCTTCGGTTTTAGGGAAGCGGTGCAGAAGTCGTCCATACTGTCATCTTTAGCATCCACACATCTGACCACACGGTCACATGACCCACAGCCGGGTTTAACCCTGTGCGCTGTAGCACAGAAAGCGTTCAGTTACAGTCCAGATACTTGTTTATCTCTCAGGCTCACACATGTTACAGCTTTCTCTGAGAAATTACAGTGCAGGAATGTTTTGGCTGCTTCTGGGCTCGTGATAAGAAGACTTCATGCTTTTTATGACAGTTGATTTTACAGCTCACAGAATGAGATCAAGGACGAGCGGCGCGTTTCCCATCGCTTCTGCACGCAGATGTGAACGAGCGTCTGTCCGCAGCTCGGCCGTGACCGAGCAGCTCTGATTGGCTCCGGCCTAAAGCTGTAAACATGCAGCTACTGTGGGTTTTTATGAGCTTGTGAGAAAACTAACAAAGAAGCAGAAACCTGCAGCTGATACCCTCAAAACACCTCACATCACCACAGCCGGGCAGAAGCAGCACGTCTGAGTTGAACTGCTCCTTTAAATAGAATAAGAGGTCAACAAAGCTACTTCTTTATCCGTTTTCAGCATCATGAGTGAAAACATGGCTGCTCTCAGCGGCATGGACGCCACGCCATGCCAGCGTGGTTCTGCTCGAGTGCCCACAGAAACCCACAGAAGCCGTGCTTCAGCTCCACGCTGCCAGATTGGTCCCTTACGCTCTCACAGGATCTCTGTGCTTGTTTGAAGGCTGCAGTAGCTATTCTAAGAAACAATGAATGAACTTTTATTTCCTTATCTTCGTGGAGTGTCGACGATGATGCAAGCGAGACAATCGCCTCCGAATTGTCGCTTGAACTGTGTTAATGGACTCGCTCGAGTGCCGGCCGCCTCCGCATACGCACACGAGCCGCCCAGTCGCACCGTTCATCAGCTGACGTTCAGAAACTCCCAAATCGTGACTTTGACTTTCTGCACGGACGCCCACGGGCGACAGACATCGGGGAGAGAGCGGGAAAGGTGATGTGAGGCGCTTATGCAACACCGGCGTAACTGGTGCTGTTGGTGTGGAGGCTTCTAGGAGATACGAGATACAGTGTGTGTGTGTGTGTGTGTGTGTGTGTTTGCATGCTGGAGGAGGTTTTGTGTGTGTGCAGGAATTCAGCTATTCCCTGCAGAGATTGTGAGAACTTTAATGTCTCTGTGTGTGTGTGTGTGTGTGTGTGTGTGTGTGTGTGTGTGTGTGTGTGTGTGTGTGTGTGTGTGTGTGTGTGTGTGTGTGTGTCCTTCTCTTTCCTTCACATGATTGTAAACTGACTTTCACGGCTCTGTTTTCGTTTTTTTGCTCAAAGTCTGCTATCAAAATAAAATGGGAGCTTCCTCCAGGGAGCTGCTGAAGCCTTAAATGATTCAGCCAGTAAACGTCCCCACTCTGATCGCCTACATAGAAAACTATCTGCTCAGGAAGCCAGCAGCTGCTGCGTGAAAATGCAATATTTGACTTCCTGTTCAAACAGCTTGGCTGGCTGTGACCTGCAGAGGGAAACGCTTCGTTTGTTTTCAGACACGCTGCAGTAAATCCGCTCGTCCCGGGCTGCGGTATGACACCGAGCTCCTGGTGGGAACCATTAGCTGCTTTAAACGCTGCCTGACTCCGAAACCTCCGACCGCTGCTGCCGAGTCAGCAGGAAGAGTCCAATCAGCTGTGTGTAGCTCACATGTGTCTCACAGAGTCCTCAGTGTGTGTGTGTGTCCCTGCTGACGTGTTGTAAAATGTGTGCATGCTACAATTAGGACGGGTTCACGGCTGTGTGAGTGAAACAGTCCAAAAGGTCACTGCGCCCTCTACTGGTCAAAGTCACATGACTCATGAAGTGACTGAGGTGACTGAGGTTGGGGTGGATGGACGGGTTGGTGTGTTTGAATGTAGGTGGTATGACAGTCTTTCTAACCGTCCGTCTCCATCTGTCTCCGTCTCAGGTGAGGTTCCGGACACGGTGAACTTCGTCCTCTCCAAAGAAGGCGGCGACCTGTCTCTGGTGGAGCAGGCCAACGTCTGGCTCTTCCTCCGTTTAGCCAAGACCAACCGCAGCCGAGCCAAAGTCACCATCCGCCTCTTCCAGCAGCACCACCCGTCGGGCGGACGTCCATCTCTGCCGCAGGACGACACCCTCCTGTCAGAGAAGACGGTGGACACCCGCCGCAGCGGCTGGCACACCTTCCCGGTGTCGGCGGCCGTGCAGGCCCTGCTGCAGAGCGCCACAAGTACGACACTGAGCCTCAGGGTGTCCTGCCCGCTCTGCGCCGACACCGGCGCCACCATCGTCCTGGTCTCGGGCAGCGCTGAGACATCGCAGCGCAACAACCAGCGGGAGCAGTCCCACCGGCCCTTCCTCATGGCCGTGGTCCGGCAGGGAGACGGCAGCGACTCGCAGCGGCGCAGGAAGCGCGGGCTGGAGTGTGATGGGAAGGTGCGTGTCTGCTGCAAACGGCAGTTCTACGTCGACTTCAAAGATATTGGCTGGAACGACTGGATAATCGCTCCACGCGGTTATCACGCCAACTATTGCGAGGGCGAATGCCCCTCCCACGTGGCGAGCATCACCGGGTCCACGCTGTCCTTCCACTCCACTGTCATCAGCCACTACCGCATGAGAGGCTACAGCCCCTTCCAGAACGTGAAGTCGTGCTGCGTGCCAACCCGCCTACGAGCCATGTCCATGCTGTACTACAACGAGGAGCAGAAGATCATCAAGAAGGACGTCCAGAACATGATCGTGGAGGAGTGCGGCTGCTCGTAGACGCAGACCTGAGCGGGACAGGAGGAGCACCTCTGAACCCAGAGAGGGAGGAAGCTGACTCTAGGATCATCACGTCACTTTTATTGACTGTGTTTCATCCTTCGCCTCCTTCCGTCCCTCGAGGTCGCCCTCTGGGATAAAAACTCTGCTCCAGACTCGTCCAGCAGAACTCAGAGAGTCTCCACGGCACTTTCAGAAAAAGAGAAGAAAAAAAGCTCTAATATATTTTTGTTACAAACGGAGGAGCGAAGCTTATTTATGTGGCTGAGACGTTCAAGCACCGCTGAACCGACTTCGGAGAGACGAGGTGCCTGAAAAAAATGCGACAGAAGAAGAAAAAAATCTCAAAACTATGCAACTTGTTTCACGTTTTCAGACCTTATTGTATTTTATTTGTCTCCGTTTGTCGGCTCCCCAAATGTTTACTTTCTCAAAATGTTGGAGGAAGACAGAAGAAGACTCTTGTACTTTATTTAGAAGTGTGTGTGTGTGTGTGTGTGTGTGTGTGTGTGTGTGTGTGTGTGTGTGTGTGTGTGTGTGTGTGTGTGTGTGTGTTGAGAGATACTTGAAAGAAACAAGTTGGCTCGGCTGCTGGAACCAAACACTTCTTTATGTTATAATTATTATTGTCAGTAAGTATATTAATATTATTATTGTTGTTAATAATATATTGTGTTATCATGTCTCTTTTTTAAAAGAAGCGTTTCAAACGTGTTTATTTTTTGCACTATAGCGACACTCGTGTTCAGATTAGCCACAGACAGAGAGGACAGACCGGAGGGAGGTCACAGGTTTGAGCCCCACTAGTCTTGACAGAATACTTGAGCGTGTCATCAGTTGTGTCACTTCCTGGTTGCTGAGGCTTGAAGCTGGCGTCTAACGCTCACTGCCAGAGAATCCTGATTTTGCCAAAAGCAGGTGGCTGACTCGCGTTAGAATGTACCTTTGATTTCAGGATGTGGGTCTTGATGCTGTTTCACAATAAAAGTCTAGCAGGAAAGCTGCATCCCCTTCTGTTTGTTTCTGTCACTGCTTCTCAGTGAGCTGCTGCCCACGCCCAGCTCTCTGTACTCACAGCATGATCTGCTAGAGGGTGTGGGGGGGCCACAGCCCCGTCCTCCAGGGCGTGAAGCAGGTATGGAGGAGATCAAAACTCCAGACATCCAGAGGCCCCCAGAACACAAGAGACCAAGGAAGACCAACAGAGGGGCAGCTGCGCCACTGTCCCAGAAAGAGCTGAGGAGAGTCCCAGATGAGGGCTCACTCAGCAGCTGCGGAGCAGAAGCCAGGGGGAGTTGCAGTGACGCGCCCGTGAGCTCCGCCGGCAGCCAGCTGTGCCTGAGTGATCGAGCCCCAGGCTCCAGGCCCCGATAAGCAGCCACCAAGGAGTGAGCCGGTGTGTACCTGGACGCCCATCCCCGGACACCAAGAACCACCAACGCACCGATGTCTGAGGGAGTCCGCCACTGGCAGGGGGAGTGGTGGGGGGAGATAGGCCTCCAGAAAAAACAGTTTCTAAATTTTTAACATGAACATGAGCTTCATGACAGGAAATCAGGAAAAGCAGAACGGTTCTAGATTTATAAAAGATTACTAAGCAAACGTTTGCTAACAGTAGATACACAATAGATGTCTCCAGAAAACGACGTTCTCCACTCACCTGCTGCTTTCTGACACTTAGCGGCAGGTCAGCTGTGGAGGCTTCTGATTGGCTAAATCTGCACGTGCCTGTTGCTATATAGCTGTGCTAGCCAACCAGTTAGCATGTACAGATTAATATGTTTATATGGAGCTAAGAACTTAAATAATCACACGGGGAACCTCCGGTCTGTCCGGTCAGAAGCTCCGAGGACTTCTGCTAAAGTGAAGCACTTAGAAAACGTGCTGGTCACACACTTTTGTGGGATCCACTTCCTGCGTTTGTAAAACAGGCTAGCTAAAGTTCTCTGTGATAGCTAGCCTACAGCTAACCCGCCTATCGAACCTCTGCAATCCACGTTCACGTCTTTGTCTGTGGTGAATGTTTACAGCATTAGCATCTCATCTTTCTCAATGAACTCAAAAACAAAGCGGCCTTTATGTCTTTATTAAAGTTACGTTGTGAGTTTTATGGGATTTTTCCACACAGGGGCTAAAATTAAAATTTTTTTAGTTAAAATCTGGTAAAATTTTTGAAGTTTTTCTCCTATGAGACAAATCGCTGCATAAACGCAGCATTAATCATATAAAATGTTGGTAACATGGCACTTTGGATACATGAAATGGGAATTTTCATATGAATCATAAAATTCAGTTGATTTGGTGAAAATTCAATTTTGACGGTGAAATTAAAGCTGTTAAAGTTGATATTTAATGTCTTAGTTTGCTTTAGGAGACCAAAGAGTCGAGTTTGTGTATCTGTTTGTTTTTAAATGAAAAGCAATGAATTTATGATCTGATTCAAAAGGATTTCACAGAAAAACACAGAAAATGATTCCTGCAGTTATTTTGTCCTGAGTGAGTTTTCATGTTTTTAGTTTCTCTGCTGTTGTTTCATCCTCTCGCTCTCTGCACATCAAGAACTCCACTTCCCACAATGCTGAACTGAAAAAAAAAAAGACAATCCACAGCCGTAAATTTAGTAGAAAACGCCGTCCAATCAGAGTCCGGCTGTTTCTGTGTCGTGTGTGTTTCTATCAGTATTGTCGATTTGTTCACCAAAAGTTTTGGAGTGTTTGTCGCCTTTTTGATGAAGTTACATGTTTTCACTTTTTGGATTTTTTTTGTTGTTATGATGGTTTCATGGAGGAGGGCGGAGCTTCCTCTTGTTCTTCTGGACTGTGGGACGACCTCGGAGTTGGTCCTGTGTACATGGACACAAACAAAACGTCAGTGCAGAAAAAAACTCAAAAAGAAGCAAAAAATAAAAAACAAACAAAACGTGGTTGTTATTTGTTCAAATTTTGTTTATATTGAAATGAAAAAAAAATACTGACACTGAACAAAGTGGACAAAGAATAAAAAGTCTATTTTTTATTCTGTATATATGGAAATCAGATTCCAGTATGTTGCATTGCTTTGTTGTACAAATCAAATGTGCTTGTGGCATTTTTCTAATCTAATTTATTTTATAGTATTTTTTGTTTTTCTGCTTCACCATTAAAGTTTAAAGGACGTACACAAGAGTCACGAGTCATCGTTTCTTTTCCTGTGAAACTGGACATGTTTAAAGCATCATGTCCTGTTTGACCTCTGACCTCTTCCTCAAAGTCACTAGATTGATCTGAAGTTTGCTGTTCAGAGCTGTTTCAAACTGGTTCTCGCTGCCATCGTTTGCATTGATGACACAGAGATATAACGTCAAGTATTGTCGCTTTAAAATACAGTTACCATGGTGACCCTCAGGTTTAAGGCTTCACTCTTGGACCACACTCCTTAAACCACACTCGTGCACGAGGAGGAGGCGCAGCGGGAACTGGCTTCCTCATCCAGAGGCAAAAATGCAGTCTGTGCTGAAGCTGCGATCCACGAGGACAGAGGTCAGAGGTCACCCTAGCCGCTGGGAGCCTGAGTGTTTGCTCTGCACTCTGAACTGAAAACAGTGAGTGGGAACAAGCTGAGAGGAATGACACGAATCATGTGAGCATAAACACAGAGCGGGCCTGAACACCTGCAGCAAGTGTTACAGGTGGTGTCCAGAGTCATTTCCTGTCTTTGGTGGGACCAGTGTCAACGCTATAAAAAAGTAATGTTTTACACATATTATACAGAACATTACCTTCATGTGACTCTGTAAAATCATCTGTCTCATAATCACCATTTAACAACATAGACCTGAGGCTACAGCCCCTCAGCACAGATCCCTATCCTAATGAGGACACTGTGAGCTTCCTCTTAGTATTTAGGTTTGAACACAACCAACACAAAGAGGCTTTAAAGTGGTCGTCATGGTGATTCTACTGTATAAACAGGAACAGGTAGAAATGAGGCTGCAGCCTGACTGATCATCAGTTTGTTACCTGTTGAAGTTCAGGCTCTGGCTGCTGGGCCGAGGTCTGCACACGCTCAGCTTTAGCTCTGGGTTGTTGGATAGCTAGGTGTTAGCATGCTGTCTGTGCAGATGCTTGTGTTAGTTTGTCCTCTCCTAACACAAACTACAATCAGCTGATTGTAGCCCAAGTGTAGGCAAGAAAACTGACAATTCCAACTTACTGACCTACTGGGAACCAGTTCTTGTAGGAAATTTCTTCCCTACATGCTGCAGTGCAGGTGGTTTCCTCTGAATGTTTTCCCTCACACACCTCAGGACATCCCAGTGAACACACAGACCGTCTCATCCTGATCTGTTGCCACAGGCAGCTCTGATCAGCTGACGATGCTCCATGTGAAGCTCAGGTCACTTTGTGGATAGCAAACACTGAATCAGCTACTGGTCACGTCTTAAATCTCGCCTGGACGCTCTTGTTACACTTTCTCTTGTCTATGTATTGATTAGAGTGAAATGAATTAAACAGCAAATAGTTTTTCTTGAGTGACTCTTTCCATTATGACGCTAGCATCGCACCCAGAGCAGAGATAACTGTGAGAGTCTGAGGTGCTAAACTCCCCACAAAACTGCAAAAGGCTTAAAAGGGTTTAGTCTGCAGACAGACTGTGGAGCACAGCTGTGTGGACATTTCACCACTAACTGTATTAGCTGTCATGTCCTTTGCAGTAACCTTTATTTGCATCTCTCACTTTATAAAGATGCTCTGACTCCACCTCTGTTTGTCTGCATTCAGGTTTTGGTGTCGTAGTTTTGACGGGGGTCGGGGTGGCGGCCATCTTTGCAGAGGTTCATTAAACTTCAGTTTTTATTAACCCGAGGTCACTGCAGAGGTAGAGGGCACTGCAGAGGTAGATTTCACTGCAGAGGTAGAGGTCACTGCTGAGGTAGATGTCACTGCAGAGGTAGAGGTCACTGTGGAGGTAGAGGTCACTGCAGAGGTAGATTTCACTGCAGAGGTAGAGGTCACTGCTAAGGTAGATGTCACTGCAGAGGTAGATTTCACTGCAGAGGTAGAGGTCACTGCAGAGGTAGAGGTCACTGCTGAGGTAGATGTCACTGCAGAGGTAGATTTCACTGCTAAGGTAGATGTCACTGCAGAGGCAGATTTCACTGCAGAGGTGGAGGTCACTGCAGAGGTAGATTTCACTGCAGAGGTAGATTTCACTGCAGAGGTAGAGGTCACTGCAGAGGTAGATTTCACTGCAGAGGTGGAGGTCACTGCAGAGGTAGATTTCACTGCAGAGGTAGAGGTCACTGCAGAGGTAGATTTCACTGCAGAGGCAGATTTCACTGCAGAGGTAGATTTCACTGCAGAGGTGGAGGTCACTGCAGAGGTAGATTTCACTGCAGAGGCAGATTTCACTGCAGAGGTAGAGGTCACTGCAGAGGTAGATTTCACTGCAGAGGTAGAGGTCAATGCAGGTTTATTTATCCACTCACCTGAAGCCCCACCCCTCCCTCCTGAAGCTGAGCTAAAATCCACAGCTCCGCCCACAATGACATCACACAGCACCAGAGGTCATATCATTTAGTAGCCGAACTCTTTGATGCCACCTCGTTCACTTATATTTAACTTGTGTTCTTATGAGGCGGCGTCACGCTCTGTGATCTGCTGTGAAGTGTATATTTAGAGTTTACTGTCACATCTTCTGTTTCCACAGACGTGACTCACAACACGCCGTCGACCTTGGAGAGCCGGCATCAAAGCCAGACTCCGCTTGCAGCTTTCAAACAGCAGCACACAGGGCACCAGGAAACCCCAACAACCAGCAAAACACACAGTGTGTGTGTGTGTGTGTGTGTGTGTGTGTGTGTGTGTGTGTGTGTGTGTGTGTGTGTGTGTGTGTGTGTGTGTGTGTGTGTGAGAGGTAATGGACTGAGGTCTGTGTGCGTGCTGTTGTGAGGAGACACAAACAAAATGTCATTTAATGGAAGGAGAGTGTGTGCGTGCGCTTGTATTAGTCATGCTGTGGGGACGTAAATGTGTTTACACAGCAACACTGCGGGGACTCCGGTCCTTCTGGGGACGAAGAGTCCTAATCAGATAATTATTTGGTTTAAAGATGGCCGACCAATAAGAAGTTGTGGCTTTTATATCGTCAGTGCATCGAATCAGTGTTACAAGCTGTGGCCACCAGAGCAGGACGGAGGACTCAAGACAAAACCAGCAGCAGCAGCTTTGATTCTTTATTTTAACTGGAAATCAAATTTTAAGGGAAGTTAAATTCACTGGGGTGATGTTTAGGCTGCAGTCTGAGTCGAGTAGCAGAGAGGAGAGTAGAGCTGCTGCTCCGGGATGAAAGTATGAGGCAGGCTGTGAGAATTTTCTGAATTACTTGGGAGAGTCCTGAGTGGAGGAGACACCTGGTTTGTTGGGTTAAAGCAGGGGTGGGTAACTCCAGGGCCGGTGTCCTGCAGTTTTAGATCTCACCCTGGGTCAACACACCTGAATCACATGATTAGTTCAGGCCTCTGGAGAACTTCAAGACCTGTTGAGAAGGTAATTTATCCACTAAATCAGCTGTGTTGGATCAAGGACACATCTAAAACCTGCAGGCCCTCGAGGCCTGGAGTTCGACACCCACGGGTTAAAGGCTGGTGAGCTCCAGGAGGGAAGCCAGGTAAGGAGCGGATTCACCGCTCTGATGGAGCTGACCACCTGGTGAAGACTTAAATACAGCTGGCTGATGGGAAACAGGTGAATGGGAATGCAGAAAACACAGCAACCGAACAACAAAACCAGTACGGCTACCGATAATCAGCTTCAGCCTCCTCCACCATCATCGTGCCTCCTCTTTGGTTAGAAAGCAGGAGCTCTGCATCATCATCTGGACATAAAACATGACTTTGTGTCAAAGTCAGAGTCTGTGGTATTAATATTATTGGCCATCATTCCCAGTTCAGCACTGTGTGGTGTTACTAGTGTGAAAAAGCATCTTTAAGCTAAACCCTCAGTTCAACCCTTCCTGCAGCTACTCGAATCCTTTCAGGGCTCCCACCAAACCCAGTAGTTTTAGTTTTTACCCCCCAGCACACAGACAGACTCTTGGTGTAGGACTGAGGTGTAGGCAGGCTGACACCGCTGCAGAGTGTGTGCAGCACAAATAGACGTCCCTCTTAATGACAGGAGGCAGTAAAATGACTCGCAGATGAAGCGCTGGCCTCAGCGGCACATCAAGGCCCGCGACTCTTCTGTGAGGACGTTTCTAAATCAGACGCACAGACGTGTCACGCTTTGGGGTGCAGTTGGATATTTTAAGGCGCGCGCAGTCATTACTGGTCCTCACAAGACCAGCAGTAAAGCGGCTGAGGGCGAGCGGAGATCAGAGGCTCCGGGGACCGCAGCAGGGTGTTCCCCTGCCAGCGGGGCAGCCGCCGTGGTCGACTGCTGTTTGATGCTCTTTCTCAGGAGGTGACGTGATCCTGTCAACGTCTGTGAGAAACTTTATGTCACGTTCAGGGAACATCTGAAATCTGAACACTTAATCATCCTCGTTCAAGGAGTAATTATACTTCACTGAAGTCGAGTCATTAAGCAGCCGCTCTGCTGCCGTGTCCAAACGCCTTGTTAGGAGAATTTCACCATAAAACTGTCGGTCATTGGACGGAGGAGTCACTGACAGCACGGTGAAGCACGCAGAGGGACGGATCAGCTCCGACTCTGCTAATGAAAGCTCTCTGGGTAATTTCACTCGGAAGTTTTTCTTGACAAATTACCAACACGGACGATTTGCACAGGAAAAAAATCACTCGGGGTAATTATCACAAATGACTGTTTCCATCTGCGATAGCGGCGCTGTGAGAGTTAGCTTACAGAACAGAGGGTGTTCCCCGGGAATCTGACCGTCCCAATCTTTAACTCTGACTGCGAGTTAAAGATAAATCAGACGATCACGCTGAGCTGCTCTTCATCATAATCTACAATCTAAACTGGTCCACATCCCCGCTGAGGTTATCCGAGGAAACTGGACCGTCGAGCAGAAACGTCCTGCAGGTTAGACCCAAGAGTTTGATCCAGACTGAAGCAACAAACGTGGACAAGATCGAGTATCTGAAAGTGTTTTTAAAAAAGTGTTTCTAGTCAGAAATAATAAAGAAGGCGGCCGTGTGTCCTGCCTGAGGACGCTTCTGTCAGTCCAGACTACAAACTGATGCTTCAGGTGCAGCAAACTAAAGTTTGTGTGGAGGATCTAAAGCAGACGTCTGACTGCTGCTCTTCAGAGAAACAAGTGCGCTCGTTACTGTTTCTAACAAGAAGTGCCGACCACACCGACTGGACGACTGGTTCCAGTTAGGAACCAGCTGCTCTCACAGAAATAGTTCCTGTCACACAGTGACTGATGAATCCGTCCACTGCCACACTGTCTGTTTCACCCCAACAGTACAGGTTCTGATTACACAGCAGCTTCTTCCACAGGACACAGAGGAACACTCCACCCGACTCTCCATCACTGGTGGCAGTCACAGCGTCTGTGTTCAGCACACTTCAGTTTGTGGAAGGAAATGAGAAGCAGATACTGTGTGAGCACATTAATGAACTTGTGGCAGATTCACTGAAAAACGTTGGAACATGTTTTGTGTAACGGTAGACGTGATTTGAAACAGCACTCAGCTGCTGAACGCTTTGCCAGAAGGTTCAGACTGTTAATTTCCTGCTAAAATGTTGAGTGTAAACACTGTGGAGAGGGCGGGCGTGGCTGAGAGGCTGATGGAGCGTGGTGGAGGAGCACGAGGTGACCTGATCAGCACCGTCACACCCGGCTGCACCACCACGCTGCTGCTGAGCGTGGAGTCAGGCCCAGAGAGGATCCTGACCCTGCGGCGCAGCTTTGGAGTGTTTCAGGGTTCCCTCGTTTCTGGAGCTCATTAAAGTGTCCTTGAAATGTGATTTAATCAGCAGCCAGCTGAAGACCGTGTGCGAGGACTGCCATGTGCGGGCTGGATATCCTCTGAAGCTGTTTCCATCACAGCGTAAAATTTAAGTGGGGCTAACCCGAGTTTCTTTGAAACCGCAGAAAGCCATCGAGGGTGGCAGGAACGCCGCATCAGGTCAGCAGGATCGTTTCTGAGGTCGGCGGTTTGGCCCCGACGAGGCTGAGGCCTCCGAACCTCAGACTGATTTACGGTCTTCCATGGAAAACACATTCTGTGTTTAAAAGCTCGGTGGAGACGTTAATGAGGCTTCTGCTGTGAGCTCTTATCTGCTGCAGGCTTCAGTTTATCGTTCACAGAACTGTTTCCACTGAGTCAGAGCCACAGCCCCACAGCACACGCCCAGAAACCACTGCTTCACTAAAGCCGCTCAGCCATTGGTCACTTAATCAATTAACTGTTCACTTCTACTGTCAGCCATGTTCCAGTGCATGCACAGGTATAATACGTCTTCTTCAACCAGCTGATTATCAGCATCTCCTCACTAACAGAAAGTCAGTGTGCACACAAATGTCCCACAAAGGTACAGGGTTGGACAGGAAGTGTCTCTGCAGAGTGTTCGCTGCATGTTGGTTATTTAACCGCTGAAAAGCAGAGAAACTGTGTTTGTACTTCTTTATCTCATGTTTCTTTGAGCTGTTGGGTTCTGCTGCTGGTGCTTCGTGAATGAACGGTGTTCCTACCTGATCACACGCCCTTGCAGCTGCACTGGAAACACTAAGACTAAGATTTAGTGATGAATCTCACAAACAGCTCCTGAAAATTAAAAGTTTTGTTCTTGGACGTGATGTATAAATATCAAACAAAGCTTCACACACGAACGTTCCCCGACTCTGTGGAGCGATTTGGGCTCAGGAAAACGTTTCCAGGAAAACCCAGAGAGTGTGATTTGTGCTGCGAGCCGCTCCTCGTGTGTCAGCTTCACTTTACACTGGAAAACTCAAAGGTT
>NC_137430.1:34736639-34754139 GCF_964374335.1 Astatotilapia calliptera
ACACAGATGAAGCAGGGATGATGAGTCCTCTCACACCTTCCCGTGACAGCCAATCACAGCTCTTTGTTTGATGGTTGTATCATATGTGCAGTGAAGTCTGTGCTGCCCTCAGCTGGAGACGGAGCGGAGACTTCCACGCTGTTGTCTGATCCCAGTGAGCAAACAAAGAGTTTGTTGTTTTCATGCAACACAAAAACCAAACAAAGCTTTGTTTCTGCCGCTTGTTGATTTTGCATTCATCTTTCTTTATCTCTTATTTTCAGTACACAACAGCAGCGCTCAGAGAAGCAATACGAACTCAAGGAAAAACATCATGTAGAGAGTTAGAGAGCGAGCTGCGACCTGGAGAGACGGTGAAGGACAGAGACGGGCGGACATCATGTGACGCGCTGGAACGCCGGAGGAACGCCGAAGGTCAGATAAAAACGTAACCTTCAGGGCCGAGACAAAGTGTATCTCCCTGCTGCTTGTTGTGTCACATTTACAGAGCGTCTGTCCTTATTATCCACAACAATGTTTGTTCCTGCAGAGCACACGCTTCTTTCAACTGTGCGTTAGAACTATGATCTGTATCAATAATCAGTAATAATCAATCAGGCTGCTGCTCTGAGCGACTTCCTGTGAGACATCGCTCTGTGACGCTCACCGAGCGAGCTGAACACAGCTGGATCCCCACAGTGACTCTGTGAGATGAATTTACAGAAATGCAAACAATAAACAGTTTGAATGTTTTGTAAATCATCTCCTAATGCTGCACGCCACAGGCCACCTCCGTGAGACTGATGGAGGTGGAGCAGCAGCTCCACCAGGCCGGCTCAGAGGGAAGCCCCTGAGTCTGAGTGCGGATCGTTTACAAACACAATGATCAGACGATTCCAGGGAAGGATCGTGGTTTATCATGATGATGATGATGATGTCTGTTCAGTTTGACTCTTTGTTTCGTTTGCATAGCTCCAACATTAGAGAGAAGACCTGAGCAAACGAGCCTCTATGAGCAGCTGCTGGGAAGGAAAACTCTTTTGGTCCGTTTACTCCACCTAAAACTCGGGTTCAGTCTTGCCCAAGAGTACTCTGGAGTGCACACTGGAGCAGCCAGGGATCAAACCCCCAACCTTGTGATTAGCAGATGACTTTGCTCCGCCTCCTGAGCCGCAGCTCTGTCACCGTGCTCCATCAAACCTCTGCGAGGGACGTGATTTGATGGCTGAGCAGGTGGAGTTTGTTCTCGAGGAGGTGGATAGAAAGACCTTTTTCATTTTGTCGGGAACCTGCTGTCACGGTAACATCGTTTCCGTGACACCCGCATCAGTCTCTGTTGTTAGGCTGAAATGAATGTTAGACACACAGAGCTGCGATCAACACGGGCTCACAACCTCCAGCTGACTGTTGTCTCTGTGATGCAGTGAGGAGTACACGCAGTACTACACGGTACTACACGGTACTACTACTACAGTACTATACTCCTCCCGCTGCTGGAAGACCTCCCAACACACACACACACACACACACACACACACACACACACAGACACACACACGCACACACACACACACACACACACACACACACACAGACACACACACACACACACACAGACAAACAGACACACACACACACACACACACACACAGACACACACACACACACACACACACACACAGACACACACACACACACACACACACACACACACACACACACAGACACACACACACACACACACACAGACACACACACACACACACACACACACACACAGACACACGCACACAGACACACACACACACACACACACACACACAGACACACACACAGACACACACACACACACACACACAGACACACACACAGACACACACAGACACACACACACACACACACACACACACACAGACACACACAGACACACACACACACACACACACACACACACACAGACACACACACACACAGACACACACACACACACACACACACAGACACACACACACACACACACACACACACACACACACAGACACACACACACACACACACACACACACACACACTCACACACACACACACACACACACACACACACACACACACACACACACACACACACACACACACACACACAGGCCCCACACTACCTTCAGTCTGAGCTGCCAGTCTCCCATCACAGCTACAGAAAAAAACAGCATTAACACAGCACAAAGTAAATAAGTTACAACCAGCTGTTATGAGGAGGACCCGTCCTGGGAGATCCACAGACAGCATCACTCATCAGTAGCAACCATTAACCTCTGACAGATCTAGCATGGGGATCTGCCCGGGAGCCGTCGGCCTTCCCCAAACCGCAGCTCAATTCATGTCAAAGCATCACCTTTACCTACTAAAACGCTGTAAACCTAAAATGAGGACGTGGGCCCAGCTAATGAAATGTCCTCACATGGTCTGAACATGTGGCGGGTCCTCACAGAGATAGACTTACGAGTGCACTCAGTGTGCTGTGTGTCGTCTGTTTAATTTCCTGGCCTGCTATCGTTTTACTCTGAGAGTCGTCAAAATAGGATTAGAGCGTTTAATAAAGGAGGATTCCCACTGTGAGACACACACACACAGGCACAGACACACACAGACACACACACACCCCACATGTGACCACACATCAGTGACGAGGTGGGTTTCTCAGTGTTGTTTTGAAGGTTGAAGTGAGTTTCTCTCCGTGTGTCCGTCGAGCCGGAGGAGCACCACAGCTGTGACTGTCAGACCAAAACAGCAGAGACTAGTTTTCAGATTAACTAAATAATTTCAGTGAGTTTATTCTTTTTTTCTTATTTCAAAAGTCTACTTTTTGATTTTAGTTCAGTTACTTCAGGTTACTGTAATAAACATCTTCTTCAGCCCTGTGAGCTCTGCAGGCGGTGCTTTGGACCTCCACCCATCGCTGCCTCTGCCTTGAACTACCTCTAACCCCGGAGACAGACACACTCACCTAGAGTCACTGAGTTTGATTCCTGTGATTAAAGACTGATCGCACCACACTCCACGTTCTCCTGAGGAACCTCGCTGCTGTTACTGCGCTCCACGTTTCGAGTCCTTTACAGCTGGGAACACTGTGTCAAAGTGTTAATACACCTGAACTTCCAAAACATCTGCTTTCATAGAAGTGCTGTGATTGGATGCTCCTGTGGAAGCAGTAACGCAGCAGTAAACTTCTTCATGTGATGGTGATTAACAGCTGACCAAGGATCAGCTGAGGGCAGAGGGAAAGTATAACTGAGTGTGACCAACAACAGGTCACAGCATTTATGGAAGGACCCATTAGCTAATGATGACAGCAAGCTAATAACGTCACAAAACATTTGGATTAGGAGAGGTCACAGTCATTCAGCCTCTCAGGGCTGGTCTGCTAACTGCTAATCAAAGCACAAGTCTATCAGCTAGTGTAACGAGCTAACAGCTAATGGATTTAAATAAGCTAGCTTACTTTACAACTGAAATAACTCATTAGCCGACTGGTGTGTCTAGACAAAATTAGACAAAAACAAGAAAATTAATACTGAAAAAATAAAGAAACAAGAATAAAGGGACCAATAAAACTGAAAGACTGACAAAGGAAGAAGCAAATGTCTCAGGAGATGAGGGGAAAGTATTCATGATATTTGCAGTGGGAGTCGGTCCAGCAGCAGTAGCTGGAGGATAAAGCTGCAGTGATGTGTAGCTGAGGAGTTCAGGGTTAACGAGTTCTCCAATTACTCAGTGAAAAAATGTGCCTGGACTTCCACGCTGCTGACATCCTCGCTCTCCGTGACCATAGGAACAGGACCGGACGCAAGAACAGCAGTGATGATTTCTGCAGCAGGTGATGGAGGGCATTCGAGTGTTTGACGCCGCAAGCATGAGCACAATTATCCCAGCGATCGGGACAAAGACGAGGAGGAAGGAAAAATGTTTAGATCAATGTGTTTCAGTGATGACGCACACGTTTGTGCACATCCTGACCCGATAAGTGAGAGACCTCACAAAGGCCGAGTTTACACAATCGCTTCACTTGATGATCGAGTGGTTAAAAAACACATGTCAAAGTTTCAGGCTGGTGTTTGAAATGTGAACGTGCAGCTTTAATACACCTGGGGGAACCATCCACAGAGACAGCTGTGTCACAGAGGAGATGGAGATGGGTGGAGAGGGTGGAGGCCGAACTGAAGATGCTCAGGTGTTTGGCGTGGACACTTTGAGCCGTGCTGCGAGCTGCAGGGATGGAGCCGGATCGCCGTGTTCCCCCGGGCCTCGTTCAGGCTGCCATCACAGCTCTTCCCTCTCTGTAACCTGTTGGAGGAGAGTTGATGAGTCACCGGCGCTACAACTGAACATGATTATAATCATTGTTTCTCAGCACAGAGTCGTTACGATGACTCGGGGTAGCAGCGCTGCTTGATTGGCACAATCCTCAGATAACAGGTGAAGGTGAGAACACGGTGCACATTTCCCCGTGTGCAGGCAAACTGACGTCAAACACGCTTCATTTAATGAGCTGCTATTGTGGTGGCGAGTGTTTGAGTCACTGAGTTCACATCCAATCCTCCGCCTCTTCCTCATCCATCCTTTCATCGTCCTTCTCTCCACTCCGAGTGGAACTTTTCCGTTTCATTTCCTGCCTCTGTCCGCTCATCGTTAGCTCTGTGTTTGCAGTTTTTATTAAGCGCTCCATGTTTATCCTTTATTATCAGTTTGTGTTCAGTATAAAAGTATGAATGACTGTTCCTCTGACATGGCTGACAAGATATCAGTAAAGCCTTCAGCTCAAGAGGAAGCTTCACCTCATTATTACAGTTAAATTACACAGTAGATCACAGCCATGCATGTCAATATGACCACGTTAGTTTGGCACTAATATAAAAATACTGTTCAGGAGAAGCGTGGCAGAAAGGAAAACGACAGAGAGGCAGCAGCACAGGTACAGCTCTGATAGCTCAGAGTGTTCATCACCAGCTGGAAACAGTAAACAGACGGACTGTAAATATTCTGCCGAAACTGTGACGCTGTGTGCTGATAACTACTGAGAATAAGGCTTCATTAATTATTACTCATTAAGTGCAAACCTCCAGACTGCTGAGGGTCAGAGGTCACAGTTGCAAACGTTTTTGTACTGTAAAAGAAAAACTGTTCCTGTTCCAGGTTCAGTCTGAAACTCCTTCTTGGAGTAACACACGGAGACTGCAGGGCTTCCCTCCACCGCAGCAGAGACAGCACTCTGGCGGAAAACTGTAAATTTCACCTGGATTTCCTGCAAAGACACAGAAAGCCTTGACCCCACAAACCCCAGGAGCCTGATAGAAAGATTAGCAGGCTGAAGCCAGTGCGTGCGTGTGTGTGTGTGTGCGTTTGGGCAGATGTTTTATGGGTCTTTGCGTTGACGTTTAAAAGGGGAAGGACACTGAGAAACGTCTCTGCAGGGCAGACAGATGAGGACCGAGGGAGGAAGAGGGGGAAGCTGAGGGTGGGTTCCCACCATAAATCAAAAACACAGATGGTTCAAGAAGCACAGTCTCCATCCTCAGCTGAAGGATTCTCTCACTGAGTGTTCAGCTGCGTTATGATGTTCCTCTTTCGCCCCATGGAGGTGATCACGCTCACTCTTTGGTCGTTTGGGGCTTTTAACGAGTTCTTTGAGCTTTTGATTTTCCAGCGTGGAGTTATTGCACAGTTGACGTCTTTAATGACTTCAAGGGGCAGAAGCTGGAGTTTATTTTGGATTCGTGTGTAATTCAAGTTTGGACCACTCTGGCAGATGACCCGGCACAGACCGTTTAAGCCTAGTCCACAACCTGTCAGTAGCGCTGAGGTCGGGCTTTGGGAAGCCCATTCCAGCAGGTTAGTGTTAGCCTGCTTTATCCACAACCAGGGCTTCGTTGTCCTGCTGGAACACTGGAGCCGATGGTGCCACCACCATCACGGTTCACGTTCATCCATGTGGGCAGCTGCCGTGTTCAGCTGAGTTTGAAGGAGCTTCGTTCGCCGTCTCTTCTTTACTCGGTCTACAGTGAAGAAAAACTCACTTTGTGGACAGTTTGTGGGAGGCTTGAGCCTTTGTGGTTACCGAGTTGTTCCTAAACAGTTTCCTTTCATCTGACGGTGACAGTTTGGTCCTTCTAGCAGACCTCAGCAAACTAATGACTCATCTGAATAACTTGCACATGCATACAGTTGTTTGAACTGAAAATCTTGGAATCTGTAGTTGCTTATAAATGGCTCCAGGAGACCTTCTGTAACTCTATAATTCTCCTTCTTAGATCTACACTGAGTTCCTTGGACTTCCTCGTTGTTCTGAGTGTTTGTCAGTCCAGTGAGTGCCATCAAACGAATCCTTTATATGCCGGCAAAGAGAAGCTACCAGACCAACTGTGGTTACTAATGAGAAGTGAACAGGTCTTGGCCTCATCAGACACTGCAGAGCTTTCAGCACCACTTATTAAAATATTGAAGTTTGTATATGTATGTATCCCCAGCTGCATGTATGTTTTTGAAAATGGTGCGCACCTTTGTTGTCATGTGGTAGCCTCATGTGTGGTTCTTAGGAACACGTCATGTTAACTGAATATAACTGTATAGGAAGGTACACAATGTAAATATGAATGTGCATGTGTGTGTTGTTCAGCTGTAAGACATACAGTGCTCACCTACATGTGCCGTTGTGTTTGCAGTACAGACCTGGTGTATTAAGCTGTCTGATGCTTTGGGGGAACTGTTGCACAGTCTGGCAGCGAGGGCCAAATGCTGCCAGATGGCAGGAGAGTAAGGAGCCCGTGTGAGGGATCATGCATAATGCCGGTGGCTTTGTGGCTGCAGCGTGTGTGGAAAATGTCCTTGAGCAGGGAAGAGAAACTTCGATGATTCTCTCAGCTGTCTTCACTAACCGCTGCAAGGATTTCCCATCTGATACAGTGCAGTTTCCATAGCAGATACTGATGTAGCAGCTCAGGATGCTCTCCATGGGCCCCCTGTAGGATGCTGTGAGGATGAATGGTGGGAGACAGTGCTGCTGCTGCTGCCAATGAAGACGGTGTCGAGGGACCGAGCAAGATTCATTTTTCAGGTGAACATCAAGGAATTTAAAGTTCTGGACAAACTCCAGGATCCATCGATAAACGGTTCATGATCATGTCAACAATCATCACATTTGTTCTGTCAACATTCAGACTGAAGAGTCAGACTGCTGATTTCACCAGTCTGAAGCTGACCCACTCCCAGCCCACTGCCAAACTTTCCAGCTCATGTAGAGCAGAAAACCTATGAACACAGCTTTAATCTCAACCAGAACCCGAACTCTGTGATTTGGACAAGAGGAATGTAATTAGAGAAACTTTATGTGAATTTCAGGAGCTGGACCAGACCTCAGTCAGACCTCAGTCCTGGTCTATAAATGTGTATTTGGGAAGCTTATTTATGTGTTCTTGTTTCTGAGGCAGACCCTCTGTTCTTTTTGCTCTGGTTGTCAACCTCTCTCCAAACATCAGGGGAATCTACCAGAGCCAGGAACTGCCTGTACTCAGCGAGCCTCTGGCCTTGTTGCTTTATTATCAATTAATATTTGAATTTGAGGTTCTTGTTAGGGAAACATGTTTTCAATAAGAGTTAATTAAAATTACTGATTTCTTTGTCACCCGGTCAGAGGAAAAGTTTGGGTCACCAGCAATGATGACTCACAGGATGAAATGAAATCTTTCAAAATCTCATACAGCTAATGGCGTACCGCCGATCCTTCAGGAGACAATATCCTACATACGCACATGACCCTGTCATTCATGTACATGAATGCCAGGCAGTGTGTGTGTGTGTGTGTGGGGGGGGGGGGGGGGGGGGTTATAAGACATTTATAAGAAGCTCAATGCAAACAGATGCAGCCAAAATATGTTTGAACTAAATCTCATCAAAACACAAAAGGCTGAAGAGAGCCCATCCTGATGGTGAGCGAACTTTACAGGAGTCAAATATCATCAAACTGTCAGCCTCACACACACACACACACACACACACACACACACACACACACACACACACACACACACACACACACACACACACACACATGGAGCACAGCATTCTCAGGCAGGGATGTCAGATACCATCAGTCTGATTGGCCACGAGCGAATGCTGGATTTCCCAGGGGGCCGTGTGGCCAGCGGCAGTCCCAGACAGACAGGAAGTGCTGAATGAAAACGAGGCAGAGATGAGGGAGGGAAACAGAGTTAAATTACATCACACCAACTCTGACAGCTGGATGTGACATTGAGGAAAAGTTGAGTGTGTTGATGCTTTCTCTCAGGTTCTGTCACGTTCCACTGGTGGATGCTCGTATTAAAAACTCTCTGTGCTGAGCACTGAATGCTGCCCAACAAACAAAACCCGTTGAAGCTAATTGTATCACAAGCTGGTAACTGTGGGAGAGGAGGTTTCAAACTACCTCCACCATACAAGTCCTGTCAGTGTATGTACCACGGTCATACGTGTACCTCTGCAATGGACTGCAGAGTTAAGAATGTGCCGATCCAAAGAGAGACACCATGAAGCAGACACGGGGAGGAACCATCTGCTGGTTCTCATCCTCCTCTCCAAACAGAGCTCACCGAGATTGGAAGAAAAAGTGACACATGTGTTTCTTTGGTACTTTTCTTTTGTGGCAGTCAGTACACCTTCACACTGAATGTATTTCAGCTGAAAGTATGCTTTGTGTTGGCAGCTCTTGGTTACCATAAACATCTAACTGCACAAAAACCAGCTTTCAACCATGTGGTCAGACTTCAACCCAGAATCTGATTTCAAAGAATAAACTCACTTTGAGCATAAAAAAAAACAACAGCAAACCAAAGCTTAACTTTCAACATCCACCAGGTCATTGGTGACCCACCCTCCATCATCCATCCATCATCCACCCCTCCATCATCCACCCCTCCATCATCCATCCATCCATCATCCATCCATCCATCATCCATCCATCCATCATCCACCCCTCCATCATCTATCCATCATCCACCCCTCCAACATCCATCCATCATCCACCCATCATCCACCCCTCCACCATCCACCCCTCCATCATCCATCCTTCCATCCAGCGACCCACCCCTCCATCATCCATCCATCCATCATCCATCCATCCATCATCCACCCCTCCATCATCTATCCATCATCCACCCCTCCAACATCCATCCATCATCCACCCATCATCCACCCCTCCACCATCCACCCCTCCATCATCCATCCTTCCATCCAGCGACCCACCCCTCCATCATCCATCCATCATTTACCCATCCATCATCCACCCCTCCATCATCCATCAATCCATCATCCATCCATCATCCACCCATCCATCATCCACCCCTCCATCATCAACCCATCATCCACCCCTCCATCATCCACCCCTCCAACATCCATCCATCATCCACCCATCCATCATCCACCCCTCCACCATCCATCAATCCATCATCCATCCATCATCCACCCATCCATCATCCACCCCTCCATCATCAACCCATCATCCACCCCTCCATCATCCACCCCTCCAACATCCATCCATCATCCACCCATCCATCATCCACCCCTCCATCCTCCATCCATCCATCATCCATCCTTCCATCCAGCGACCCACCCCTCCATCATCCATCCATCATTTGCCCATCCATCATCCACCCCTCCATCATCCATCCATCATTTACCCATCCATCATCCACCCCTCCATCATCCACCCCTCCAACATCCATCCATCATCCACCCCTCCATCATCCACCCATCCATCATCCACCCCTCCAACATCCATCCATCATCCACTCATCCATTATCCACCCCTCCATCATCCACCCCTCCAACATCCATCCATCATCCACCCATCCATTATCCACCCCTCCATCATCCATCCATCATCCACCCCTCCATCATCCACCCCTCCAACATCCATCCATCATCCACCCATCCATCATCCACCCCTCCATCATCCATCCATCCATCATCCATCCTTCCATCTAGCAACCCACCCCTCCATCATCCATCCATCATTTACCCATCCATCATCCACCCCTCCATCATCCATCAATCCATCATCCATCCATCATCCTTCCATCCATCATCCACCCCTCCATCATCCATCCATCCATCCTTCCATCCAGCGACCCACCCCTCCATCATCCATCCATCATTTACCCATCCATCATCCACCCCTCCATCATCCATCCATCATCCACCCCTCCATCATCCACCCCTCCATCATCCATCCATCATCCACCCATCTATCATCCACCCCTCCATCATCCATCCATCCATCATCCATCCTTCCATCCAGCGACCCACCCCTCCATCATCCATCCATCATTTACCCATCCATCATCCACCCCTCCATCATCCATCCATCATCCACCCCTCCATCATCCACCCCTCCATCATCCATCCATCATCCACCCATCCATCATCCACCCCTCCATCATCCATCCATCATCCACCCATCCATCATCCACCCCTCCATCATCCATCCATCCATCATCCAGCCATCATCCATCCATCATCCATCCTTCCATCCATCGACCCACCCCTCCATCATCCATCCATCATTTACCCATCCACCCCTCCATCATCCATCCATCATCCTCCCATCCATCTATCCATCATCCACCCCTCCATCATCCAGCCATCATCCAGCCATCATCCATCCTTCCATCCATCGACCCACCCCTCCATCATCCATCCATCATTTACCCATCCATCATCCACCCCTCCATCATCCATCCATCATTTACCCATCCACCCCTCCATCATCCATCCATCATCCTCCCATCCATCTATCCATCATCCACCCCTCCATCATCCAGCCATCATCCAGCCATCATCCATCCTTCCATCCATCGACCCACCCCTCCATCATCCATCCATCATTTACCCATCCATCGACCCACCCCTCCATCATCCATCCATCATTTACCCATCCACCCCTCCATCATCCATCCATCATCCTCCCATCCATCTATCCATCATCCACCCCTCCATCATCCAGCCATCATCCAGCCATCATCCATCCTTCCATCCATCGACCCACCCCTCCATCATCCATCCATCATTTACCCATCCATCATCCACCCCTCCATCATCCATCCATCATCCATCCATCCATCCATCGACCCACCCCTCCATCATCTATCCATCATCCACCCCTCCATCAGCCATCCATCATCCACCCATCCATCATCCACCCCTCCATCATCCATCCATCCTTCCATCCATCGACCCACCCCTCCATCATCCATCCATTCATCATCCATCCGTCCATCGACCCACCCCTCCATCATCCATCCATCATCCATCAACTGTTTTTGATTCGAAATATTAAAGTATGTGTCACAGTGAGTTTTATATATTTACTAGGTATGTGTGTTTTTAAAGGGATGTCAAATGCTGTCATTTTTCTGTAAAGCAAATTTACCTTGCCTTTAGGTATAAATAAAGTTACCTTACCTTACCTTACCTTACCTTATCATCCATCTATCCATCATCCACCCCTCCATCATCCATCCATCGTCCATCTATCCATCATCCACCCATCCATCCATCGACCCACCCATCCATCCACTTATCCAGGTTTGAGTTGTATGAGCAGTCTAAACAGAGACTTCCCTCTCCCTCCTCCATATATACACCAGATCTATCTCCACTGTGTCTTGGACATGCTCCAGGACCACCTCCTGGAAGAGAATGCCCAAGACACCTCATCTGCCTCACAAACAGGAAGCATCCTAGTCACATACCCACCTTTGATGTGCCAGAGTGGAAGCTCTGCTCTGAGATCCATCTGAACGTCTAAGGCACCTTTTGGAGTCACCACCTAGAGCCCATAGAAATATGTGAGAGTAGATCGACTGATAAACCATCAGCTTGGCTTCCACACTGACTTAAAGAAACGCAGGTGTGGTTTGATGCACTGCAGTTAAGATCTAAGCCCTCCGCTTCATCAACTTTCATGACCTTCAGCTTTACTGTGTTATAAGCCCCACACCACACCTGTGATCTCACTTTGGAGGAGGAACTACCAAACATATCAGAACTTTCCCCGTGTGCTCAGTCCACAAAGCTGCAGGCAGCGTGGGGGGGAGGAGTTCATTGTTCCTGCAAGTCAGTATCTGGGGAATAAAACCTTGTTGAGGTTCTTTCTCACACCAGCGTACAAACAGGGAAAATCAGACTTTGCTGCTGCACACAGCAGACTGTTACTGTAATAAATCTGTGCCTGAGTCGCCACATGTTCAGACTGGTCTGAGACCTGTTTACCTGCAGAGGAATGTGCAGAGCGAGAGGAATGTGACTCATCCAGCAGGCTGAAGCTGACTCTATCTATCTATCTATCTATCTATCTATCTATCTATCTATCTATCTATCTATCTATCTGACATTCAATATTTTTAGGTGTTTTTGCAGCAACCACATGCTCCGTCTGGCCATCTGCGTGTTCGTGTGTGTGTTTTGGTGTATACAGTATACATGTGGACTGGTCAGATGGTCTGTCTAGACGTGTGCATGTGCCTGTGTGTGTGTGTTCAGGGTGTGATGTATTGGCCAGTCAAACACACACTTTTATGTTGGCCGAAGCATCGTCTAAAGGCACTGCTCTCTGTTTATGCTACAGTATATTACAAACAGCATAATCCACAAAAGTGCGTGTGTTCAGGTTACAGCTCCCCCTGGTGGTCTCAGGACGCAGTGTTTCCCACAGAGGCCACGCCCCTAACAATGGTAACTTTAAGCCTTATTATATACCAGCCCGTTCTCACTCCCGAGGCGTAACATGTCGATGTTTTGTCACGTCCCGCGGCGTTCCTGAGGAACGCGAAAGGAGACCTTCGGCGTTCTTATGGTACGCGGCGGGTTATGGCTGGAATCCAGTGCAATGACGCTCCCGCGGTAGTAGACGTTCCAGCCCTGTATTTCAGCCCTAAACCTAACCTTATCCCTAGCCCTGACCATAACCTTATTCCTGACCGTAACCAGGACTTTAATGATGTTAAATAGCGTGTTTCTAAGCGATTTGAAGAAAAAGAGCAAACATGTGTAGATTCAGTCCAGACGGTTCTCATATTTCCTCTTTTTTCCGAGGTCGTCATTTAGGAACGTGGTGGGTAGCCGGAAACGTAATATGGTGACGATTTGTCACCTAGCGTAAAATGTTACGCTTTGGGAGTGAGAACGGGTTGTATATACAGTTGTGATGACGGGTTGGTATGAACAGTTTGTGCATCGGGCTGTAAACATGTTTATTCCTGCTGTAAAGTTTTAACATGGGACTGATTCAGTGCTGCCTCTGCTGGACGTCGGAGCAACTGCAGGTTTTGGTTGTTCAGTTCTTTAGCCTGTTTCTTCCAGTCAGTATGTCAATACGGACTACATGGGCGGAGCCTAGAGTGCGTTAGAGATGCTCTGACCTCACTGACACAGAGCAGGGTTCAGTGGTTATGGCTGTTGGACCACAGTGAGCCGTGCGTTGGTTCACCTGTCCTGTTACCTGCAGGTACTTTCACCTGAACGTTTCTAACACTTCTAACAACAAACTCTCCAATCCTGATAAAGTCAGACTTTAAAGGATAATCAAAGTTGTTTCTACTAAAGCAGCTTGGCCTGACCTGTCTCACACACACACACACACACACACACACACACACACACACACACACACACACACACACACACACACACACACACACACCGTCAGACAGGCTGTTCTTGGAGATGCCTGACTTTACCTCGAGTACTGCCCACACTGACACACACACACTGATGTCGACCCGCCCACGCATCACATTATCACGCACAAACACACAGACGGCCAGACAAACAGTACGACCTGGAACACACACACACACACACACACACACACACACACACACACACACACAGTCACACGTGTGAGCCATGAGTAATTGTCTGAATCACACAGAGAAAGTCAGAGAAAGTAAGTGTACTTGTGCTCTCTACATGTCTGCTGTGATGTTTGTAACTCTGTGTTCCAGGCGGCCGAAGCGACTCGATGGATTGTTGCACGTGGAAGTTTTACAGGTTTGTTTAAACCTGCACAGCAAACACACGTCTGATAAATCCATATTCATGAGCTGCTCCCAGAGGAGTAACAGAAGCATGTGCTGCTCACACAGAGAGCCTGGTTGGCAGCGGTGGACTCGGCCTGCGCTGAAGCCACAACAATACAACCTTTAACATTCATAGAGATTTCAACACAGGCACTTCCACCCCTGCGGCTTCATCGGTGCCAAACATGGGCTGAAGCTGAGCAGGGGATCTTCTGTGTGCAATAAAAGCTGTACGTGGAATCACCTGGTGGGACTTTGTGTTGGTCTGTTTGTGTAATTCACTGACGAAAATGCACCATGTGATCATGGTTAAAAAGACCATGGTACTGAGGGGCTGGTCACAGACACTCACCTGTGTTCACAAATCTTTGCAACATCTAAGATTTTTAACAGGACAATAAAAGATCAATGTTGTGTTCACGTCTGGAGGGCGTCCTCAGTGCTGCCCAGTCTAATCCTAAAAATTCAAAGCACACCAGAATTTTGCTTTTAATGACCAAAAATGAGTGAAAATGTCACAGAGAGAGGCCGCATCCAGTGAAGCAGCTCCAGGGAGGAGGCAGGAAAGGTGTCCACCTGACAGAGGACTGGATCAGTGGGGCTGTCCCACCTGTCCAGGGCCGGATACCTGGAGTTTTGCTACCTCGTGACTTCATACGTGCAGCCGATGATGCTGATCCTAATAAAGGATCAGGGATGAAGAGTTGCAGGAAGCCTGCAGAGACACTCAAAGAACCAAAGTCATATCTGTACAGGAAGCAGAGACAGGCTGACTGTGTTGGTGAGCTCTGCAGGTAAGCGTGATGTTAAAGAGGCGGTATCTGTGCAGAGCATGCTGACGCTTCAGAGCTGAAGGATGCTGCGTGCCCTGTGGTGTGCTGCTACACTGGATACAAGTCTTTTAGAGCTGTTACTGACACTGACAGCCTGGAACTCTTTACTTATTTCACATTTTAATGTTCAAAATGTGAACTCTAGCTAACAACTGTAGAAATCTCCAAATATGGGCCCAAACCATCAGCATCCACTCCCCAGTGGGAGGTTTGTGTTATCTGGATGATGACATGGTGCTTACTGCCTCATCTCCACAGATCTGAGGAAGACGTTTGTTGTGGCCGACCTCAGACAGACCTGCAGTGGGCTCAGATGACCGTCTGATGAGGCAGCAGTCGATCAGATGCATCATGGTCTGGCCACGCCTCCAGTCGCTGCTGTTAGTCACGGCGTGTGCGTGGTGGGGGGCTTTCTGTGTCACACCCTACCAACAAAGACTGCCAACAGACTGCTCCTGTGGGGGAATCCTTATGATGCAACACACACACATGGAGTGAGTGAGCTAGTGCGTGGGCGGTTGCTAAAATAAAGCTGACTAATAGCACGAGCCAGCAGAGATGAGTTGCTACCTGTGGTTTTATTAGAGTGGGCAGAGACAGCGGGCCACACCTGGATTATTTTTACCTGCCAACCAGGATGAAAAGAGAAACACTGCTCACACATTTCCTTTCACTCCTTCACTTTTAGCCCAATGTTAAAGCTGCACAAACCCACGTCTGGCCACAAGAGGGGAGACAAACTCTGCAAGGAGCTCCAACATATTACCAGCTGACGGTGTCAGAGAGCATGTGACCACTACACGCGCTCGGAAACGCCTTTAATAAGAGGTTTTAACAAGGACAGTTTTAAAGATGTTGGCTTGTGGTCAAACTAAGATTCAACCTCTGAAAGCAAGCCTGCAGTTCCTCTAACGACCTGCAGGGGCAGCAGTGAGTCAGTCCCCATAGACTCCCGTATTAAACTGTCCAACTTTATATACAGTCTGAAGTCTACAGTGGTGGTAAAATTCATAAAAATGAACTTCTGTGAGCATTACCGCCACCTGCAGGTGGTAGCAGTGTGTTGCACCTGACCAGGTGTGAGTAAGAACAGTGAAAAATGTGTTTCAAAGCCAGAAATAATAACAGTAACAAACACAGACGCACACACGCACACACCACACAGACACACACCACAGACACGCGCACACACACACACCACACAGACACAGACACACACCACAGACACGCGCACACACACACACAAGTTGTTTTATCCACCAGTGGAGTGGAAACGCTGTGAACCAGCGTCAGCTCGCCTCTGAGAGGTTAGCCATGCACAGAGGGCACGGCTCTGTCTATTTACTGGAAACTTTCACTCAGCCCACTGAATGAATGAGCTAGACCAGGTGTTTGCAGTGAGCTTTAAGTCGTCATACCTGCCAACACACCTGTTTTCTTTCCGGGTTTGTCTCCTTTGTGTGTGTCCCAGGAAACTCCTGATATTTACATCTCCCTCACACTTTATGGTGAAAACTCGTCATCTGTCGTTGCTCAAACAGCCAGACCCACGAAACACAGTTACACACATGCTCCACACTGCAAACACCTCCAGCACAGTCAGTACAGGTGCTCCCTGCTCACGCCCAAAGGACACAACAGAGCAAGCTGATCAGCCCAGAGACGCCTCAGGAAACTTGTCAGCATCATTCACACAGACATGAAGACTTTCCAAGGGTCGGCTTCATCTGAACACTAAAACTGATTTAGTGTCAGACCCCAAATCAGAAGACAACACGAGAGAAAGAAGGCAGGAGGAGCTCCTCAGAGACTTTTGTCACATCCCTTCAAATTAAACTGCTTTTAATCCACGCTGCACACCTGCACGACTACACATCAGTTTGAACTTTCACATTTATTTCACCTCTCAATAACATTTGAGTAATAGCAGCTTGTTCTTCATTTTCAGTGGAAAAAAAGATGCCAGCATTCAGGCAGGGCATGCATGGGACGCCATAACCAAGTGGCCGGCATAGTGTACAGGAACATCTGTGCCGAGTACAACCTGGAAGTCCCGAGGTCAAAATGGGAGATGCCCCCAAGGGTGGTGGAGAATGACCGAGCTAAGATCCTGTGGGACTTCCAGATACAGACGGACAAAATGGTGGTGGCTAACCAACCGGACATAGTGGTGGTAGACAAACAGAAGAAGACGGCCGTAGTGATCGATGTAGCGGTTCCCAATGACAGCAATATCAGGAAGAAGGAACACGAGAAGCTGGAGAAATACCAAGGGCTCAGAGAAGAGCTCGAGAGGATGTGGAGGGAAGTGTGCTTCCTTACTTTAATGAGTGAGGCTGCAAAAACCTGAAAGGAAACAAAGAGTGTGTGAACAGAGCAGCTGTGGACAATTACATATTCTACATTACTGATTAACTGGTGTGTGTGTGTGTGTGTGTGTGTGTGTGTGTGTGTGTGTGTGTGTGTGTGTGTGTGTGTGTGTGTGTGTGTGTGTGTGTTCTGACGTGTGTGAGAGTGTACATGTTTAGACATCATCCGTCCCCACAAGTTTGAAGAGATTTTTGA
>NC_137430.1:34759139-34799139 GCF_964374335.1 Astatotilapia calliptera
GTACTTACAGTAATCTGTATCTATTTATTCTACTCTTTTTTATAAAGTTTCTTTCATTTTTCTGTGTGTTACTTTTCCACGTGTAATAGTGAGGGCACACTGATGTGTCATCGTTACCTATACGTGATGAATAAAAACATGAACTTGATACTGAACCCAGACAGACCTGCGGGGCTCCAGAAACAGGATACGTAGATGGAAAAGCCTCCGAAGTCCAAACAGATGGCTGGATGTTCTGAGCTAACAGCGGCTTCAGGACTGAGACGGAAAATTCATTTGTAGTGAACAAAAAAACAAGTCTTTGTACAAACACAGTAAATGTCAGCAAGTGATACACAACAGCTTTAAAATCAAACAATGAGCTTCTGTACATGTGAAAAATGAGCAACAGTCACGACCTCGGCCGTTCGCAACACTAAATACTAATGGCAGCCTCTTATCTGGGGGGCTGGGGGTGGGGGGGGTGTCCTCCGAGACTGACGAATATTATAAACAAGAAGAAGAAGAAGAGAGGATCTGCCAAAGCCCCACTCTGCAATCTCCAATCCATCTTTAACTGAACAAAAACAGATGGTTTCCACTTCAAAACACACGGAAGGATGGACGGATGGACACAAGGATGGACAGAGGGACACAAGGATGGACGGGAGGACACAAGGATGGACGGATGGACACAAGGATGGACGGGAGGACACAAGGATGGACGGATGGACACAAGGATGGACGGATGGACACAAGGATGGACAGAGGGACACAAGGATGGACGGGAGGACACAAGGATGGACGGATGGACACAAGGATGGACAGAGGGACACAAGGATGGACGGATGGACACAAGGATGGACGGATGGACACAAGGATGGACAGAGGGACACAAGGATGGACGGGAGGACACAAGGATGGACGGATGGACACAAGGATGGACAGAGGGACACAAGGATGGACAGAGGGACACAAGGATGGACGGGAGGACACAAGGATGGACAGAGGGACACAAGGATGGACGGGAGGACGGACAGATAGATGGATGATGGAAAATGTTTGTAGATAAGAATCATATAAATATACAGCGAGCAGCAGCAGAGGATGGAGTGAAGAATAATGAAGTGAACAGACAGAGAGCAGCAGTGAAAGTTACAGATATGTAAACTACTGCGGTCGTATTTACACCACAGGTGCCCGGAGAGGACAAACAGAGCTGCACTTTAATCCCTCATTTCATAAGGAGGACACGTGGTCATCGTCAACATCCCGCAGGAAGGTCTCACCTCCCAAAATCAGAAACCGAGGCGGCAGCTCCACCTCCCTCAGACGAGGCCTTCAAAGAGGACATCCAGGCTTGTTGTTGGATTCTTTCTTCTTCTACCCCTGAGACAAACAGAGCCTGTGAGCAGCGCTTCATTAGCTGCATGTAATCAAAGAGATTCATGGATGAGGACCATTTGAATCATGTTGCCAGAACAGTCTGAAACCTTAACGTGGTTCTAGGTTTACCTAAAAGGCTAAAGCTAAGCTACAACATGGGTAAGTGCAGAAATGAACAAGTAAATAAAGCACATAGCTGTTACATAAGGCAGCATGATGCTGTCCAACAGCCAGCTCTGAGCTGTGCGCTGACCTGCATGCACTCCGTTCATGCAGCCTCTTTTCTTTAAGCCAAATACACACTTTTACTAAACCTGCAACACAACGCCAGCCTTCAGTGTTTTCCAAGAACAGCCTCTCTGATAGGTCACCTGTGGCCCACAAAATCCACCCCTTTTCTGTTGCCAGCAGGTGGAGCTGTGCCCCATATGCATCAACTGACTGTGCGGCCAGAAAAAACACGATGCAGCAGCTAAATCAACCCCCAGGTAAGAGTGACTCATCAAACCAACCCAAAGCCAAAGTTCAGTGACTCTTCCTGCTTGATGGTGACTGAAACTCTAAAACACCCTTCGAGACCAACAAAACAGTGAAGAAGGCGCAGCAGCGCCTCTTCTTTCTCAGGAGACTGAAAAGATTCGGCATGAGCCCCCGCATCCTCAGGACCTTCTATCACTGTGCCATTGAGAGCATCCTCACTGGATGCATCACCACCTGGTATGGCAACAGCACCGCCTACAACTGCAAAGCTCTCCAGCGAGTAGTGCGGTGCTCTGAACGGATAATTGGAGGTGAGCTTCCCTCCCTCCAAGACATCTACAGGAAGCGGTGCCTGAGGAAAGCGGGGAGGATCATCAAGGACTCCAGTCACCCCAGCCATAAACTGTTCAGACTGCTTCCATCAGGAAGGAGGTTCTGCAGCATCCGGTCCCGTACCAGCAGACTGAGAGACAGCTTCTTCCACCAGGCCATCAGACTGCTGAACACGTCATAGACACCTCAGCTTCACTACTGGAACTTTAACATTATGCACTCCACACTGTACAGTAATGCCACTGTTTTGCACATATTCAACTCTGTATATTTTTATATATTTTATTTATTGTTTACTCTATTTAATTTGTAAAATATACATACACACACACACACCTGTAGAAAAACATATCTAGTACACACATCCAGTAATGCATACACTCTTATATTGTACATATATTTATTACTCTCAGATTTAGCCATTCTTATATTTTGCTTGTTTTACGTTATTGTATTGTCGCACACAAGAATTTCACTCATATGTACTGTACCAGTGTACCTGCACATGTGAGTGACAATAAAAGTGATTTGATTTGATTTGATGATTGTGTTTATGTTAATCAGCAGACATTAGCTTGCTGTTTGGCTAACCTCCATCCTGAAGATCTTTCATCACCACGCCAACCAGAAACCCACCCAACATCAGCCCAGCTGTTCACCCCGGCGGTATCCACTGCTCCTGTTTCGAAACAGAAGGAAATGTCGGAGCTTCCGGCACAAACTGCACGCTGGAGATCGTCTTTTAGCAGAAGTCGTTCAGACGACCCACCGCTGGCTGGGTTTAGGTGTCATCACAGTGACAAGTGTGGGCCTGAGAGCCACGTGATAGTGTTTTGCTCTTATTTTGGTCCACGGCGGACTTTGTTGTATTTGCTAGAAAGAACTCAGGTTCTTCTGTTTTGTACCTGCTGATAACTGTGACTCTGTCATCCCGGCACCACACCTTCAACCCTCACCCTAATCCAATCATCACTGGATTTAACAATCACATTTCAGACAAAACAAAAAGAAATTTAATGCCAAAAGTCCTGAATTTGAATGTAAATCACCAAGTTTTGCAGTTCCATGTTATAGAACATCACGCCTGTATTACTCTGAAGTGCTATTTTGCTCCTCTGGATGTTTTTGGGTGAGACAGAAAAGAAAAGCCTGTCAGTTAATGTTACAGCGATCCTTTAAAACCCAGGAGAACTTTAAAGACTACAGAGTGAAAAATGAAGGAATAAACCTGCAGTCATGACTGTGTGTGTGTGTGTGTGTGTGTGTGTGTGCGTGTGTGTGTGTGTGTGTGTGTGTGTGTGTGTGTGTGTGTGTGTGTGTGTGTGTGTGTGATGGAAGTGTACGGGTCCCGGGGGAGGCTGAGTCACTTCTCTCTGGCTGACCCGTCGGTGTTCGCTTCAGGTCTGGGAAACTCATCGGAAGTGACGGCCGCTGCAGACAAAAGGCTTCCTCCTGATCACACACACATAGTCCCGTTTCCATCACTACAGAGGACATCACACTTTCGTTTCCTGCACACTTAACCCCAACATTACACTCTTAAATTTAATGATTTAACTTCAGGGGACTCGACCCTGCTGGGAGACTGTGTGGACCAGTCCCCAGAATACCTGGATGGTCAGGAAGCAGAGAGAGGAAGGAAGAAGGAGAGGGAAAAACAAGAAACAAAAAATGTTAAAAAAGTAAAAAATGACTGAAGACTGAAACATTAAACGGGTCACGTCTGTGTAACCATGTGTTTCTCCTTCTTAGTTCACCCCAAAATCTATGAGCACAATTCCAAAAAGGTTTGGAGAGGGTGTACAGCGTAAATGTAGAAAATGTATGAATGCTTGAACGGAGAAAATTTAGCACTTTGATGGCAGCAACACATCTGTAAAAAGTTCAATGGAGCAGCAAAAGCTGGAAAAGTAAGTGACACCAAAAGAAAAAACATTTAACAGCTGATCAGGTCATTTGGCATCAGGTCAGTCACATGATCAGGTCTGAAAAGCATTTACAAAGTGATGATCAACGTTTAAACATCTGATTTGCTCTCTGTGTTTACAAGATTCTCTTCAAATCCAGCCTTCGGTTGAAAACAAGAAACTCATTTGTTGGAGCTCACACTTTCAGCAGCAGCATCTTTTCGCCCTCAATCCCAGCGCCTCCAGCAGCCTGTAATCCCACAGCAGTGGAGGGCGGCGTGTCACAGATTATATCCCACGCTACAGACTGCATGTGTCTCCGTCACGTTTCCTGTGTGGAAACATTATTGAGGTGCAGCTGCGTGTCGCCAAACAAAGCCGAACCTCCTGTTCAAACAGCTCAGCTGTGAAAGAGCCGAGCGTCTCCGCCGCCTGCACAAACAGCCCGCCGGCGTGTGCACGCTCGTGTGCACGCTCGTGTGCACGCCGCTGCCATCTTATATAACGCTGTCCAGCACATACATATCAGCACTGCACACACACCTGTGCAGACCGGCGCCATGAGGGGGTTCTTACCCAGCAGGTGACCCAGATCCTCACCTGCTGCTGAGGTCACCGTTTCACTTGAGACTACGGTTGTAGCTGTTAGCTGTCTGCTAGCTTCGCCTGAACTGGACCTCTGGACCGTGTCTGTGCTGTTGGAGCATTTTTAATGACATCATGTGACCAATAACATGGCTGCTGTGAGGTTGCTGCAGTAACAGACAGCTTCACAGCTTTCTGCTGAAGTAGAATAACTTCCTGTCTGCATTAAGCACGTCGCAGCACCACAAGCCGCATCCTTGATTTTGATTTGAGGATTCAGACAGCAGAGGACATCCCACCACATGCACACAGTGGAAGTGGGACAGCTCTCTGAGCTTGTCCACAGCTATTACGCGTTGAGCCTGTCGGACAGGTGATGTGGTGCAGACGTGGGCTGGTGCTAAACCTGTGACGCCGTTTCAATTCTTGTCCAAATCTCCAGTTTGTCAGTTACAGACAAGCCTTCCACACAGTGACGGCAGCTCACTTCAGTAAACATCTGCACCAGAGCGTCCAGATGTTTCATCCCTTTATTTCCATGTTTCACGCCTGAATTTAATTTGGAGGTTGGTTTTATTTCACCGCGTCGACCTGAAACGATCCGCGCTCAAGTGAAAACCACAAATTTCATCACGTTTCCTTCGCCGCTGAGAGGCCTCGCCGTTCCTCCGGAAACACGCTCAGCTGATCTCAGAGTGCTCCAACATGGCCGCCTCAGTGGTCTGCAGCGTGTTTACTGACTGTAAATTACAGCGATGACAGCCTTCGACGCCGCCAGCGGCAAAAATGTCTCGCTGTTTATAGCTCAGTGTTTTTACCGCTGTCAGCTGTTAACACCTGCACACCTGTGTGTGTGTGTGTGTGTGTGTGTGTGTGTGTGTGTGTGTGTGTGTGTGTGTGTGTGTAACAACGATCCTGCAGCAGCAGTGTGTGCCCACAGGAAGAGAGTGTGTGTCTGCGGTGACAGCTTGACCCAGAGAAACCAGCACAGTGTAAACACACTCAGTCGTGTGTGTGTGTATTTATTTAACTTTCCTTGGAGGCGGGACTTGTTGACAGTTAGGACTTATAGCTGACCAATTAGGGAGGCCCTCAGGTCTAGTGGCAGCCAATTAGAGACCCCAGCTGATTTATGTACCAGAGCATACCTGTCCTCACGTCTTCACCTCGGCCAATGACTGCAGCCCGTGTGTGTGTGTGTGTGTGTGTGTGTGTGTGTGTGTGTGTGTGTGTGTGTGTGTGTGTGTGTGTGTGTGTGTGTGTGTGTGTTTCAGGCCTTCTGAGGACCCAGAGCCTGTTCTCATGTGTGTCTGCATATGCAACATCCTGTCTAAAAGTTTCAAATTAAAACAGTCAATCCAAACTTCCAAACTGCTGCAATCACAGCACTCTTAACAGAACAGAGAGGAGGAGCTGTGACATCAGTGCTGCAGGAACTCACCTGTACAGGTGTACCAGGCTGATCCCGCCCTTTAAAATGCATCGACAGCAAAGATGATGAAAAATAGCTTCCATTAGAATATTAGTCATTAATAAAGCCTTGCAGCCTCTGTTTGATGAATCATTGTACTTTAAAGCCAGTATGTCCAGACAGGATGTGACGGTGGGAGTTCAGGTGGGTTTCAGCCTCTTCTCCGTCTGCTCCACCTTTCTGCAAACCGTCTCCTTGTGTTTCCTCTGCTCCAGGATCCATTCAAGCCCCGTTTCATAGCTGAAGCTGACGCGTTCCTGTCAGGGTTGATTAGTGGAAAGGAGAGCACATCTTAGAGGTTTAAACACACCCAGGCTGCATTTATTCATTTTCCTTTACTGGCTGTAAATTATGGATGAATGAGCGGCTGCTGCGAGCTGTGTGACGGCTGGAGGAGAAGATGTGAGGCGCTCAGAGTGGATTTTGTTTTCTTTGATTCCTGCAAACTGTAACTGAAATTCTCGTTTCTTGGCAGCCATTTTTCTTATGGGCATTCTGGGGATTCCCTCCTTTATTCCAGAGCAGACGTCGTCCAGGAGGAAACACATGACCTCCTCCGTCTGCACTCTGACGACCTCGTGTGAATCTGAAATTCAGCCTCCACATCTGCCTCTCATAAGGTGCATTAACAGGGAATAAACAGAGTGAGTGACTCACCGAGCAAAGCCCAGAGATGATCAGTAACACGGCTGATGCACAACAGCGAGCGCTGCTGGCGGAGGAGACATTTATCTCAAAGTTTTCCACTATGAGTTCACTCCATTCCCACTGCAGGAACGTCACAGGTGAGGAAAGCTTTTTGTTGAACCTGACAGGAAAGCTTTTCTTTATAGACTACCAACCAGTAAAACCATTAAAAACCACTAAAAACCAGCAGCGTCCTGCATCATCCCAACTCTCCACCTTCAGTTGGAGCTGCAGAGCTTCTCTGTGTTTCCATCATCACATCTGCACCTCTGTCGAGGCCTTCGTCCCTCAGCTGCACCTTCATTATTCACAGTGACACCGCAGGCGCTGATGAATACTCGAGCGTGCTGCGACACAGAGCTCCGCCCTGCTGCACCATCACACGCTTCGCTTCACCACTAAACGACGGCGTGGGAGAACTCAGGTGGTTTGCAGCTTGGCCTCAGTTTCCTGGATGATTTGTTGCGTTGGGGTTTAATACAACAGCACTGTAGTCACACAGCTTCAGTATCAGCACGTCCACAGAGCTCCACAGAGCAACGTCCCTGACATCCAGGTGGAAGAACTGGGGCCCGTTCTTCGTACGTCGCTTACTACATCCAAGATCAAATGACACATCCAAGATCAAATCATCGCGCTAACCGTGAGCTCGCTAATCCGGTTCCCCGAACACACCTGCTGTTGACGATTACTACAGCTGGACGCAGTAATGTGACATCACTGGGTGTTGTAAAAGGGGCTACGCATCGATAGTGGAAACATTGATCGGCAACCCTCTGATTGGTCGGCGAAAATGTCGAAGGAGCGCGCTCGGCTCGGTATTTTTCGGCAGCAGAGCAAGAACTCTTGAGTGAGGGATTTCAGGAGTTTCAGAGTTTAATCAGAACGCAAGGGAACACTGCAAAGGCTGCAAAAGCAAGGAGAGAGGGCTGGCAGGAAGTTGCTGACAAATTAAACTCGTAAGTAATTTAATAATAACAATAATAATGGAGTGGATTGATATAGCGCTTTTCAAGGCACCCAAAGCGCTTTACAATGCCACTATTCATTCACTCTCACATTCACACACTGGGGGAGGCAGCTACAGTTGTAGCCACAGCTGCCCTGGGGCAGACTGACAGAAGCCAGGCTGCCATATTGCGCCATCGGCCCCTCTGGCCAACACCAGTAGGCGGTAGGGTAGATTTATTATATTACACTATATTATCCAATATTATATTACATTATATTATAATATGTTATATTTTATCCTCTGTCACATTAGAGCCACGACAGGACCCACTAGAATATGGGAACAGGTAAAAGTGAAATATAAGAATATTCTACAGAATGGTAATATTTATCACTTATATTGCTTTTAGTCTCTTGGAAAGAGACCCTGGAATAATCTGTTTGTTTATAACAGCAACCAAGAAAAGGGCAGAGCAACAAAAGACAGGTGGTGGTCCTGCACCCCCTCGTCAACAAGTTGGTTAAGTAAATAATACCCTCACGGGAAAATCGATATCTCTCTATGAGCACACTGTCGCGCTGAGCTAAAGGATCCTGTCTATCCCGCAATATACGCTGAATTCTGAGGACTCTCCTTATCAATCTTGCACCTTCCGCAATGGGTGGCTCGCGTATACGGACAGGACATGGCTGCGACAGACTTCCCAAATCCACCTTCGCTTTTATAGCCGTGGTCTCTCATCTTGATTACACGAAGTAATTTACAATTGCTACTCTGAAATATGAATTAAATCTGTAATAATCACATACATGTAATAGAATGTTAATAGTACATTTCCCTTTTTTAGGAAATGACCTGTATGTATCTGTGTGACATCAATAAAAGGATCAAGTGCTGCATTGTCTTTAGTTACATTGATGTTATTTATTTATGGTGAAACAGTGGTGGAATATCGCTGTTGCTTTCGTATGAATGACGCGGACATACCTGCGTGGCCGCGATCTAATCCTGTTTACATAAAGTAAACCTGCTCCCGAGCAGGTTTACGCTTACGGCTCTGTTGCTATGACAGCAAGTCCCGGATGAGCTTCGGGGAACCGACTGATCCAGGATCACGCGAAATCGTCAACAATCTAATCCAGCTAACCTACTTAGCGAGGTACGAAGAACGGGCCCCTGAACTGTGATCTTGTGTTACGCTGCAGGTCACAGTGACCTGGACATCTTCTCTCTGATATCAAACACGTCTCTTCCTCTGTAGCTCTGTAATTCTTTTATTCATCCCCACAAACCCGACCTGGAAAAACTCTTCACTAACATGTCTTCCAAAATGAAGCACGCCATCAGCAGTTTAGGGCCAAATCTCTGAGCTGTGCTTCGATATATAACCGTGATCCTCCAACTAAGGAGAAAGTTCAACAGACCTTCTACATGTCTTTCATGTGTTTATACTCACTATGAAGCCAAATGGTCACCTGACAGTTAATGACATCACTCCCATCCTCAAAACACTGGAGACCTGTTGGGTTAGCGCAGGACTGGATACTGGTTGGCGAATGCCTAGCAACCGCTGGTTGTTATGGACCAATGGTATTCCTTGACCGGTTGAGGAGACTGCATTGGTGCTGGACCGAACCCTTGTTGCAGTCAACCATAGTTTGTGTAGGAGACTTGACTGCAAACACAAGCTGGAAATCATGTCTGACCTTTACTTTGAAGGCCAGTTCTCCCATTTCCAGTTTGCATTTTTTCCAGTTTTACTCCCACTGGGACAGTAGTTGGTGAGTGTTTGCAGATAAGTATAACTTCAGGTGTCTGCTGGAAACCAAACATTTATTAAGATGTTTCCAGTGCAGCTCAGTCCTTCCACCCAGTGACAGACGCATGTTTCTGCGGAGTTTCCCAGGAGGATGCTGACTGGTCTCTAGACCTGTGTTACTCACACCTCACTGATGACTGGTTGGGACCTACAGGCTTCACATTGTAACACAGAGGGAGACACCGTGAGCAAACGTGCTTTCCTGGTTTTGAAAAATGTCAGAGGAACTTGTTGCAGATGGAAGCAGTTTGTTTGTTAACAAAAGTGTATTTAAAGCTAAACTGAGTCTGTGTTTGATGCTGTAAGCTAACCGAACAGCTTCACACAGTCACACAGAGAAGTTAAAATGAACAAAACAATGATGCAACTCAGACCCTTCGGGTTAACCGTCGTGGGATTCTGATTCCTGCCATCCCAAATTCACACCCTGTACAGCTGTTATAAATCAGCTTTAGACAAAACCAGTTTTGTGTGAGGTTGTAAACACGTTTGTTTCTGTTGTAGAGCTGGAAGTTTAAACATGGGAGTCTATGGGGACTGACTTTAGTGGAAATTAGAGGGAATTGAGTTTTTGGCTCCTCAGCTTCATTCTTCAGCCCCAGAGGTGGACGCTTGCCTGAAACAGAGCTTTATTCCTCGGAGCCTGTGGTGTTTGTCCGGGCACTAACAGGCCACACCTCCCCTCTGAACATGTGACAGACAGCCGTCAATAAAAGTGCGTCATGCTCAGCGTGACTGAGCGTCGTGTGGTGACGAACAACATGTTCGGACTCTTAACGAGAACAAACACAGATCAGAAACAAACACAAGAACAAAGTCACAGAAACCATGGAGGGATTCTCTCATCCGTCCACACCCGCAGCCTGACATTCTCCTCTGTCCAGACACAGCTGCTCACACACACACACACACACACACACACACACACACACACACACACACACACACACACACACAGCTTTAGATAGCATCACGCCCCTAATTTCCCATGGTGCATTGTAAACAGAACACGCCCGTCCGCCTGTGGCAGAACTTCAGACAGCACACACACTCATCCAAACAGTGACATATACATAACACACACACACACACACACAGCTGAAGCTCATCCAGACGTTGCTTCCTCATGCAAAGGCTCATGGGAACCACAAAGTGTTTGGAGCGTGACAGTCTGGAGTCTGGTGACTGACCTTAAAGGACCAGCCTGACGTCGGAGGCGTTCAGCCCACATCTGTGATCCTGAAGGCTAAAAATGAAGTGAGAGAAGAAGAAGATAGCACCAGCCTGCAGCCTGTGACGCCCTGAGTGAGTGTGCAGCAAAAATAACAACACAGTCACAAACTGACTTTGAATTTCAGTGTTTGTGATTCGGTGACAGCAAAGACAACACAGCATGATCTGGATCCATGCCGTCCATTATCCACATATCTGACTGATCTAAACTGCACTGCTGCAAATGCTGAATAGTCATTCTGTACAATACCATAATTATAATTCTACAACTGTTTATTAATACTCACAATTGTAAATCTACAATCTGTACAGTTTCATATGTATAACCTGTTCATAGCTTGTAGACTCACTACAGCCTGTACATACTTATAGTTAGAGCATATTCATAACACACCTTCATACCCTGTACATTGTAACATACCCATAATAGTATTTTGTAATATATCTATATCATTGGTAAAGCACTTCGTTGCTTTGTACTTGTGACATGTGCAATGACAATAAAGTTGAAATCTATTCCAGCTTTTCATTGAGCTACTACACACCGCTGTTTCAGGGTGAAAACTCCCACTACCCAAATAATGAACCAGATTTGGAGCATTAGGAGCCTCACACAAATATTGCTTTTGTTTGCCTGATTGTGAACATCAGACGTCCTCACACAGGTGAGTCGTTAGCAGGGCTGCAACATGCTGCAGGTATGAGAGGTGATGCTGAACAAATCATGTGCACGGTTTGGTGGCTTTGCAAGTGCCTCTGTTGTGATGATGAGGAGGAGCAAAAGTGTGAAACGATTCATCCCTACCTGACCATCTTTCCCTGCTTTATTCAGTGAGAGGCTGCCTGACACATTATCTACCGTTAGAAACCATTTGTACAGGTTTGACTGAGCCACCTGTGGCTGAAGAAGAAAACATGACACTGAGAAGATTTTACACATCGCTGTGGCAACGCTGCGGCATCGCTGCGGCAACGCTGTGGCAACGCTGCGGCATCGCTGTGGCAATTTATTTAAGTTCATAATTAAAACAGTTACATTGACAGTGAAAAGGCTCCAGTTTTTCAGAGAGATGACTGTCCAATAATCACAGCATTGATTCATCAGAAGAACAAAAATCTTGTGTGTAATAAAGGTTATATAGTTCGTATCCCCCATATATGTACATGTGTTTATACCATTAACAACGTGGGTCAAAAACACATAATATAAATCTCTTTAGCAGGTTTATTCAACATCACACTGAGCCAGTGATCGCTGTTTTGTCTCAGTGTGCTGTGGAGCCTGAAAATTCTTCTGCTAGATAAGAGACCTCCACACATCGTCTGTGAAGTCAGTGTTATCTTACAGTATGGAGCATCCCAAGAGCACCACAGTTTGGGACATTATAGAGAAAAACGAATGGAATATGCAGACAGATGAATGATTTCTAGAGTTTTTTTAGCCTTTAAAAGCAACACAAATGTCTAACACAGTGAACATGAGTGAGTCGTGTGAACTCGGTTGACACCATGATACAATAGGCCGTTGGAATAGGAAACAATGGAGGCTGTAACATTTAATATTTAGCAGCTGTGAGTCCCATCAGAGAGCATCCTGTGTTTTATCAGCCTGTCAGACCACACTGAGGGCACGACAGGCCCGCAGTGACGGGTAAAAAGTCATTTTCTGATTGTTGCAACAAAGACTGACGCAGCAGCATCAGTCAGCAGAACGAGCCTTCAACCTTCAGTCATTATACACTCAGATGTCAGAGGTCAGGGGTTCAGGGCCTTGCTCAGTGACATTTCAGCAGCATAAAGGTGTGATCAGAGAAATCATCTGACACTCAGAGGCACGGTGAAAGCCAAGAGATAGAGGAATACAATCCTTTCTTCTGTCTCTGCTGACCTGCAGCTCCGACTTCTGTTAATTAAGCAGCCGTACCATTGGTCAGATAATGTCATGTTTACTCAGTGGTTAGTGTTTGAGGTCAAAACATGGGGAACCTGCAGGCCCACAGCAATTAAACATTTACTTACCCTTGAGGAAAAGACACAGCAGGAATAATCACATACACGCTGGTTAGACTGGTGACCTGTCCAGGTGTGACCTGCCTCTCATCTATGCATGCGTATGTGTCACATGGTGATACATTCAGGTGCAGGTGGATTTAATCACAGGTGCTCTCTGGGAACATCTCAGGCCCTCCCAGGTGCGGAGGCCTATCTGCCCCCACCACACTCCCTGCTGCTGGCTGATGCCCTCAGCTGTCAGTGCATCGGTGGTTCTCGTTGTCCGGGGCCGAGCGCTCAGTTTTGTACTGGCTCAGTCCCGGTGGCTCGGTCGGCCCCTTCCAGAGGGTGGAGGGCCCTCGACCTCTCGGCTCTGCGGGCACGTCTCCGCAGTCCCCTACAGCCTCTGCATCGTGGCTGCTGGGTGAACCCCCATCTGGGTCCGGTGGTCCTCTTTGGGCTCTCGCACTCTGGGGCCTGGATCTCCTCCATGCCTGCTTCATGCCCTGATAGCTGCCCACACCCTCTAGCAGATCCTTAAGTGGAGAAACCTTGAATATAAGCGCGCTGATCCACACAGGTGTACACATGGGTGTGCACAGACACACTATGCCTTCCTTGGCTGATGTGCACACCATGCACTGTCGGTCTGGTGTGCTCATTTATTGTTTTTCACTGCCCCTCTTCCCCTCTGTTTTTCTCTCCTGCTCCTTTTCTTGAACGTCTCTTGTCTACATCTCTCCCTTTACTATCATTTACCCGGCCATATCTGTTCCTTAAATAAAATATATACTAAAGAAATAAAATACAATGATATTAAATAATAAAGCTCAATCAAATGGACCAGTATAACCACAGGTCCACTCGGGAGAGTAGACCTGTTTCTTGGCCTTCAGACAATAGTTCTGATGGTTACAGTTTGAACAGGACGAGCAAAGTTAAATAAAAAATCACACCTGTGAGTTTTCATACTTTTGATTCCCATCCTTCAGAAATGGAACCTGGGACGCTGCCTGTCAAACACGGACCGTATTACTGCCGTTAGCGTGATGATGACAGGAACACGTAGATGTCTGCTGCCCAAACGTCTCTGACCTCCTTGGGCACTGCAGGCTGGTGCTGGGTCTGTGTGGTCCGGTGGGGGGTGGGCTGGACTTTCAGGTTGGATCATCGTGGATTTGTTCCTCGAGGGTATCGTGCTGTGTTGTCCTGACGGTGGAAGTCAGCGCTGCATGAATAACAGCTTCAGCTGGATTTTACATTAAAGGGTCTGAAATGAAGGAAAGTCTGAAACATGTCGTTTAACTTTTCATCATCAGCTGCAGAACTTTTATTGGAGCTCTGTTTTACTACATGAATATAATATTGAAAGTTTAAACACACACAACAGTCTCAGTGTGTCTCTGCTGACACTTGTCAAACAATAGGCCCTCAGTGTGGTCTGACAGGCTGATAAAACACAGCACACTCTCTGATGGGACTCACAGCTGCTAAATATTAAATGTTACAGCCTCCATTGTTTCCCATTCACACTGGCTTTTGTTTCAGTCAGCGTGTCCCAGAGTTCACACAGATACGCCCTGCAGCTCGTCTCTGTCCATCACGTCTGACACTCGAACGTTTGCACCACATTCATCATCAATATTCATGAAATTCAAAATATTCATGATGTCTGGAACGTGAAGCTCAGGATCTCTAAACCATCCTGTGACTCTTCTACCGCCGCCTCCAGGAATAAGAGGCAACGAGCTTTATCTATTCAGAAACAATCCAAAATTAACCCCATTAAGTATAATTCTCATTAAACTGGAATTAAAATGTATTTCTTACAGGCGACATTAATGCGTCTTTAGAAACACTGAGTGCTGCAGCTGCTGGAGGTCCAAACCCTCCTCTGTGATTATAGGAAATATTAAAGTCTAACAAAGACGTTAGTGTGCATCAGGTTATGTGTGTTTTATCCATTACTGCTGGCTCCGGACTAAAGCAGCTGCAGATGTAAAGAAAGTGGATGATGATCTGTTTCTGCAGACTTTAGTGCCCACACTGCTGTGCACACAGTTCAGGTGCAGCCGGAGTCATTTTCCTCCAGAGCCGAGGATCTGGATCCCAAACGTGGTGAAGGCATCAACTGCTACAGAGAAATGCCTCCAGACACAAAATAACCGTGCAGCAGGTCAGCAGTCGTCAGTGCTACCAGCAGCACGGAAATGAACCCGAGACAGTGTGAGAGCCCCATAAACAGGAATTAACATATTAAATATTCCATGACAAATATTATTTTTAAAAATTACATTTGACCATTTATCAGAAAAACACTGACTGTCTTTTGTTTTGGTGTGACTGTGACGGTGGAGCTCCACCTGCTATGACCATGATCTGTGAGCAAACCAATGACACAGCAGCAGAAATGAGCTGAGGGTGTCAGGCTCTCTCTGAGAGATGAGGAGGCGGATGGATGGATGGATGGATGGATGGATGGATGGATGGATGGATGGGCAGATGGATGGATGGGCAGATGGATGGATGGATGGATGGATGGATGGATGGATGGATGGATGGATGGATGGATGGATGGATGGATGGATGGATGGGCAGATGGATGGATGGGCAGATGGATGGGCAGATGGATGGATGGGCAGATGGATGGGCAGATGGATGGTCCACCTGCTCCTCCTTTTTCTTCTACGTCATTATAGTTGTAGATCCAGGAAAGCGATCCTTGGAAGATTTTTGTGTTTAAATCAGTTTCTGCTGTCAGACTCTGTTTCGCCTCCTGTCTGAGTGTTTTTCTGCAGTCACTTCAGCAGATTTCACACTTAAAAACATTTTGATGTTATCTGTGGAGAGAAATCTGACTGCAGAGGGGGTGGAGGGGGGTGGAGGAGGTCCAGACCGAACCTCAGACAGAGAAACCTTTGAAGGCTAATATGCTCCGGCTATCTGATCAACCATCTCTCTGTGTTCGGCTCAACAATGTGTTCTGGATTATTCACACAATACATCCCAGTCAGACGCTCTCCTGCAGCTCTGCAGGACGTCCGCTTCAGACGGTCACCGCCAACCGCCGCTGACCGCCGCCTGGTTTCTGATTGGCTGTGTCTGGTTATGTGTGGTGTTCATGTTCTTTCGAACGGTTTGAGTCACCTGATATATAAATGTATGCAGTGCCACACATCAGATCATATTTGCTTACATCCATGGCTCCGCCCATTACGATGTGTGTGTTTGATGCTGAGACAGGTGGAGGCTGCTGGGTGATGGTTTGGGAATGATGGCGTCTTTGGATCACGGGTGCATTAAACTCCTGCAGCAGCATTAGTGCTGGCTCAGTAGCAGGATCCGAACCTACGTACTGCTGAGAGTTAGCATACTCTGAGCTGGATGCTGTTAGCTTCATATCAGAGTCTTTGTAAAGACTAAATTATAAATATGCATCATACTCAGTACTCAGCACTGTGGAGGCTCAGCAGGAGTGGGAACAGCTTTTTCTCAGGTCTGATGTTGGAGAGCGGATCTCTTCTGGTTGTTGTGCTGGTAGGTGAGGAAACTTCACCGAGCATCTGGAATTGTTCTGTGCTGCCGTGGGAGTGGGAGGAGCGGAGAGTCGCCATCATGTTTAGGTTGTCTCTGAGCTGGAGATGTAAGAGGATTCAGGGGAGGACGGGTGGGTGGGCAGATCCCCCGTGCCTGTGCTCATGGCCAGTGCAATCTTTGTGCTTTCACACCTGCAGCTCATCTGTCATTAGACTGCTGAGTGCTTGAAGACCAGCTGTGGCAGTGACCGGCCTTACTGGCTCGTACCGACTCTGTTTGTTGATCCCCGTCCCAAGATTTGGTCAATCTGTCCACCCTCAAGGAAATCGAAGACCACAGTCTCGTGTCCAGGCACCAAACCCACCTGTGGAAACGAAATGCTTGTGGGCTTCAGATCTTCATGTGTAATAAAACTAATGGCCACGTTTTTCACTGTGGGTTTAAACTGCTGCCAAACACTGAATGACTTTTTCACGAGCCTGATAATCAGCTGAATTCATTTAGTAGCTCATCATGGACCAAAGCCTTCGTCTCCTGCTTTTCTGAAAGCCTGTGTCACCAAACCACCACTCACACATAAAACTGGACTAAATATTGTTAGAGAGACACACCCTGAAGAGCGCACTTATTCATTTAACACGTGAACAAAACCAACGGATTAAATTTTTTAAAAAAATTTTCTTTATTTTATATTATTTTATTTTTATTTCTTTAACTTGTTCAGTGCATCATGTCTGGCGTGTCCTGTGTACAGCACTTTGTGTTCAGCTGGAGGTTGTTCTGCTATATGAATAAACTGTTTGCTTGCTTGGATCTAAAACCTGACAGTTTGCCTCCTGCTGCGCTCTGCCTGGACATCTTCACCTTCCTGACTGAGGAGGTTTTTCTTCAGTCGACTGCAGTAATAGTACAGTATGTAAATACTTGATTACAATTAAAAGTCGTGTACTTATCGAGCTGTGTAAGCCCCTGTCCATCCTGTTCGGTGACGACCACGTATCTACAAAAACGCTTCCCGTCAGCTCAGAAAAACAGCTCAACGCCTTGATTTCATAATGTAGATATATAGAAACAGACCTGTGCTTATTTACAGGTGGATTCGAGTTACTAATGCAGAATCAGGGCGATGTGGCCAAAACATCTGGTGAACATACTAATCTGGAAATGCTGCAGCGCTGCAGTCCTGAGTTGACTTTGCCCCGTCCATCATCTCAGTCTTCTCTGTGAAGGCTTTGCTTCGTGCTGAATAACGTCCATTAGCAAGAGACGGATGAGCTTCTAAGATGATAAATCACAGAGTAATTTGCTCGTTTACTGAGCCAGAGGCAGCCTGCCAAGCACACTGGTACAATTAGCACAGATTTATCCACAATGTCCAAACAGCCAAAAAATGCAGCTTCCTTCTCAGCTCTCCAGGCTCCAGCGTTAGTGAACGGGACACAAACACTCACGAAAACGGCAGAAACGGTCGATTCCAGCGGCTCCTCTTCAGGTTAGTCTCCAGAGACGATCAGAGCAACTTCAACTACAAGATAGCAACAAATTTACAGGATATGAGATCATCTCAGGGCTTGAAGATGCAAAGGGAGACATCACTCATACTTTGGTATCTTTTCATTGGTCTATAGATGGACAGAGATATTGATGCAAGCACAGTCCCTGACCAGCTGGCGAGTGGTTGCCAGAGGTTGATGGCACAGCGGCTGTTCTATCAAAAACCTCTCATGCGCCAGCCCCAGGTGGGCACGCTACACGGACTCCAAATCACCATCAGGGTGTACACCTCACCCCTGGCGTCGTTGCCCACCTCTCAATTTTAAATACACGTAGACATTGAGGGCTAGCAGGAGGGACTATGCGCTTACCTGCTGCTCTCTGGCAGGTAGCTCCAAGCCCTCCTGGGTTTTAATTGCACCTTAGAACACACATGCATCAACACTACAATGAGCGGGTGGAGGGAGGTTTGGAGTCTTCTCTCACCCCCATTCTCTGCGGCCTGCTGGAGCGGGGGGGGGGGGGGGGGTCACTCAGGCACAGCTGGCTGCCGGCGGAGCTCACGGGCGCGTCACTGCAACCCCCCCTGGCTTCTGCTCCGCGGCTGCTGAGTGAGCCCTCATCTGGGACTCTCCTCAGCTCTTTCTGGGACAGTGGCGCGGCTGCCCCTCTGTTGGTCTTCCTTGGTCTCTTGTGGTCTGGGGGCCTCTGGATGTCTGGAGTTTTGATCTCCTCCATACCTGCTTCATGCCCTGGAGGACGGGGCTGTGGCCCCCCCACACCCTCTTGCAGATCATTACATGAAGGAACCTTTTAAAAACAAGCGCGTCCATGCTCACAGGTGTACACACGGGTGATCACACCCACAAACTACACCCTTTTTGGCTCCTACCTCAAAGCACACTGTGTTCTGTTGATCTTATGTGCTGCACAATAATGTTTAACATTTAGTATTTACTGTCATATTCCCATATATCATTGTGATGTTGTTTATTCTATTACTCTTGTTCTCTTCTGCTTGCTTTCTTTTTTCTTTCTCAGCAGGTGACCCAGGTGATCGATAGATTTTTTTGTCTGCTTATTTAGTTTTTGTTTTTTGCCCTTTATCCCTCTTTGTCCCTCTTCCCCGCTGTTTTCTTTCCCTCTTTCTTTTCCTCATTCAAGTCTGTCCCATATCTAGCAAGTGAAAACAAAAAATAAATAAAATAAACAATAAAAGGTGAATCAAATAGACATTACGGGATGGTCCATTTGGTAAAGTAAATCCGTTGGGCATCTTTCTTTGCCTTTAGACAATAATTCTGATGCTAAAGAGCCAAACGGGACAATAAAAAAAACCAAAAACCTCTCATGTGCTCTTTGGTCACCAGCTGATTTCTGCAGTTTGCACTGAAGATTGTGACTCCTCTGTTAACAGAAATGTCTTCACCTCCACCGCTGAGGGACAGTTGCGCACATTTCAAAAGATGCAGCTTTTCCTTTGTCCTTGTTTCACATCCACGTGAACTCTGTGTTTGCAGACGAGTCAGCATCTTCCATCCAAACCGCAGCCAAAGCAGTCGCCACAAAGTTTTGGGTGCAACACAGTTTACCTTCTACCACCCGTTTCATCATGTTAGTGACCCAGGTTACGGGGTCACCAGTGTCTGGGCCTGTGTTACTGGGGCTTCAGGTATCAGGAACTTCCAACAAACTCACCATCCGGTCAGGAATACACAGTTTTCCTTGTTGTTTATGAGATGTGTGCTGACTGGTCTGCAGGCCTTAAACATCCATGAAGTATAATCCACGGCACAGCTGAGTCAGGTTCAGCTCCTGCATGGAAACATCATGTTTTCCACCCTGAATCTCATCTCTGACCTCGTGGACTGAGGAGTGTGAGACACACAGCAGCAACAACATAAATGAACATTTTCAGACATTACAAATGACTTCACATCAGTTCAGTGTTGTGGGAACGTAACGTTGATTATGATGTCACATTTCAGGTTTGTTTTCAGTGAGATGAGTGAAAAAGAGTCATTGTTGTTGAAGGAGCAGCAGGAGGTGAACATTTGGCTCTGGCTTCCTCCGTCCTGTTTTCTAACTGTGGTGCAGTCAGCTGGAGTTGGGATTGTTGTTTCTGGTAAAAGGACGGGTCCATGCAGGGTTCAGGTGAGGCGAGGCTGAAGCCCTCTTTACTGCTTCAGTGTTGGGACGTCTGGTTCGGAGTGAACTTTGACCTCTGCGTGCGTCTCGAAGGGTGAGTGAAGCGGTCACTGTGGAAACACTGGTACTGTAAGATCACGGAGGTCACCTGTGGTGGGACGTGTTTCAGTTATAACTTATATTTTGAGTAAAGAGGCGTCCTGGGCCAGTTCATGTCCCGTCTCTGTGTCTCTGTTGTTTCCTCTGAATGGTGTGAGGCCCAGTCTACCCTGCATGACCCGCTCCTCCTCCTCCTCCTCCTCCTCCTCCTCGCTCACTGTTCTGCCTCCACTTTGTTTCACGTCCCTCGTTCACTTTTTGGAGGTCAGTGTGTTTCAAGCAGTCACGCAGAAACTTCCAGAAAATCTTTTTCTCGTTGTGTTTGCTCACGAGTCAGAATGCAAAGCCACAAACTATTGGCTAACATGGCTCTGCCCTTCATTCGTATGCGTGGTGTGTATGTCCATGTAACTGTTCTAGGCTCACACAGCGAACCATCACAACCAAGCAGCTTCATTCTCTAAACTTAAACACAGAGTGCAATGAAAAAGCTCCCACATGAATCATGAGCGGCGGTCTCCCGGGTTACAGTGTTGTTGCTCTTCCTCTGTTTGTGGATTTAAATGTCGTTTTGTGTCGTAGCCTCGAAACACTTCTGTGGCTTAAAAAGGTCTCTGTGGACATCAGCGCTGATTCCTGTCTGTGTCCCAGCAGAGTCACAGAGGACGCAGAAACGTGACCGTCCTCAGCGGGTACACAGCCTCCAGCCAGATTATCAACAATGCTTGTTCGACCGAGGAACGCCGCTTCTGATCCCGAACGTTTGCCATCAGAGTTCAGGGGGGTCGCAGGGACATAAAGACCGGACGGCTATAATTGGACCGAGAGTCACGGCTGATGCCCTGGACTCAAAGAAAGAAAGACAGAAAGAGAACCTGATGAAGGGAGACAGCAGAGGGGGAATGTCTCTGCTCCGTGTGAACTGAACCTGAACCATCAGGATAAAAGAGTCCGGAGACAAAGAAGAGCCAAACGAGTTGGAAATGCTGCGACCACGAACACACTCATTAACCCCGTCAGCCCTGCCCAACACCACAGACCTGAAATCATGACCCTCACACACCGAGGCCATTTTACTCGTGCCCGAGCAAAGCTGCAAATTAGAGCACGCTTTGAAAACATTTCATCAGAATTCATCAGAATCTGCCATTGATGTTCCCGTTGGTGTTCCCTTTACATCAGGGGTCGGCAACCCTGGGCATGCGTGGGTTAACTAATGGCACGACCATAGCTGGACCGGCCATCGGGCATACATTTTGCCCGGTGGGCGGATTGGTTTTTGTTGTTGTTGTTTTTGTAATGGCATGAACAATGAGAGGTGGCGGATTGGCCAGATGCTGGCCAACGTGTAAAAATAACTCAGTTGTTTGGTGGTGGCTGTGGCGGAGCTTCCACAGAGGCCAGCAGGTGGATGAGGGAAGGGGAAGGCAGGAGGAGGAGCGACCCAAGGTGGACGCCGGTCCGAGTGTCAGGTGAACTGAACTTCAGGTAAGAAGTTATGACCTGCAGTCTATCTGGGTCAGATATAAACCAAGTTTAGGTCGAGTTTATTTTCGTTGTGATGACTTTTTACCCTCAGTTGCAATAACTCGTACTGCGTGCTAGCTAGCATGACGGAGTTTCTATACAGCCGGTAACTGTGCAGGGGCGGGTCTAGCAAAGTGTTGCCAGGGGGCAGGTAGGGCATTAACAGGGAAAGGAGGGGCACAAATAAGTACTTTTCTTTCTTATTCTCATTTAAAATGTCTCGCTCTTATTAAATAATGATCTGAATCTTACAACCAAAGTTTTTATCTGACGTAAAATGTATAGAAATCATACATATACCAACAAGACTGTACATCACTGTCACAACAGGGTTTGTGTTCATTCAAAGGCTTTATGGCTTTAATACCTGGGGGGCCGGTCTCTAGTCAAAATGCCCGGGCCGATTTTTTGTCCCAGTCCAGCCCTGGGCACGACACGCAGTGAGTTAATCTGAGAAGGTGCATTAAAAAATAAATGGCCGGGCCAGCGGTGCACATCGAAAATCAGTTCGCATAGACACATTAGTTGTGCCGCTTCTTAATGACGGTATCTTAGCTAACAACCCCAACTACCAGATTAAGCTTGTAATTGGCTAAAAATCACTTAGCCTACAGGTGAGAGGGACGTTGTTAGCTTTCCACATTCCAACACCTCAAAAGCTTCAGGAGCTGTCCGCTCAGCACAGCATCAGCACCACGGAGATACACGGATACATCCGTAGACTCGAGACACAATGCATTTTTGGGACTTTCAGGTGTTTGGACCAATATTTTCTTTTCTGATCAAACAAGAAAGGTTTGTCAGCTGGATTTGTCTCACACTATCTGACTGGACACAGAGGACATCGAAATGCAGCTGATTGAACTGAACAGCTCGACTCTGTGGGGTCAAAGTTTGCAGAACTACGAGGCAGCTGGAATCCACAGCTGTGCGTGTTCATGAGGCTGCATGTTCACCCGCTGGACGTCACTACCTGACAAGTTTAACTGTCTTCAGAACATTGCAGAGGCCTTATTGACAGTGTTTGGCTCTACATGTCTGTGTGAGCAGGTTTTCTCTCACATGAGTCCTCAGGTCTGAATGCTGGACACTGGGAGACCTGTGTCTCTGAGTGGGAGCCCAGAGATCACAGTAACATGTGTGTCTCTGCGTTAACAAACATGCCATATTGGCCCAGTTTATTTTTCTTATCATTGTTGTGAGGAGACCATAAATAACATTTGTATTTTCTGTTGTACAGTTCATTTGCTGTTATGGACAAAAAGTGTCTTTTGTTTCAAAATAACTGATAACTATTCGCTGACAGCTGCCAACATCTGCAAACAAATATAATCCTGTAAAGTGGTTCTATACAGTGTGTAACTGTTCATATAGAGCTTTATTAAATTTATTGCTAATGCAATCATATGGCACACTGACTTCTGAGGACATTTTAGATGCACTCGTCATCAGAAAGGTTGCCGACCCCTGCTTTACATCCTGCACATCAGTTAGTCCTGCTTCCTGTCTTTGTCCCAGTTTTCCATACCAACAGCCAATCATTCGTCCCAGAAGCTCTCACCACCTTTCCCTACACTCAGTATAAAAGAGTTCTGGTGCTGCCATCTTTGGTGTGGGCGTGACAGTGACGGGAGGATCGGACTCTAACAGGACCAACATTTTACCAAAAGTGCCTGTTTCATCGATCAGACCTGAAAGCAGCGACCGAGACTCAGCTCAGCGATCAGACATCTCTTTACAACCAAAGGAGTCGCCTCCTGCTGGACACGTGAGAGAATCCAGCTTTAAAGCATCAGTTTTCAGAGGTGGAGGCCGTGGAGCTGCAGCCTGCCTGTGGAAAAAAACAACAACTGCAAGTTGATTAGAAAAAGAGAAGGTGACGATTGATTGATTGATGATTGCTGCATTCCCACAGTGACGTGACAAAAAGGCACGATAACGGAGGTGATTAGATGCAGATGGAGGAGTTCAGGCTGACAGAGGAAGATGAGGGTGGGGTCTTCAGCTGAAAGCAGCAACAGTGAGTCACCTTCCTCTCTGAACATCCTCATCCTCACACAGCTGGAGCTGCTTTGTCCCATCGCCGCATCATTTAAGCAGAGCCAGAGGATTTATGGCTTTAATGGCTCAAACGTTAGATATGAACTCAGAATGATCAGCGACTGTGGGAACGGGACAGCGCGGCGGTGCGTACATCATCTGGGCTTCATAAATGTTTGTTATTGCATTAAAATCCTAATATTTATCATGCTGTGACACCGCAGCTTTGTGTTTAACATTAACATAATACGTGTTAATGTGAGAACATCTTTTATAAACCATCCCCACCATCAGCTCTGAGTCAGAGTGGGAGTCTCTCCCCACAGCAGACCTGAGCTCCAGATTCTGAGTCTCCATCACTGAGCTGCTGCTGGACAGAAACGAAGAAAGAAACCGAGCAGCAGCGGTGTTTGGACCACGAGTGAACCCGGGCTAGCTAATGTGTGAGGATGAGCTACCTGGAGGCTAGCTTAGAGCCATGGATATGCTAAAAGTCGTAAATTTATATTATTGATAATTTGTCTTGAATTAAGGATCCACAGGAACGTGTCCATGTTTGCATCAGACAAACTGGTCAGGAACTCATCCTGGGTGACTACCTCACTTTTTCTTCTTCTACAGTTTTATTAGTAGCTGTTTTAAGACATTTTATTGTATTGTTGAGCTGAGTGATGTTGAGCGTGTTAAAATCCATCCTCCTCTGGCCCCTTCACTTTCACAGAGTTACTTTTCTGGGACTTCCTGACGTGATTATTGCGTGTGCATGGAGACAGTCCTCCGCTCAGCGCCATTGGTCTGAGAGCGAGGGCGCTCTGAGACCCCCGCTGCAGCCTCTGGTGTGTCAGGCTGGTGTTTCAGCTGCTGAGCAGTTTCACAGCCCGTTTCCGTGTGGAAACAGGTGGGATCCTCATAACACCGCTTTGTTTTTCACCCGTCCTCTCGTCAGTTTGATCGTGTCCACAGCGTGGAAGCGTCACTTCTGCTTCAGGTCCAGAGGGACCAGTGTGAGCCTGACACTGGAACCTGCGGCCATCATGCTGTGGAAACCACAGATTCCTACCATCAGCTTTCAAACACACAGTCCATTATCAGGACACTTTAACTTAAGGCCACACACTCGGTGCCTGTCAGCGTAGTTATTAACTCTGTGAACACTGTGAGATGTGTTAAAGTTGCTTTGGTGTCTAAAGCTGACCAGAGACAGAGAAAATCTTGCTAGAATGAAACTCCTGATAAGGGAAGCTGACCCCTGACTGACAGTCTCGACCTCCAGCCGCTCAGACTCGGTCCTGCTGCATGCAAAAGTTAAAATATGACAAAAACAAGGCCAGCCCACTGGCTGTCACAGAGGCACAGCACGCCGTAACACCTTAGAAACCTCACTGTCAGAACCCCATCAGCCAATGACCTCCAGCACACAGCAGCACAGTTAGCAGCTGAGTGCAAAGCAGCAGTGATGAGAATTAGCAGAGTCTGAGGCCACAGTTCTCTGATGACAAATGGTGGCGTAACCACTCTGGTCTGGGAATGAAGGTGAAGGTCAATCTACACCCCTGCCCTCAGCCAAGACCACGAGCTGAGGACGGTGAGCACAACAATGAGATCTGCAGAAGAAATCAGCTTCCTCTATCGGGCGTCTGGGCTCAGCCTCAGAGATGAGAGGAGGAACCGTTCAGGAGGTGCTCAGAGTAGAGCTGCTGCTCCTCCAGCTCTGCAACGAGCTCAACAGATTCTTCTGTATATCTGCAGGAGAGGACAACAAAAGCAATACAATGAAATAAAAGCTGGTCTTCACCCAGGTGAGAAAGCACTGAATGTCAACATGGCTGATGCCCAACATTCCAGGAGGGGTGCTCAGGTGGGCTGACCAGCTAGCACGCATGCTAATGGACATCTTTAACACGTTTCCAGTGACCAAAACATCCACCATCATGTGTTTTAATGCTGCACTGACTCCCATAATGATGAAGTGCTTCGAGAGGCTGGTAAAGGACCACACCATCTCTTCACTGCCCCCATATTCGGCCCCTTCCAGGACACGTATCACATGAGTTTGGCACATCTGGAGCAGAAGATCATGTACGAATGCTGCTTGTTAACCTTAGCTCAGCATTCAATACGATCATCCCCCAGCAACAGCCGGTCCTACAGAGAGGAGGTGAGGCCGAGGAGATGATCATCGAGTCACTCCACTCATCACTGAAAACCGCGCTGCATCAAGTTTCTGGGGGTGGAGATAGCTGACATCCTGGATGTGTCACTTCCTGCGCCGGATGAGGAGAGTACACCTGTCTCCTCCCATCCTTCCCACTTGTACCGAGGCACGATGAGAGCGTGTCCACAGCTGTATCTGCATCTGGTCTGGCTGCTCCAACCTTCACAAAGCCCTGCAAAGATGATCATTAGGACTTCTTTTCCATCCCTCCAGAATGTCGGTGCTTAGACGTTGTCTCAGCAGACCCTGTGTCATCATCAAAGACTCCGCCCTCCCCCGCCACATGTGTCCTAGCACCGCTCTTCGTAACTCTGAGGTGACTCTTGGTGTGAAACGATGATTTATAAAATTCTGGGGGGCGGAGTTTGGGACTTTTACTGCAGGCAGCCACCAGGGGGCGGTCCAGCTGTTTTAGCTTCTTTTCAGATGTGACGTCGTCATGTTTTTTGGTATATGAATACATATAAAATATGAGAGCAGATTTTTGGACCACGTGTCTGTCCGTAAATATAAATGTCAATTCTAAACTTCTCTGCTGAATCCATCTCGCTCTTACTTCCTCTGACGGAACGAACGGCGGAACGGGAGGAAACGAGGAAAAGGACGGTGCTGCCATGGAAACCAGGAGTACACATCCTGTCTGTGGAGCGGGGCATCTCGACTGCTCTAATGTGAAATCCAGCTGCTGCAGCTGCACGGGACCTGTCTCTCTCTCCATCCGGCTCACATCAGGAAGTGCTTTCCAGAGAAACTCCCTGTGGACGTCATATGAGGGAGACCCGAGCTCCCAGTATGTTGTGTGTGTTTCCACCATAAACACTTCACACTCTCTGCAGGCTGCAGCTGAACCTGCAACTCGTTCCTGTCACCCTCAATTTACACAGAGAGACAGCGCACATGTCAGGAAATGAATCTGTGCCAGCAGGAACGCCGGGGACTTCCTTTTAGGGACAGAGTCCCCACAAGCTCTGAAGACCAGATTTAAGGCATCAGGAAATGAATTCAATCAGTGTGTGTGTTTCTTATCACTGTAACAAGTTGTGATCTTGAATAACAGACCGGTCCCTGAAGAGCTCATCCTGTCATCATGGAGCTGAGACGATGTCCAGAGGACGGTCGGCCATATTTGAAGTCCTCCTCTTCCTCCCTGACAGCATCTGTCTGCATAATCCCATCACTCCGTGTTTCACCGATGTGTGCAGAGCTTTCAGGGCAACGATATGATTTATATGACATAATGTGACATGACGTTCTGAATAAAGCATCGCCAGCTCCACCATCACCTCCATCTTTAAACCTTCTCTTTCACTCCTGATACTCTCTTTACTCAACAACAGAGGAATATATGAAAAGATTATTCCAGAATTCCCAGAAGCCATGATATGGATAATAACAGTCTTTAACTGACCCTAGTGTTTCATCCTATGTGATCCGAGAACAGCTGTGACGGAGGGCGGTGGAAGGAGATCGGGCTACCACATCAATGAAACGTTGTGTTTAAGGTTAAATACGCCATCATGTGCTGCTGCATCAGTGTGAGTCCTCATTCTGCAGATAATAACACAGAGTCACATTAATGGTCTCTCTGTGCGCGAGCAGGAGGGGCAACAGGCCCGATCGTGTGTCCCTTCAAAATAAAAGTATCATTTTGTCCACTGATGTGAGGTCAGACGGCGACCTCAGTGTGTTACCAAACGTTATATTAGTGTCTGTCTCTCTCATATAACCGTGTCTGTGTTCGACATTAGGCTGGACAGAAAAAAACTTCAGCTTCCTGCACACACACACACACACACTCCAGATGTTGGGGAATAAGAGACACTTAAAGAGCTGGTGAGTTACGTACATCCGAATTTTTCTCTCACACACTGAGTTCAACACAGAGGCAGCCAACTGGGCGGCCGAGCATGACAAGAACAGAGAGAGAGAGCGAAGAAAGTGAGAGCGCTCACTCCTCGCTCATAAAGCAGCGCCGCTCTCATCTGTTCAAACAGAAAACACACAGGAACAGCTGAAGGACGCTGCAGATGTGCAGTATGTGTTCTTAAAGTTGGGTGAAAATACAGTTCAGTTTAAAAACACAGACGAGCAGTAAAAGACAAATCAGCTGCTGTCACCGAACACAGAGCCAAACTCAACTTTATTACATCAGACAGAAGTCTTTATAATATGTTACACCAACCAAATGAAGGAAGTACTAAACACCATATGTTATGTTTATCTGTGGTGATTTTAATATTGACCTGTTGAATCAGAAAAAGCATAAAATGACTAAACTCTATGTACAGTTTGAGTTTACGTCCTAAAATAACCAGGCCTAGCAGGATTACACCACGTTGTGTCACCTTACGTGACAATATTTTCACTGACAACATGGAAAACAACATCGTGAGCGGATTATTAATTAATGACATCAGTGATCATCTACAGTTTTTGCAGTTTATGACAGTAATTATAGAGAAATCAGCATGAAGAACACCTGAGAGACAGACGTGTGAGGACAGAAGACACTATGAGTGCACTTAAGAACGATCTGTTAAATCAGCACTGGGACAATGTGTACAAAGAAGCTGATATTGATATTGCATATGGCACATTTTTAAGAATATTCCTGGAGTTGTACGATAAAAACTGTCCAACAATAAAATCCAACAGGAAGCACAAATATTCAGACGGAGCATGGATCACTGAGGGTTTACAAAACGCATGTAAAAAGAAAAACACACTCTGTTCCTGAACAAAAGATGCTGAAAATAAATACAGAAAATACAAAAATAAGTTGACCAATATTATACGTGTGTGTAGAAAGGAGCATTATAGTAAAACATTGATCAACAATGAACATAATATGAAGGGAATGTGGGATGTTTTAAACGGTATCATTAAAAAGAATTCTGGACAACAAAGTTATCCACAATACTTTATCGACAATGGAAAACACTGCTGATGTGGTCAACAGCTGTAATCATTATTTTGTAAGTATTGGACCAAACCTGGCAGAACAAAGTCCTGAGTCCCTGCCATCAGTGGACTGTAGTGAAAACCTGATCGATAGGAACTCAACGTTCCTCACAGCAGTGGAGGAAAAAGAAATGATTGACACTGTACACATGTGTAAATATACAACATCTACTGATTGTAATGATATTGACATGAAAATCGTCAAGAAGGTCATTGAAGGAATTGTAGGACCTCTAACATATATTTGCAACTTATCATTTCAGACGGGAAAAGTGCCAAACAACATGAAAATAGCTAAAGTTGTGCCGCTGTATAAAACCGGGGATAGACGCCACTTCACAAATTACAGGCCTGTTTCTTTACTACCACAATTCTCCAAAATCCTAGAAAACCTGTTTAATAAACGATTAGACAAATTCTTAGATAAATATAAATTACTCTCTGACAGTCAATATGGATTCAGATCAAAAAGATCAACATCTCTGGCATTAATCGAATCAATTGAGGAGATTACGAATGCTATAGATCAGAAACAGTATGCAGCTGGAGTATTTCTGGATCTCAAGAAAGCATTCGACACAATCAATCATGACATATTAATTAATAAACTGGAACGGTATGGGATCAGGGGGGTTGTACTGCACTGCGTGAAAAATTATTTAAGTGACAGGAAACAATTTGTGAAGCTGGGTGTCCATTCCTCATCATGCTTGGACATTGCCTGTGGTGTTCCACAAGGCTCTGTGCTGGGTCCAAAATTATTTATTATTTATATAAATGATATTTGTAAGGCATCTGATATATTAAAATTAGTATTATTTGCAGATGACACAAATATTTTTTGTTCTGGGGGGAATCTAAAGGAGCTGCTGGATACAATTACTTCAGAAATGTGCAAAATTAAAAAATGGTTTAACAGGAACAAACTATCGCTAAATCTAAGTAAAACTAAAATTATCTTATTTGGGAATTCCCTTAGAAATGCACAAGTGCAGATTCATGTAGATGGTGTGGAAATTGAAAGAGTTCTTGAACATAAGTTTCTTGGTGTGATTATAGATGATAAATTAAACTGGAAGTCTCATATAAATCATATACATAACAAAATTTCAAGAAGTGTCTCAATCTTGAGTAAAACACATTCTGGACCACAAACACTCCACATTATTGTTCCCTGATTGCACCGTGTTTGCATTACTGTGCAGAGGTTTACTTGTTCGCTATCATCAGTCTTTATATTACAAAGAAGGGCCGTAAGGATAATCCATCAAACTGCTGACAGAGATCATACAAATCCACTATTCTTAAAATCAACAATTCTAACATTCACAGATCTGGTTCATTTTCTCACTGCACACATTATGTATAAAGCAATAAACGACCTGCTTCCTGACAATATTCTAAAACTGTTTTCTAAAAGGGAACGGGGATACAATTTGAGGGGGAATTAAATTTAACATCCTCGTATCCGTACAACTTTAAAAAGTTTCTGCATCTCTGTGTGTGGAGTGAAGCTGTGCAACAGACTAAGTAAAGATATGAAGCAAAGTCCGAGCACGGCGCAGTTTAAACAGCGGTTTAAGGATGTGGTTTTTGCAGCGTACAGGGAGGAGGCGGAGATCTTGTCCAATATTTTCATGTGTGTGCGGGTGCACGGGTATGTTGGTGTGGGTGTATATATCTGTAGGTTGTGTATCCTTTGAGGTTACTGGGGTTACTGAAAATGTGTATATGTGTGTATGTGTATATACGTATGTATGGATAGATAGAAAGACAGATACACATATAATTAATACATTTAAAAAAAATACACGTAACATATAATGTGATTGTAAGGAGGTCTGTTGATTACTAGACAGTGGACAGGGGGTGGGATTAAATAAGCTCGTGCTTCTTCCTGCTGCTTTTTGAACATGAAAGTTATTCGTAGTTGTTTTTGCTCGTTTTCCTTTTGTTTTGCTTTGTTTGTTTGTGTCTTCTTAATTCTATGTTGTTGTACTTTTTCAACATGTTCAAAATAAAGATTCAATCAATCAATCAATACGAGCAGAAGTATGTGGACACCGTTTCTCCCTGTCATCGGCTCCAACACCTCCACCACGTGCACACCTGGCACTTCCTGTTTAATGGTTTTAGACACACCTCTCAGTGTTTTAACCTGAAACTAGCACCTCCTGCATCAAGGAGCTCCTGTGACCGTGTCATGCTGAGACTCTGTCCAACATCAACGTTATGAACTTTTTGACAAACTCAGAGATTCACTTGCAAATGAATCTGGACCCAGATGCTTTCTGCTCATTTGTGTAGTAATTGCATGTGGCATGTGGAGCAAGTCCTTGAGGACCTGGAGAGCAGCAGAAATATTAGCATGATTTTAAACTCCTGTTAAACACATCCACCAGGTCAGGGGTGCGCTTAGGGTTAGATGTTACTCACATACTGACTCATAGTTTCACAGGTTCATGCACGAGCATTTGGACTGTCACAAGATTTACACGTGAGTGCTCCATACAGTGGATGGAACGTGCTCAATAAGAACCTAACCCTAAATGGGTCACAGGGAGTTGAACATGCAGCAGGTTGGGTCGGGTCAGGTTTAACGCCTCCTCGTGGATTTTACCCACACCATAATGCACACACAGCTCTCTCTGAAACTGTAACCCCTGTGTGTGTGTGTTACGTCTGCTCATATGTTGTGTTCTAAAGAGTTGGGAGTTCGTCTTGTAATCGGAAGGTTGCCAGTTCGAGCCCCGGCTTGGACAGTCTCGGTCGTTGTGTCCTTGGGCGAGACACTTCACCCGTTGCCTGCTGGTGGTGGTCAGAGGGCCCGGTGGCGCCAGTGTCCGGCAGCCTCGCCTCTGTCAGTGCGCCCCAGGGTGGCTGTGGCTACAATGTAGCTGCCATCACCAGTGTGTGAATGTGTGGATGACTGGATATGTAAAGCGCTTTGGGGTCCTTAGGGACTAGTAAAGCGCTATATAAATACAGGCCATTTACCATTTTTACCATTTCTGGTGTGTAAGTAAGAGGCAGACAGTACCGGATCTCTGGACTCTTTACTGTCAGTCACTAGACAGGTATATGTGTATACAGAGAACCCTGATCTGTGTGCTGAGTGTCTGCCAGGCCGGTTCCACGATAACAGAGCCGAATGACAAAGAACAGCAGAGACCTGCTGCTAGCAACAGGCTAACTTTGCATGCTAACGTCATAGAGTTAAAAACTAATTAAAAACTTCAGTTAGCTAACTCAACCCTCTACAAGTCAGAAACAGCTGCATCTGGTGTGCTGTAAACACAGCAAAACAGAGCAGCTCGGACACATTCATGTTACAAATAACAGCTAACTTTATTAGCTGTGACAGTGACCGACCTCCAGCCAGAGCACACATGCACATGCTTCCATAATCACACAGCGCACAAACACACAGACACACACAGGCAGGAGATTAAAGCTCAAAATAAAAAAATGTATAAAAGCTGGAGTGTTGCTGCTACACATGTGTGTGAGTTTCTTAGACCTTGGCTCCTGTAACGAGTCCTAAATAAGTTCATGACAACAGAAAATGAGCTCAGAGTCTGCTGATGTCTTTACTGCAGGAATGAAGCTCTGACACAGCCCGTTAGATTTACAGCTGTCAGAGATGATGAACTCGGACAACAGCCTGCGACTGATAAAAACACTCATACAGGGTTTTTCAGCGTCGAGGACTTATCGTGCCGTTTCTGTCACTCTTTAAATTATTTTACATTTCCAGTTTGAACAAAAACAAACTCGGTCTGTAGAACGAGGAAGTCCACAGCTAGCAGACAGCAGCAGCTTTATTTCATGCAAATGATTTTCAGAGTTTTGTTTTACAGGAAGTCGAAGTCACAGTCAAGATTTTCTGTTTGGACATCAGCTAGCTGAAAGAAGTCACGAAACAAAAATAAAGAAATAAATTTGAGACAAAATGAGACAGAAATCAACCAAAAAGTCGCCCGTCTGAATTTAAGGCTCTGGCTCTTAGGAGGGGTGGGGCCTTTCAAATTTACACGCACCTTGGGGCCCATTGTGATTTTCTTTAAGTCATTAAGAAAATCGCCTTTCCTCCAGTGAATTTGTGCCTTTGACTGTGACGACTGATTGTTGTTCTTGTAATATTTGTCCTTACACTTCTCGATCAGGGCTGAACGGCCTCCAGTTTGAAGGCACGGACGATCTGCTGAGTAATGTCCTTGAAAACAATTATTTTATCAAACCTGCTGCGCTCTTCTCTGATTTAATGTAATGGCGTTCTGTAGGAGGGTTGCTCCGCTCAGGAAGATGACATGTGATCCCAGAGCAGTGTTTGTGTCAGTTTTTGGATGGCACAGCTACAGTAAGTCCCTGGTTTCTGATGAATCACACCTGAGCCTCCCCTCTCCTCCCTTCTTCCCTCAAAACTCAAACAAACACGTCAGTCTGCGCCTCCCCCGGCGACTCCGCCACGGTCCAGATGCGTCACGTTTCCTCGAATTCAGTAAACACCACGTTCATTCGATTATTCCGCTTTCTACCAGAGGATTTCTTTTCCATTAATCAAACTGTCAACCTGCCTCTCGTCCTCCCACCGACATCAATGGCATGCTCAGCGTTTCCAAAAGGAGCGACAGATCCCGGCGTGCAGCAGGAGATATCGAGCTCCTGGGAGCTTACTTTTTTATCCTTGACATGCAGCCATATTGCAAGCAATGATCAGAGATGATTAATGTCATAAACAAGCTGGGCTGCTGCCAATAATCTCTCACTGGTGTCCCAGAACAATATCCTGCAGAGGATGCTGGAAATCACTCACCCGGCATCCAAACACTGTACACTTCATCTCCTCTGTTTTCCCTGCATACGAAGTGTGAAACGAACTGCTTCAAGCTGCACTGATCAATAGTTTTCCATCAGCAACAGACTAAAGGGCAGAAAGCCGGTGGCTCGGTGGGGTTCCAGCCTCCCGGAGCTCCAAGTTTTTCAAAACATCTTCATCCTGAGTTTCCATCTAAATTTAGAACATAGGAACCATCGTGAATGTGGCATGAACAACAGCTGCCAACGAGGAAGGAACCGCGGCGAGATGATATCATTACTGACGACTGGGTGAAGCTCAGATGGTCGTTACCTTAATGCATTAAAACTGGAAAGGTTACCATTTCCTCATTAATATTTTTTAGCAAAAGAAATGAAACTGACCTTTTATCTCACAATAACAGCTTTTTCACATTAGGGTTACCCTAACCCTAACCCCTAAACTGGATCTGTTTTTGTGCCTTGATTTAAGATAAGAGAGATAAGATAAGATTAAACTTTATTAATTCCTCGGGTGGGTTCCTCTGGGAAATTCGGTTTCCAATAGCACAGCACCGACAGAAGTTACAGAACGTGAGCAGAATATTATATATATATACACATATATAAATACAGAGACATATATAAAAAAATATACGAAAGGGATAAATAGAATAAATAGGAATAAGAATACAAGGGAATTGCACATTTCAAGTATTGAAGTCTATTGCACTGTTGACTATTAACAAAATGTATTGCACAGTGAAGTGAAGAGAAGAGGCACTACAGCTTAGTTGTTCCCGCCTCCTTTGTCCTTTGATCAGAAATCAGTGGAGGGAGAAAATCTGGGACTTCCTGTTCAGGGGCATGTGTTCTCATGTGATACGTACCTTAAACTGCAAAGTTTCTAATCAATAAAACATAATATTTATATTTTTAAAAATTTTCTCCCACGTTAAAGAACAGAGCATCTTACGTTTACGAGAGAATGCCTGAGTTTTTCTGCATTTATTCTCCACCTCGCATTTGAGCTCAGGTGATCCTCATTCATTCACCCATGACTGTGTCCATCGTCCAACAGTTGGCTGCATATCAAACAACAAGTACACCCAGTGTCTAACTTTAACCTAGTCACCAATCTCTATCAGAAACACCTGTCCCCACAGGTGAGGTCATGTGGGGACAGCAAACCAAAGAGACAAGCAGTCAGGTGAATGAATAGGTGACATTTTCCAGAAGGTTGCTTCCAGGTCAGTCGTTTCACTTGATTTCTTGAAATTTGTTGCAGGCGATTTATTATAATTGACATTCCAGCATATCATCACGACATCAACACCCCACAGTGTCACATCACATGCACATACACAGGTCATAAAATGATTCAAAAGTTTTATTTAAAAGCAAGTTCATAAACAGCTCTAAGGTGCAATAAACATATTTTGCTTTGAGAAACATTTTATAAGGTCATGATGGTGTGATCTTTCTTTGGTATTTTGTAGCGTGTTGTTTCAAACACTGACCTGAACATCTGACAAAAATCATCAGTGTCCTGTAGAGTTAGAACAGTATGACTGTAGAGTTACTGTAGAGTTACTGTAGTGTTACTATAGAGTTCTGTAGAGTTACTGTAGAGTTCTGTAGAGTTACAGTAGTGTTACTGTAGAGTTCTGTAATGTTACTGTAGAGTTACTATAGAATTATGTAGAGTTACTGTAGAGTTACTGTAGTGTTACTGTAGAGTTACTGTAGTCTTACTATAGAGTTCTGTAGAGTTACTGTAGTCTTACTATAGAGTTCTGTAGAGTTACTGTAGAGTTACTGTAGTGTTACTGTAGTGTTACTGTAGAATTCTGTAGAGTTACTGAATTGTTACTGTAGAGTTCTGTAATGTTACTGTAGAGTTACTATAGAATTATGTAGAGTTACTGTAGAGTTACTGTAGTCTTACTATAGAGTTCTGTAGAGTTACTGTAGTCTTACTATAGAGTTATGTAGAGTTACTGTAGAGTTCTGTAGAGTTACTGTAGTGTTACTGTAGAATTCTGTAGAGTTACTGAATTGTTACTGTAGAGTTCTGTAGAGTTACTGTAGTGTTACTGTAGAATTCTGTAAAGTTACTGTAGAGTTACTGTAGTCTTACTATAGAGTTCTGTAGAGTTACTGTAGAGTTACTGTAGTGTTACTGTAGAATTCTGTAGAGTTACTGTAGTGTTACTGTAGAGTTCTGTAATGTTACTGTAGAGTTACTATAGAATTATGTAGAGTTACTGTAGAGTTACTGTAGTGTTACTGTAGAGTTACTGTAGTCTTACTATAGAGTTCTGTAGAGTTACTGTAGAGTTACTGTAGTGTTACTGTAGAGTTACTGTAGTCTTACTATAGAGTTCTGTAGAGTTACTGTAGAGTTACTGTAGTGTTACTGTAGTGTTACTGTAGAATTCTGTAGAATTCTGTAGAGTTACTGAATTGTTACTGTAGAGTTCTGTAATGTTACTGTAGAGTTACTATAGAGTTCTGTAGAGTTACTGTAGTGTTACTGTAGTGTTACTGTAGAGTTACTGTAGTCTTACTATAGAGTTCTGTAGAGTTCTGTAGAGTTACTGTAGTGTTACTGTAGAATTCTGTAGAGTTACTGAATTGTTACTGTAGAGTTCTGTAATGTTACTGTAGAGTTACTGTAGTGTTACTGAAGAGTTACTGTAGTGTTACTGTAGAGTTACTGTAGAGTTACTGTAGTGTTACTGTAGAGTTACTGTAGTCTTACTATAGAGTTCTGTAGAGTTACTGTAGAGTTACTGTAGTGTTACTGTAGTGTTACTGTAGAATTCTGTAGAATTCTGTAGAGTTACTGAATTGTTACTGTAGAGTTCTGTAATGTTACTGTAGAGTTACTATAGAGTTCTGTAGAGTTACTGTAGTGTTACTGTAGTGTTACTGTAGAGTTACTGTAGTCTTACTATAGAGTTCTGTAGAGTTCTGTAGAGTTACTGAATTGTTACTGTAGAGTTCTGTAATGTTACTGTAGAGTTACTGTAGTGTTACTGTAGAGTTACTGTAGTGTTACTATAGAGTTATGTAGAGTTACTGTAGAGTTCTGTAGAGTTACTGTAGTGTTACTGTAGTGTTACTGTAGAATTCTGTAGAGTTACTGAATTGTTACTGTAGAGTTCTGTAGAGTTACTGTAGAGTTACTGTAATGTTACTGTAGAGTTACTGTAGTCTTACTATAGAGTTCTGTAGAGTTCTGTAGAGTTACTGAATTGTTACTGTAGAGTTCTGTAGAGTTACTGTAGAGTCATAAAACACAAAGATGTTAGAAGAATCAGCTTCATATTTGTGTAAAAACACTCCGTATACAGAAATTGTTCATAAATCATTAAAAAATACATTTAAAAATGGAAATATGAACTTATCTTCAGCTGAAATCTAAATGTTTAATGATCAGTCCTTTAAAATCAAAACTAGTGATCAGGTAAAAATGATCAGTTTTTGTCTTTTCCTTTCTCTTGTTAATTATTTTTCTTTCGGCCAATCACAAGACTTCATTCTGAACCACTGCTTTTGACTCCAGCAGGGTTTCTATAACTTCATTGCTGTACGATAAGACGTCTCGCAGCACCTCTACGGTGTGCTGGCCAATCAGAGGAGGGGGTGTCGGGCCGCTTGGAGAGAAGCTGCTGAAACGAACCGCCGGACCTGAAGACAAACAAACAAAAAGAGACAGCGAATCAGAGCCGCGTGCTGTCGGAAAGGAAATGCAGATTCAATCCCACTCATTCAGTTTTTCTCATCTTTGCATTCCTTCTCTTGTTTGTCCACTGCTTTCCATGTTTCACCTGTTTGTGTTCGTGTTCCTGGTCTCACTCACACTTTGGAGAACAATTTCCTGATTTTCATCACATTTGTGGTTGCATAAAGTTCCAGCTGTTTTCAGTGGGTAACAGGTCATAAACACTAATGTAGTGTAAAGCTGATTATGGTGGGAGAACTAAAGTAAAATGCCCACATAGTGAAATCCCTGCAGCTGATGTGTTTACAAAAACAACTAAGCCAATTAATAATAAATCTAAAGTATATGAAGTTACTGAAATGTGTGTGTGTGTGTGTGTGTGTGTGTGTGTGTCTGTGTGTGTGTGTCTGTGTGTGTGTGTGTGAGTGTGTGTGTGTGTGTGTGTGTGTGTGTGTGTGTGTCACCTGGAACATCAAATTAACCATGTTCTTATAATAGGGAAGGGACCAGCAACCATCTGTGAGTCATTCTGATTTCATATAAGATTATTTTTTGAATTCAGCTTCCTGTTTCATTTCATTTCTTTCTGTTAAATTAGTTTTAAAGAAATAATGAAGGCAGGAAGTGAGCGAGGAGGAAAAGGAAACATTTCATTTTGGGAAACTCACAACAATCAGCTGTTTTTTTTTAAGAACAGCACTAATGAGCCAAACTCTCACATTGTGTGTGTGTGTGAGGCCACTCGTGCAAGATGACATAAGTGTATGTGTATCTGCCCGCGTAGTGTCATGTTTGACTGTGTGTGTGTTCAGGGTGTCAGGGCAAATAATTATGGAATAAGATTATGTAATCCTGTTATTCACTGATTGCATTCTTTTGCATTTCTGTGCTAAACCCGAAGAGGAGAAATAATCAAACCACTGAGGCGGAAAAAGATTGACAGTTTTCTTTGTGTCTGTGGTCAGTGAGGTTTGTGGTAAGAAATTATATAGAAGTATTACTTCTAATGGTGTTTATACACATTATAACGATCAGTGTTAATAAACGGTAAATATTACCTCTTTTAACTGTTTAGTTTATGTTTATCAACTAATGATGTTATAATTTGTGTTTATATAATCACATAATATAATAAGTTAACTTGTGAATTATACATGGTATCACTCTGTATCATAGTTAATAGAGATAACAACTGAAAAAGGACACAAACCAGATCCTGATCACATAGGACTTTAAAAAACAAACAAAAGGTTTTTTTTTTTTTGTTTTTTACATTTTTAGAAACAGGTTTTTTAGAATTTGGTTGCTTGGTTACAAATGATCTTGGTATCCTTGGTTACAGATGGTCGTGGTTGCTTAGTTACAGATGTTCGTGGTTTCTTAGTTACAGATGGCTGTGGATAACGACTTGCTAGAGATGATTGTATTTGATTAGTTAGAGGTTCTCATGATTGATTACTTACAGGTGGTTCTAGTTCATTAGCTAGAGGTGGTTATATTTAATTAGTTAATTAACTACAGGTGGTCATGGTTGCTTAGTAACACGTAGTTGTGTTTGCTTAGTTACAGGTGTACCTGGTTGCTTAGTTACAGGCGGACATGGTTAATTAGTTAGAGATAGTTGTCTTTGATTAGTTAGAGGTGTTCATGCTTAATTAGTTACAGGTTGTCATGGTTGCCTAGTAACACGTAGTTGTGGTTGCTTAGTTACAGGTGGTTGTCTTTGATTAGTTAGAGGTGTTCATGCTTAATTAGTTACAGGTTGTCATGGTTGCCTAGTAACACGTAGTTGTGGTTGCTTAGTTACAGGTGGTTGTCTTTGATTAGTTAGAGGTGTTCATAGTTAATTAGTTACAGGTTGTCATGGTTGCCTAGTAACACGTAGTTGTGGTTGCTTAGTTACAGGTGTTGCTGGTTGCTTAGTTACAGGTGGTTGTGGTGGTTACTGGGACTGTCAGGGCAGGTGGGCCGTCCTCAGGTTTGTGTTTAGCGCTGCCTGCAGGTTGCATTGGCTCTAGCTTGAATAGCTTGGTTTGTGTCCTGCTTTTATTCGCTGCCTCCATCACGTTTCAGTCTGTTACTGTTTGTTCTGAGCTATTTCCTGGCTCTGAAACAGCACACGCACACACACATGAATACACACTCACAAACAGAGGAGTGCCATCAACAGGTCGGCCAATGAATGTTCTGAGCAGCACGTTTTCACGCCCAATTAACCTCCGAGGTACAGACAACACACACACCACACAAATGTGCACACACACACACACACACTTGTGTCTGGTGTTGTTTACTAAACAGAGATGCACAGAAGAGGAAAGTGCAGAGCAAAGAAAAGGATATTGTTAGGGCTGTGAATGGGCTGACACACAAACGCACACACACACAGATTCCTCTCACATTATGGTTTGGTGTAAATCACATGAGGGAACAGGATCACAGAGCACACGGAGGCAGTGAGACATCATGTTACATGTTAGCAGGATGTGTGTGTGCACATGTGTTGGTCATGTTGTGGGCACATAAATCTGTTTGCAGTCACACTGCGAGGACTCGGCCACAAAGTCAGGACGGTGATTTTCAGTTTAAGGTTCAGTTTGCAGGAAACACACAAACCTAAATCTCTGT
>NC_137430.1:34804139-34844139 GCF_964374335.1 Astatotilapia calliptera
CTCATTTACTGTTTTAGCTGTTTGGTGGTTGTTGAAATTTTGTGAGGTTTAATCTGAGATTCTGGCGTTTGGGGCAAAATAAATTAATATTTAAAAATCGATGCAGGATTTAATCAATCGATATCACGTTATCCAAGCTAGAATCAATTTTAATCAATAAATCGATAATCAAAACCCAGCCCTAGTTTAATGACATCATGTGACCAACAACATGGCTGCCCTACTGCACACACATTTATCAACATTCAGACATCCTGTACATTTTGTTTTTGACATTGTTGTACAGGGTAGCCAACTTCTAAATGGCCACCATGGTCACCACCCATCTTGAGGAGTTTCCCCCTCACATATACTAATGTGCCACAAACAGGACTTTAGTATCACCAACCATTCCCATGTTATTACGGTGTATCCATAGAAATGGCCCACCCTGTAGATTAAAACTCAGAGTGTGAATCTGCAGAGTTTCTGTGTGAGGAGTGTTGGTGGAGGAAGGAAACCTGCAGAAACACGGTGCAGTCAGGGCGATGATGAGGTGAGGCCTCCTGTCCCTCCACCTGCATGTACAACGTGTAGAAATGTGGACACACTTCGACTGACGCATTAGGGGTTCAGCCGTGGAGAGATTAAAAAAAAGACTGAACCTGGGTGAAAGGTTAACCTTTAGCGCCCACACACCGTCTGCCTTTCTTTTTAAAGAGCACATCTCATTGATATTTCATTGTGATCAATTATGTGTACTTTCCAGTGCACCCTTAACGACCTTCATCACCTCTATGAACCGAGGCTGTTTCAGGGGCCTTGCATCCTTTCCAGTAGATTTCCATGTTTCCATCAGGGTGCAGACCCTGATTTCTTCCATCGGCTTTTATTTTTTAAACTCATCTGTAATGCTGAATAAATTGGGTCTTCGTGTTTCACAGCAGAACATAGAAAACATGTAAAGTCTTTAAAATGAGAAACTGTACCATGTTAGGAAACACATGAGCTCATTTTGAGTTTGAATAAAGTTGGGACAGGAAGTAGCTGATCAGCTGTCAGCAGCTCGGTCACATGGGTCAAACTCAAAATCAGCTCATATCTGTTAAACATTTCACAGTTTCTACCTTTAATGTGTTTTTGTTGTACTGGGAATAAATATGGATTCATGTCGTCTATTTACAACTTGTCTAATAACCCTGACAGGCACTGTGCCTCGCCTCAGCCCACTGCAGAGCACATCCATCAGGTGTTACCTCGACCTGTCGCAGCAGGATGTCACACTGACACAGGCACGAAAATGGATCAGAGAAAATCCAGCGCGCAGCGGAAAGAAAGGAAAGTTTCTCAAATGAAAGTGAAAGTGAAGCTCTCGGCTGTCAGACTCTCTGTGTTGTCCCGACCTGCATTCGGGGCTCACTGACCTGGAAGTCCCGGCAGAGCAGGCAGACGAATCTTTTATCAGGGAGCTAAAAAAAGGAACAGGACATACTGACGAACATCGGTGAATGTGGCAGAAAGTCTAAATGATTTCCCGTGGAAGAGGAAGAGGACGAGGAAGAATGTAAATGTGCTCTCAGGCCTGAGCCGTCACATCCGGAACACCAACCCTGATTTCACTGGGCTCAGCAAATCGCACCATTCATCCTTCATTTAAAATTTCACTTCATCCAAAAGAGAAATGAGAGTCTGTGTGTGTCTGTGTGGTGTTAGTGTGTGACGTCAGATCTGATCGGAGCCTGGGCTCTCAGATTTATTGGAGATGAATAGAAACTTCAGTAAGTGGGAGCAAAGCGTAACCTACACTGCTATAACTACAGGTCACATCTATAGCAGTGTAGGTTACTGCTATAGATGTGACCTGTAGTTATAGCAGTGTAGGTTACTGCTATAACTACAGGTCACATCTATAGCAGTGTAGGTTACTGCTATAACTACAGGTCACATCTATAGCAGTGTAGGTTACTGCTATAACTACAGGTCACATCTATAGCAGTGTAGGTTACTGCTATAACTACAGGTCACATCTATAGCAGTGTAGGTTACTGCTATAACTACAGGTCACATCTATAGCAGTGTAGGTTACTGCTATAACTACAGGTCACATCTATAGCAGTGTAGGTTACTGCTATAACTACAGGTCACATCTATAGCAGTGTAGTTTACTGCTACAACTACAGGTCACATCTATAGCAGTGTAGGTTACTGCTATAACTACAGGTCACATCTATAGCAGTGTAGTTTACTGCTACAACTACAGGTCACATCTATAGCAGTGTAGGTTACTGCTATAACTACAGGTCACATCTATAGCAGTGTAGTTTACTGCTACAACTACAGGTCACATCTATAGCAGTGTAGTTTACTGCTACAACTACAGGTCACATCTATAGCAGTGTAGGTTACTGCTATAACTACAGGTCACATCTATAGCAGTGTAGTTTACTGCTACAACTACAGGTCACATCTATAGCAGTGTAGTTTACTGCTACAACTACAGGTCACATCTATAGCAGTGTAGTTTACTGCTACAACTACAGGTCACATCTATAGCAGTGTAGGTTACTGCTATAACTACAGGTCACATCTATAGCAGTGTAGTTTACTGCTACAACTACAGGTCACATCTATAGCAGTGTAGTTTACTGCTACAACAACAGGTCACATCTATAGCAGTGTAGGTTACTGCTATAACTACAGGTCACATCTATAGCAGTGTAGGTTACTGCTATAACTACAGGTCACATCTATAGCAGTGTAGTTTACTGCTACAACTACAGGTCACATCTATAGCAGTGTAGTTTACTGCTACAACTACAGGTCACATCTATAGCAGTGTAGGTTACTGCTATAACTACAGGTCACATCTATAGCAGTGTAGGTTACTGCTACAACTACAGGTCACATCTATAGCAGTGTAGTTTACTGCTACAACTACAGGTCACATCTATAGCAGTGTCGTTTACTGCTACAACTACAGGTCACATCTATGTAGTGTAGTTTACTGCTATAACTACAGGTCACATCTATGCAGTGTAGGTTACTGCTATAACTACAGGTCACATCTATAGCAGTGTAGTTTACTGCTACAACTACAGGTCACATCTATGCAGTGTAGGTTACTGCTATAACTACAGGTCACATCTATGCAGTGTAGGTTACTGCTATAACTACAGGTCACATCTATAGCAGTGTAGTTTACTGCTACAACTACAGGTCACATCTATGCAGTGTAGGTTACTGCTATAACTACAGGTCACATCTATGCAGTGTAGTTTACTGCTATAACTACAGGTCACATCTATGCAGTGTAGTTTACTGCTATAACTACAGGTCACATCTATGCAGTGTAGGTTACTGCTATAACTACAGGTCACATCTATAGCAGTGTAGTTTACTGCTACAACTACAGGTCACATCTATGCAGTGTAGGTTACTGCTATAACTACAGGTCACATCTATGCAGTGTAGGTTACTGCTACAACTACAGGTCACATCTATGCAGTGTAGGTTACTGCTATAACTACAGGTCACATCTATGCAGTGTAGGTTACTGCTATAACTACAGGTCACATCTATAGCATCTATCTATAGCCTAAACTCCGCTGCAGGTCCATATATCAAACGATCACTATGGCATTACTGAGAGTTGAAAAACTGTCTAAAGTCTTTCATCTTTAATAACATGATCAGCGTTCTGCTCTACCAGGTGTAACAATTGAGTTTAACATCCAGGCATCCATGACAACGGACATTTTTGACATTTAACGGAGTTAGAAGTTAGCAGGAAGTTAGCTTGCTAGCTTCTATCTAAATACAATATAGCATGTCCTGACTGCGGGGTTTTGGAAACAAATTAAAACGTACAGCTCTGTTATCACTTCCAACATAAATGAAGACAGAAAACTAAACAGCAGTGACGTTTGTAGGGTTACTGAAGTTTGGCTAGCTGGTATATAATGATGTGCTACGTGACCGCTAGCGACACAGCTATGTTAGCATAATATGAACAAGCTAACTTTTTTTCCACTCGATAAAAGTTAACATGAGTGTTTTCGGTGGTCAGGAACAAATGTAATCGCATGGCAGGATGCTGTAAAAGGACCAAACTTCAGCCAGAGAACAACTGAGATAATGCAGCCACAATACGAGGTTAGTCATTCATATACTGGGCTGTAGTTACATCCTAAGGTTTTAAAAACTGAGCTTAAATAAATGATTAGCGGTAATAAAAGTCGAGGGAGGTCAACAGTGATCACTGACTGTTTTAGGAGCTTTTTGAGATTAAATAGAAGAAAATACAAAACATTAAACATGTTAACGAGCATTTCAAAGGTTACTGTGTCTGATGTGGGCCTGTCTGATCATTACTGTGTTTTCTTTGAAAGTAAAATCTCAGCCCACACAAATATATCAACAACAGTGATAACAAAACGGTGTATAACTGAACACAGTAGTGCAATTTTTAACCAGGTCTTCCCATTAACACCTGACCTGCCCAGAGGGTCAGTCAATGAGCTCGTCAATAGCTTCAATGCTAACATGTTAAATGTAATGGACACTATTGCTCCCATTAAGGTGAAGGTTATCTCTGGAAGGAAAACATCTCCATGGAGAAACTCCACACTGGTGAAAAATGAAAAAAGAGAGTGTAGGAAAGCTGAGCGCAGATGGAGAAAAACAAACCTCCAGGTTCATTATGACATTTATAAAGAGAAACTTCACAATTATAATTTACAACTGACGAATGCAAGGAGGTCCTACTTCTCTGACATCATCACTAAAAACAGCCATAATGCTCGGGTCTTATTTTCTACAGTTGACAGGCTAACAAACCCTCCTGTGTCAGTGGCAGCTGAACTTCATTCAACCATGGCCTGCAATGACTTTGCCAAATTCTTCACTGAAAAAATCCAAAAAATTAGACAAGCAATTGGTACATCAACAGCAGATCCAGGATATGTACTGTGTCCACCAAAAAACTGTTTAAACACCATGAAACAGTTTCAACCTATTAACAGCAAAGACCTGGAGGACATCTTAGGTCAACTGAACTCCTCCTCCTGCTGTTTAGATGTCCTGCCAACAAGTTTTTTCAAAAAGGTCTCAAAGACTTTAGAGTCAGACCTGTTACAGATCGTCAACTTTTCTTTATTATCAGGTGTGTTTCCAGAATCACTAAAAACTGCTGTAATCAAACCTATACTGAAAAAGGACAATCTTGACAAGACACAAATGAACAACTACAGGCCGATCTCAAATCTCCCGTTTTTAAGTAAGATCATTGAAAAAGCAGTTTCTCAACAGCTCAGTTACTTCTTAAAACAGAATAATTGCTACGATGCCTTCCAGTCAGGTTTTAGACAGAACCACAGCACTGAAACCGCTCTGACCAAAGTGTTTAATGACATATGTCTGAATACAGACAGTGGAAAAATGTCAGTCCTAGTTTTACTGGATCTCAGTGCAGCATTTGATACAGCTGACCACAACATATTACTCAAACGACTGGAGAACTGGGCAGGTCTTTCAGGAACTGTACTAAACTGGTTCAAAACATACTTAGAAAACAGGAAATACTTTGTATCAATAGGTAACTTCACATCTGAGCAGACAAGTATCACATGTGGAGTTCCCCAAGGTTCCATCTTGGGACCCCTTCTGTTTAACATCTACATGCTCCCACTGGCACAGATTATAAACAACAACAAAATAAACTATCACAGCTATGCAGATGACACACAAATATATATCACAATGTCACCAGGAGACCGAGGGCCTGTACAGGCTCTTGGTAAATGCATTGAGGAAATCAATGACTGGTTGTGCCACAATTTTCTCCAGCTAAACAAAAACAAAACTGAGGTAATAGTCTTTGGCGCCAAAGAAAAACGATTACAGGTCACCAGAGAACTTCAATCTATACATCTAAAAACCACAAACCAGGCGAGAAATTTGGGTGTAGTGATGGATGCAGACCTAAACTTAGAAAAACACATTAAGACAATAACAAAGTCAGCTTACTATCACCTCAAGAATATATCAAGGATAAAAGATCTGATGTCTCAACAGGACCTGGAAAAACTAGTCCATGCATTCATCTTTAGTAGGCTTGATTACTGTAACAGCATCTTTACAGGTCTACCTAAAAAATCAGTCAGACAACTACAGCTCATTCAGAACTCTGCTGCTCGAGTCCTCACTAAGACCAAAAAAGTGGACCACATCAGTCCAGCTCTGAGATCTTTACACTGGCTGCCTGTCCGTCAGAGGATAGACTTTAAAGTTCTGATGCTGGTCTATAAAGCTCTGAATGGTTTAGGACCAAAATACATCAGTGACCTCCTGACCCAGTATGAACCATCCAGATCCCTCAGGTCATCTGGATCCGGTCTTTTATCAGTTCCCAGAGTCAGAACCAGACACGGAGAAGCTGCATTCAGCTTTTATGCTCCTTATATCTGGAACAAACTCCCAGAAAGCCTCAGATCAGCTGAAACACTCAGTTTATTTAAATCCAGGTTGAAGACTCACCTGTTCTCAGCTGCATTTGAATAAAGCACCAAATCCACACTTTAAGCTTAAATTTCAAAACTTACATTTAACTACTGATTTTATCTACTGTTCTGATTTTATCTGTTTTGATTTTATATACTGTTGTTTGTTTGTTTGTTTGTTAATTAGTTAGTTAGTTTATTTGCTTGTTTTATTCAATTTTAAATCATGCTTTTTATTTGTTCTTGTTTCTAATGTCTCTGTAAAGCACTTTGAATCACCTTGTTGTTGAATTGTGCTATACAAATAAACTTGCCTTGCCTTGCCTTGCCTTGCCTTAACAACACAAAAGCCATATTAAACGCAGACTACTTTAGGCCCGGAAGTAGGGCTGCTCGATTATGGCAAAAATGATAATCACGATTATTTTCACTGAAATTGAGATCAAGATTATTTGACGATATTTATTTAACCCTTTAAGACCTACTATAGAACCAAGTCCACCAGAGCTTATATTTTTTTTTTTACATGCTGTAGTGCCATTTGTGGGAGCATTTCAAGTTGCTATACATCAATACAACTGTTATAGCCCATATTTTAATAATATGTATGCATTAAGTGCATAGTAATTACATAAATTGCAAAAAAGTGCAATAAACTACAAAAAAAATTGAAAATCGCTTTTGTTTTGTTTACATATATTTCTACTTGGAGAAATTTAAGAGGTTTATCCCTCAAAACTTTAAATACAATAAAGTTGCAAAAAATAGTTTACAACAACAGGAAATTTATTTTGAGTGTCTTCATAGTTTTATTTTGGAGATACAGCAATTTTTATATACTGCAGGAAAAACAAAAAACAATCCTATGATGCAAATTTGCAAAGAAAACAGCATGTGCCTCATTTCACTGTGGGAAGTGTTACGAACAGCTGATCGGATCGGCAAAGCGTGTTTCTGGAATATTATGTTTTTGTTCCTGCAAGCGCTTTTTATGCAATTTTTGCAAAGCTATATGTGGAAGGAAACCGTGACCGAGGACAAGCTGATGGCATCAGATGTAAGTACAACTCCTCCGGTTTCATATGCAAAACAAATTATTGCGCTAGCTTACACGGTTCAGGTTCTACAGGGATTTAAAAATAGTTACGCAAAACGGAGCGTGCTGCTCTGACCGGCTTTAAAGGGTTAACAATGACTTTAAAAAAAATAATATAAAATAGTGTGCAACACCACTGAAGTTTTTTTTTTTAAACTCTCTTTTCAACCAACGGCAGTCACTCTCCAAATAACTTCTGCTTAGCTTTCCGAGCTTCCCTCGGGTCCTCTTAATCAGCGGTCTCCAACCTTTTTTGCGCCACGGACCGGTTTATGCCCGACAATATTTTCACGGACCGGCCTTTAAGGTGTCGCGGATAAATTAGGGAGGGGCTAATAATCGGCTCAGTCATTTTTAATGATCGTTGAAAGCCCAGATCGTAATCGTGATTAAAATTCGATTAATTGAGCAGCCCTACCTGGAAGTAGGATTCGTCGCGTCATCACTGAACAACCGGATAACTACAGGTCACATCTATAGCAGTGTAGGTTACTGCTATAACTACAGGTCACATCTATAGCAGTGTAGGTTACTGCTATAACTACAAGTCACATCTATAGCAGTGTAGGTTACTGCTATAACTACAGGTCACATCTATAGCGGTGTAGGTTACTGCTATAACTACAAGTCACATCTATAGCGGTGTAGGTTACTGCTATAACTACAAGTCACATCTATAGCAGTGTAGGTTACTGCTATAACTACAGGTCACATCTATAGCAGTGTAGGTTACTGCTATAACTACAGGTCACATCTATAGCGGTGTAGGTTACTGCTATAACTACAAGTCACATCTATAGCAGTGTAGGTTACTGCTATAACTACAGGTCACATCTATAGCAGTGTAGGTTACTGCTATAACTACAGGTCACATCTATAGCGGTGTAGGTTACTGCTATAACTACAGGTCACATCTATAGCAGTGTAGGTTACTGCTATAACTACAGGTCACATCTATAGCAGTGTAGGTTACTGCTATAACTACAAGTCACATCTATAGCGGTGTAGGTTACTGCTATAACTACAAGTCACATCTATAGCAGTGTAGGTTACTGCTATAACTACAGGTCACATCTATAGTAGTGTAGGTTACTGCTATAACTACAGGTCACATCTATAGCAGTGTAGGTTACTGCTATAACTACAGGTCACATCTATAGCAGTGTAGGTTACTGCTATAACTACAGGTCACATCTATAGCGGTGTAGGTTACTGCTATAACTACAAGTCACATCTATAGCAGTGTAGGTTACTGCTATAACTACAGGTCACATCTATAGCAGTGTAGGTTACTGCTATAACTACAGGTCACATCTATAGCAGTGTAGGTTACTGCTATAACTACAAGTCACATCTATAGCGGTGTAGGTTACTGCTATAACTACAGGTCACATCTATAGCGGTGTAGGTTACTGCTATAACTACAGGTCACATCTATAGCAGTGTAGGTTACTGCTATAACTACAGGTCACATCTATAGCAGTGTAGGTTACTGCTATAACTACAGGTCACATCTATAGCAGTGTAGGTTACTGCTATAACTACAGGTCACATCTATAGCAGTGTAGGTTACTGCTATAACTACAAGTCACATCTATAGCAGTGTAGGTTACTGCTATAACTACAGGTCACATCTATAGCAGTGTAGGTTACTGCTATAACTACAGGTCACATCTATAGCGGTGTAGGTTACTGCTATAACTACAGGTCACATCTATAGCGGTGTAGGTTACTGCTATAACTACAGGTCACATCTATAGCAGTGTAGGTTACTGCTATAACTACAGGTCACATCTATAGCAGTGTAGGTTACTGCTATAACTACAGGTCACATCACACGGCCCACAAACACTGTTCAGCCCTGCTCTTTGCTCCATGTCTGTCTCTCTTCTTCTGCTGCTGTTTTTTGAATCACGAGGAAAAGAACGAACAGAACGACCTCAGCGGTGACACCTGTATAAATATGTGCAGCGGCGTTGGCGGCACTGTGGTTGTACAGCCGCTTCCCTCGCTCTGCATGTCTGATGCAGACTTTTATGGTTTTGTGTCTCTGGCTGGAATCGAACCAGCGACTCATGTGTAACGCCACCACTGGAAACACTCCACACTCGGACTGAATGCGGAGGTGTGATTCAGGCATCAGTTAGTGATGTGGTGAAACCTGAGCAGAGGAGTCTGATGAGAAAAGACTTCTGCTGCTTCCAGGACGCTGCTCACGTCTTCTTTTTAAAAACGTGTTTGTATTCTTCTCATGGAGGTGAGAATGATCCTGCTTTTCATTTCTAACACAACACCTCCGACTCCCGTGAAGTCTCTGACGCCTCCTTTGCTGTTTGACGTCTCCTCCTCCTCCCCAAACCAAAGATGGATGACATCTCAGCCTGGACTTGAGGCTATACTGCTGCATACATGGTTACTCATCTCCATACACGTATGTATGTGTTACACATAAACACTTTACTATGTCCCCGCAACATCAGATGTTCCTGCGTGATGGATCACGATGGCCTGCAGGCACTAACGTGTCAGCTTATTGGTGTTTATTACAAAAAACAGATCCATACGTTAAATTAGATCAGAGCAAAGAAGCAGAATATTGCAGAGCGATGCACACACGGCTGCTTACATGATAACACTGTGCATGAAATATGAAGCTCCTCACGTCTGCCTCCCATCACATCCTCTCCGGCTCCATCTGTCCTCTTCAGCTCTTCATTAAATGTGGAATTTGTCATTTTTTTGGGAATGTGAGTGCAGGAAAACATTCTGAGTACACGTGGAGACGTTTCCACGGCAGCGGGCAGGCCGGCGTGGCGCGCCGTCACGTGTTTACGTGTTCTTTCACATTCAATGCTCGACTTTTGGTTCTGAGGTGAAAAACAAACCTGTTCCCACAACATGATCCAAACTCTTACTGACTTATTTTCCAAAACCCGGAGCCACATCTGAGCTCGCAGCTCCGGCGTCCTCATAACCTCGTCTCACGTACGAGATCCTGTTTGTCAAACATCTGCTCACGAGCTCGGCAGACGAGCGCGACGCGACGGAGATCTGATGCTTTTATATACTTTCATGTCTTTGTGGACACTTTGCAGATCAAACGCAGACAAAGACGTCAAAACAGAAGCAGCAACACGAGAACCAAAGTTCAGCCTCGACATCACATCTGCACCGATTTATAACACGTACTCAGCTGAACACGTTTCATACATGTGTGACCCTGCTGCTGCTCAGAGTACTCACTCAGCTACACGTGTGCTGCTGGAACACCGGAGTTTATTTAGAAAAGCAGACACAGGATATGTAAGTGACACAAGTGTGCAGAATCACACGTTAGAGCAGAGAGGAGGAGTCACCTGTTTGACTCTGAGGGCCTCAAACACGATTCACCTCAGAGAGGAAACACTGAACTTTGCTCAGACCTACAAAATAAAAGCACTCAGAGTTTAACGTGTCCGTCATTCCACTGCAGCCCCAAACACATGGACACAAGCAGCTCAACACAACACCGAATGATTACAGAGGAAGAAACCTCTGACCACACACACACACACACACACAGTAACACACACACAGACACACACAGTAATACACACACACACACACACACACGCACACACAGTAATACACACACACACACACACACAGTAACACACACACAGACACACACACACACACACACACAGACACACACACACGCACACACACGCACACACACACACACACACACACACACACACACGCACAGTAATACACACACACACACACACACACACACACACACACGCACACACACACACACACGCACAGTAATACACACACACACACACACACAGTAATACAGACACACACACACACAGTAACACACACACAGACACACACACAGTAACACACACACAGACACACACACACAGTCACACACACAGTCACAGACACACACAGACACACACACACACACGCACAGTAATACACACACACACACACGCACAGTAATACAGACACACACACACACACAGTAATACAGACACACACACACACAGTAATACACACACACAGACACAGTAACACACACACACACACACAGTAACACACACACAGACACACACACACACACACGCACACACACACACACACACACACGCACACACACAGACCCACACAGACACACACGCACACACACACACAGACCCACACAGACACACACGCACACACACACACACACACACACACACACACAGACACACACGCACACACACACACACAGACACACACACACACAGACACACACACACTCCGGGGGGGGGGGGAAGTTTAATAAGAGCCAAACTCTGATCGATGGCTTTAATTTAAACATCAAACTGTGCAGGAAGTCGACCACTGCTAAACCAATTACACTGTGTGTGTGTGTGTGTGTGTGTGTGTGTGTGTGTGTGTGTGTGTGTGTGTGTGTCTGTGTGTGTGTGTGTGTGTGTGTGTGTGTGTGTGTGTGTGTGTGTGTGTCTGTGTGTGTGTGCTACTTCATATGTCTGTGTGTGTATTCCTGTGTGTTATAACACAGAGTGGTCTGGGGTCATGTTGCGTCTCCGTCCTTTTAATTATTTCCAATCTCTGAATTTTTTTTCAATTTATTTGTATTTTAAATGATACTTCTGGTTGCCGGGACGACCTGACCTGCAGGCCGACGTTCAGATCTTTGGGTCCACGATGGTTCAAAGCTGAGAGGCGAGCGCGACTACAAATACATCATATCTGGTTGTGCTGGTTGTGTGTCCACCTCAGAGGCGTCTCACGTGTGCGCAGGCGTTGTGTTCAAAGCAGTAAGTTACTTACTCACCAGAGAAAGTAATTAGTTACACTACTCATTACATTACATTCTCGTTACTGCGTAAATCACCTGAAACTCAGAGTCTCATAGTTACACATGAAGCTGAGTCTACAGCCCCACACACCAACACAAACCCCTATAACGAGGACACACACACACGATAGTTTAGTTTGTATGGACGAGCGCGCTGAGAGTAACGACATAACTGTAACTGTAACACAGATCTGACCTCAAACCCTCAGATCTGGATCCCTTTAGCTGATTCCCATCGTTTACTAATCCGATGTGTTTCTGCTCGTTTGGTCCTGATGTGTCAGAAATGAATGTTTCTAAATTTCAGATATGAAAGAGTGACTGTGTGAAGCTGTCTCCGGGTTTGGAGGATTGTTCTCCAGGATGGATCCAGTTTCACGGTCGGGGTGTTGGAATCAGATGTTCAGCAGCCGCTTCCTGTTGTGTCTCTTTTCATTATGTCTCAAAACCACAACATCGTCACACACAGCAGAGAAACAACGATGCGTGACAGCACCGCACAGTCCTCACAGTCGCTGTGTACTCGCCGCTCTCACAAACACGTGATCACCACTCGTTTCTGCTGTTGTTGCTTTATGGTGAAATAATCAAAACACAAACAAACTGAAGAAATCAGGAGGAAGGCGACGCTGTGTTTGTGGGTCTGTTAGCAGGTTTGTACAGGACAGCCCGCCATGCTGTGTGTGCGCGCCTGCATACTAACGCAACTGCATGATTGCATGCATGTGTGTGTGTAATTCGATCTGCTTGTTATGCAGCGTCTCATTACATCCATATGGTCGTCCCCCACTCCCAGTTTTATTTCCATGTTTTCAAATATGGACAATAAAGCAGGAGCAGACAAATCGCTGCCCTTAAACTGGAAAATAAGGCAGCAACTGTTCTGTCATCTACCCGAGAGCCGCTGTGGACACGCAGCAACACGGGAGACTGTAAACTCAAACAAATATGAAGTACATGTTTATACACATACAGTATACGCTTTAAATATAGAACATGTAGTTACTGTGTGATTAAAACTCAGTGGATTTACATTAAAACATCCATGATTATGTGAAATAGAAATATTATAAATGTGTAATCTTACATATTTGGGCTGACCTGTGAGCCGTTTCCTTTGTGTCTTACAGAATGATTCTTAGACTCCGCCCACTTTTGGACAGGCACAGAGTGACAGTTTGCGTCACGTCCACAGTGTCACAGTTGTGAATCACTGGTGAATCTGATGTCAGTCGCTCCAGTGTTGATCTCAACAACTGTGCGGTGACATCACCAGATGTTTGGCAGCAGCCTTTTTTCTTTTGCCTCCATGGCGTGAGAGGTCTGCGCCTGGACTCGTGTTTTTATTGGTCAGTGATTTGTTCTGGAGAGGTTTGAACCTGGTGTTGTTTGGAGCTTGTTCTAGAGTGTTTTGGACACAGTGGAACTGGATTTGGTCACTACATTAACCTCCTAAGACCCGAACTCTTCCACGGCATGCATTTTTAATTTCTCTTTGATATTTGGACATATTGGGACCTGATGAATGTAAAAACAAACAATTAACAGCTTTTTTTTTTTACCTAATTCTTGTTTCTAAGAAAAATGAGAGCCACAAATGAGGATATTCGTTTAAAATTTGATAGAACAGCAGCAGTAAGTGGACATCAGGCCCTTGTAGAGCACAATTGAGTATTTTGGTCTAAATAACCCAAAATGTGATGTCCACATATGTGGACGCAGGTCCTTGGAGGTTAAAGCACGTGTGTAACATTTCCCACAATTCAACCTAAAGTTAGATGGTTTCAGGCTGTGATCCACACCGGTGGGGTGGGGCTTTCTCTGGATTGAGTTTTGGCGTTGTCTTGGAAACCACAGCCCGTCTCTTTGTGTAATCCAGAGTGTCTCAGTGGTATCAGATCAGGGCTGAATCTGGTTTTGGACCAGTTTGAGTCTGGGTCCTTTGTGCATGTGGTACAGTCTCTTCTGTTTTTACATGTTTAACACTCAGCGTGGACTTGGTGTTGACCTGGGTTTGAATAACATTGGAGAAGGTTCCAGCTGTGCAGAAGATAAAGTCCGCCAGCATCTTCTTTTTCTTTCCACTCAGTGATGTTTACATCAGAAGTCTGATTCTAGACCTGTTTTAAAGTAATTAGGAAAACTTTCAGGCCAACCTTCGACCTGGCATTGGAAACTTTTTGTACTGGTTTGGGTTACTGGTTGGTTTATTATTTGTTTGAACCTTTTTAGAGCATCTCTAAGAACCCTTCAGAGCTACTTGGATTTGGGCTGTCTTAGTGCTGTTGTCAGGAGGTTTTGAACTCTGGTTTTGGTCCAGTCATAGAAACAAGTTTATTGGTTTTGGACAGAGTATGAGTCTGGTTTTGGAACATTTTGGAGATGGCATTAGACTTGGCATTGGACTAGTGGAAAATTTTTGGATTAAGGGTTCACTTGGGAGCATTTGGAAAAACTTGCTGCAGTTCTCATGATTTTAGACGTTGTTAGTTTTTGGACAGGACAGAGCAGCTTTCAATCAGACTGTGGGGACTTTTAAAGGTGAGCTTACTCTAGGTTTAATCATCTGTTTAAATGTTTTCATGGAAGACTTTACTGAAAACATAGAACACACTGATCACTTGCTGTGTGGATTTCTTTGAGTTTGGTGTGGGTTTGGGGCTCAGGCTTGGTGCTGGGGTCCAGGTTAGATCCAGGTTAGATCCTGGGGACTGGGAATGATTAGGACTGACGGTCCTCACAAAGACAGAAGCATAAATGTGTGTTTTGCCGGCGGCAACAGAAAAGAGAGCGAGAGTCTGTAGGCAGTTAGTGAGCTGATCAAAGACACACGGGTCACAGCTTTGCGGGTTTCAGCCACGTGCCTCCTCTTCCTCCTCACTTCCTGTTCTCCTTATTGCCTCCACTTCCTTTCTCTTCAGTCTCCTGGTTCTTTCTCCAGCTCTCTCAGTCATGCACTTCCTTCTGCTTCTGATCCTCGGCTCTGACTGAACAGCTACTTTCACCTCAGTATCCGCACAGACATTTCTCTGCTGAACATCTGGAGGAAGATTTAGATGTGGACTGGTGACTATGATGCTGATGGAGGCAGGAGCAGGAGCGTGAGCGGGCTGTCAAACAGTCGGAGTTCAGTGGATAAAACCTGTCAGAGTAAATGACAGCAGAGATGATGTCTCTATACGTCCCTCCATCGGCTCAGACGATAGCTTCTTCAACCACTTTTCTCTGCCAGCTCTTTCAACGCCCCCTCTATCTCCCCACCACTTGTTACTCTCTATGCCCCCACCCCCTCCTCCACCTCTGCCAGCCTTTGAAGCTTGCTGTGGCAGTCCAATGATTTGACTAACCAGCACCCATGAGAGCCGCCCGGGCCTGCTGTTACGTCACGTCACTGCAACATCAAGGAGAGTGTGTGCAGAGCAGGGTGGATGCAGCTGTGTGCGTGTGTGGAGATCTGAGTTTGCGTGAACCCGCTGCTCTCGGTTTGACCTCCACAATCAAAGAACGTCGTCGCCTCTTCATTCCTGTGAAGTGTCAGAGATGATTTCCCTGCTCTGCCGCGTTCGGGCCGTACGAGCGCTCGGCAGGGTTTTTAGAAGCGTTACGTAAAGCTGCGGCGCGGACGGTAAAGGTCCCCCGTGATCCGTGTTTTCATGATTTCAGCTCAGGGCATGAATAATGCTCTTCATCATGTTGGGTAAATGAGTGTTTCAGTGGGAGAAATATTTATTTCTAACTCCGAGGAGCAGAGCAGCAACAGGAAACCCCCAAACACGTCACAGAGTACGACTTCATGAATCCGTCTTCACAGAGCCGTGAGAGTCCTCAGAGATGGACACGCCTGCTCCTTCAGTGACTTCATCGCTTCTGTTTTCTTCTTCAGGATAGTCCTGGTCAGCAGACGCGTGGTCCCAACACGTCCTCCTTCTTTCTGTTCCTGATGCTTGGACTGGAAAACAGTAGCTCAGCTCTGCCTCGAACCAACGAGGAAATCAACCAGAGACGACCTCACAATCAATTCAAGCTCATTGCTGCCTAAATATTACCGTCCCTGTTTGGTCTCCAGTAAGGACTTATTCTAAAGTTTTCATTATTTTGAACCTTTTGAACTTTGCATGGTTTTGTATCTCACCCTTGGTATAACAGCGTATGTGACTGTGGTTTAGGAACGTCTGTCACTCAGAGGACGACATGAGCCCTGATGTGTTGTTAATATTTCCTGTTATTCATCAGTCCCACAGTTATGTCTCAGCTCTGGTAACAACTAAACAGCCCAGCCATTAGATCTGGGTGGAAACAGGCCACGAGGAAGACCAGAAAAGTGCTGGATGGACCGAATGCTGCGAATATTACACCAGAAGACGCCTTGGATAGGAAGAAGTGGAGGAAGGCATGCAAAATAGCGAACCCTGCATTGCGGGATATACACCACTAGGAAGAAGAAGGTAATAACTAAACTCGATGTGACGGTTGAATTCGGTAGTAGTATGACTCATTTACAGACCATTTCTTTCCTGGTAGAAAAGTTTACTTTGAAATTTTAGATTTGTTCTGTCGTCGCTGAAACTCCTCTGATCTTGTTTTAGAGTGTTGCACAAAATCGGAGTTGGTTCAAAGACACGGTCTTGAACTTTTTGCCTTTGTGGTCCTGAGATTGGTTTATTTAACACACGGTGAATCACACAGTGCCGTCTACCCGTCAGCCCTGATATCACTCCGCCGTCACCGAAGGCTTTTAACTGAGATTTAAACTAGATGACTTCTGATCGCTGCTCATAACTAATAAACGGGAACTCGTGAGTTTCAAACACAGAGCGATCTTCTGCAGAGATTCTGTCTCTGAATTCGAGTCATAAATAATGAAGTCTATATTTAGGTTTTACGCAGCATCCCAGAGCCTGTGGCTGTTCAGACTGTTGCTGCATCTAAACAACATTCATTCCTTTCCTGGTTTTGTATTCAGGAGGACATCCTGTTTGTAATTTGGGCTCTTTGTTTCTCAGCAGTCTCACCACAAGCTGGTTGTAAAATGGACCCACCTGTGGATTTGCATGGTGGGCGGCGAGCAGAGACGATTCACAACAAGCCAAAGGAAGGCATGCATGCAGTTCCTGCGCACGGCTGTGGACTGAGGCTACGCTCACATTTGCACTGAATTTTCCACAGAATTAATTTATCCTGCGAACAGGACAGCCTAAGGTTTCCTCACAGCGCAGCTGAGCCGCCGAGAGACCTGACGAACCAGAAGATGAAGAATATTCTGCATTTATAGAAAATGTGATTATTTTCATTGTAAACCATGCAATGACACTTTCTGACCTCTGTATTTATTTCAGATTTTGATTTTGTGGGTTTTAGTGCAGATTTACTGCACAAGAGTTTTAAAAAAAATCCATAGTTATTGTTATGATATTGATGAAACAGTGCTGAAGAAAGTTTAAAGAAGACCAGTCTTTTAAAAACGCAGACTGGTTCTTTAACACCCTGCCTGATTTAAATCCCTTCACATATTCTTTATTTCATTAACCAGAGCAATGCACTGATGACTCGGTGCTCGCGATGCCAGTTTGTCCCCTCAAGGCTCTGTTCATGCAGGTAAAGACCCGGCAGTATCAGAGAGAAATCCCCAACCAGAACTGATGCTGTACCTAAACCTCGAGACCCGGACCTCATCAAACATCCTCATTAATGCTCAAGTTTGTCCAATAAGTGCTTTATAAATAAAGGTGGTATGGTATGGTATGGTAATAAAGTTGGAATTCCCATCATATTTTCCCAGATAAAACTCAGCCCAAAGAAGTCCCTCCTGGACTTAACTGAGCAAACGGGCAAAAGCCTTTTGTTGGGTTAGAGGCTGGAGGTCGGGGTGTTATGTGCCCAGATATCAGGTTTGCTGATTGATGAGGTTTTTCCGTGGATTTCTTTCTTCCCTGATGGAACGGGCATGTTCCAAGACATTGGTGGCAGCAGTCACCGGGATCAAACTGTGATAGGAGGATCCCATCAACACAACATCTGAGCAAAAACTGAACGGACCCACGGACGCCGATACATGTGACACTGCAATGATATGATGCCACAGTGAATACGCAGCAGCATCAAACCTGAAGGTGAATCATATGGAGCAGAACGAGTCTGCAAGGTCAAAGGTCACCGTGTTAAACCAGGTAAATGTTGCTGTATTCACAGAGCCAGTGTTTGCTTATTGGTGTCAAAGCCAGGAAAGTCTTTCAGCCTTTAAATGTCCACCCAGCAAAGACGCCGAAGGATCACCGACGTCAGGAGAGCATTCATCATCACATCTTTACCCACTGACAGGCCGCCAGCAGCTGACAGAAGGACGCAGAGCGAGTGCAGACGAGAGGTAAAGAGAGTCCGAGGAAAACGCAGGAATAGATTCCTCCTGAACAAAAAGCTCTTTCTGTGTGAGTGTGAGTGTGTTTAGCTGCATGAAGTGGAAACTGTGGCATGAGGAATGTGTGTGTTTTGGACAGAGTCGCCCATATGGAGGAAAACTGTGGGGAAAGTAGATTAACTGTGTGTTACTGTGTGTTACTGTGTGTTACTGTGCGTGTGCAGCAGCTGTGTTCCAGGTGTGCAGCAGGACGGTGCGCTCCGTCAGCAGGGAGCTGTTCAGCTGACAGTGGGAACTCCCACCGTTAAAACGCCAAATATGATTTCATGGAAGCGAATCCCAAACGCCGTGGCTCGGGCAGAAGGTGACACCGACAGTTTCAACATGGCTGCCAGGACGAGACCCGAGGAGTGACGGAGATAAATGATCCTCGGGCCTCATCGGGGATCAGCTGACATCATTCTTTCCCTCGGAGCACTCGCCGTCAGCAGGTAGAGCGAGTGGATCTGTGCGAGGACTCCACTGGATATAGTGTTCTTACTTTTTATAATCCAGATGTTTGGAGACACATTTCCATGTTATGGGAACACTTGAGTCCACCCAGGCCCTCAGGTTATATTTGGTCTAAGGAAACGACTCCTCGGTGCTTCAAGTTCCCACAGACGTGTGCAAGTGGAAGCCAAAGGGTGGATTCACCAACCTCATGTACAGAAGAAGCACCTGAAATCCTTCACCTGCTCAGAGCCACCAGCAGGTCAGCCACGCTGGTCTGCGTTCATCACATCACAGCTTTATTGCTTTTACTGACACCAGTCTGCAGGAACGACACCGCCCACCTCACAGCCTCAGGTCTGCTTTCCTCTCAGCGAGCTCGGGCTCACCTGAACCTGCAGCAGGTGTGCCGAGCTCCTGGAGCTCCAGGAGCTCGTGGAGCTCGCGGAGCTGAGCTTCGTCCACAGGATGACAGGCAGCGCCACATTAGAGGATCTCCTCCCACAGATCCGTGTGTTTGACATCAAACGCATGTTGTAAAAACATCAGAGTCAGACTGCACAAAGAAGAGAGCGCCAGCAGCTCTGATCATAAACGATACGGAGATGAGACGCTACTGAGCACGTGCAGTCAGTATTCTAAAACACTAGAGTCAACAAACCGAGACAGCGTGCTGCAGTCTTCCTGCACTTTATGCATCACTTATGAACATGTTTATGGGAGAATACACGTTTGTAGGATGTGTATGCCTGCTGAGCACTGATCCAGGATCTGTTCACAGAGGTCAGAGGTCAAACTTATTTTTATGGAGACTTGACAAACCTGCTGTCAGAATCCCATCAGGATGAAGGACAGTAGCAGCGTTTGACATCATATCTATGTTCCTTTGGGCCAAAACTTTAGGGATGCTAACAGGTGGCTTTAAGTGAGACGGGCGACACACAGTGGGCGGGTCCTGAGATAAACTTGACTACCAATGAGAGCACAGGACACAGCTGACTGACACATGAACTGGTCGTAAAGGCGTTACCTAGGTAATGAGCGAGGCATCAGCTTCAAAGCGACGAGCGAATAGCAGACGCACTGCTCACATATCTGCACTCATGAAACGTTATGTCCCACGTGCTCAACACGGGCTGCGCGTCACGGCTAATTCTTCTTCACGCGTGACCGATAAAAACTCACGCAGGAACTCAAACTGTGTCCACGCTGGCTGGAGACACATACGTGAACGGATGAGCGAGTTTCTCTGGATCACACTCAGCTTCAGTCAGCAGTAAAAATTCCTTTCAACGCACCGAGCACTCAAACGCACCACAGACCAACGCTGTAACCATATCTGCAGGCGAGCTGGAAAACAGCTCTGCAGAAACGACACACACACACACACACACACACACACACACACACACACACACACACACACACACACACACACACACACACACACACACACACACACACACACACACACACACACACACACACAGGTAAATTATAGAAGAGGAAGAGAGGAGGGAACAAGGAAAGCAAACTGCAAAGCCTATAAAGGATGCACGAGCCTTAGAGTTCCACCGGTTCAGCTTCAGGTTTATTTTACCTGAAAAATGAAACCAATGCTTAAACTCCTGAAACTGCAGTTCCTCTGACGTCCAGCAGAGGCAGCAGTGAGTCAGTCCCACACACTCAAACTGTTGCAGTGATCACGCTGCGTCCACACTGGTATGTTTGAAAACACAGACTTTTCTATGCGTTTGCACCTTTTCTCCACATGTAAACAGTGTTTTCAATCACTGAAAACTGAGATTTTTAAAAACTCAGTTTTTGCGTTTACGTGTGGACGAGGAACACAGAGATTTAGTCACACAACGTCAAAGTACTGTCTTTGTTATTAACATTTGAAATGTTGAAGGCACCTGAATAGTAACAAAATTATCTGCCTTTCCAGGACAACACAAACTTTTCAGAAGTCCTGAAGGTTTAGTGAGGGTACAAAACCCTGTTTAGTCTTTCCCTCCCAGCTTCTAGACTTCTGATTGGCCAACATTTCGTTTTTAGCGTTTACATGTGGACGGAGATATTTTCTCAAAACTGCACGTGTGGACAGGATTAAAAAAAAAAACGAAAACAGAAAATCTCAGTTTTCAAAAATACCCGTGTACATGTGGACGTAGCCTACAACTCACCTGTTTAAAGTATGCATTATTGGGGGCGTGGCCTCGCTGACTGACAGGTAGCTGTAGCTGCTAGCTGTCTGCTATCTTCACCTCAGCTAACTGGAGTCCCTGACCAGTGTCTGAGCTTACAGTCCATTAAGTGATTACCAAATTTATATAACCTCAAATATTTTAATATTCTGCTAAAAATGTCCTTGAAAGTTTAAACTATAGTTTTATATTTTTAACACACACATCATTACACTGCCAAGTGTACGTAACGTCTGAGCTAAAAAGTGTCCGTAGCCACGAATTCTTTGTACTCTCACGTGCAAAGGTCTGCGCGGGCTAGCAGCTCGCTGTGAACAGGAAGTAAACTCTCCAAACATCCAAAACCTTCTTTGTCTATTTACTTTTGTTATTCCCGCCCCAAACACTCCCGGCCAATCAGCGCACATTCTCAGGTGGTTTGGAGTGTTTGCTTTGGTTTACTTTTTTCTCTGTTTACAAACTCAGAGTGAACAAGCTAGGCGTGAAAACACCCTTAGCATAGCTCCTCGTGTATTCCAGGCTTGTCTGAACATGTCAGAGGACAAACGATGGAAACACGTGAACCCTCGTTGGACAGCTGGGACAGGCTGTCGAGGACATGGATGGATGATCAGCTGATTTATTCTGAACACCAGCCAACAGGCTCGTCTCTCTGCTGTGATGTCAGACTTCTCGCCTCCAGCCGAGCTCCAGCTGGGACTGAGCTCCTCCTTCACTGTTCACTCCTGAGTTTATCACTGTCATTACTGATGTTGTTACCGTGTCCATGGCTAATGCTGCGCCCTCTCTTTGATAACGGTTGCCTGTTCTCGTGTTTCTAGGTAAACGTGAGCGTCCGTAATGATACGCCTGTGACCTCTGAGTATTTGAACAGAGTGAATATGTTAGTGACTCGGCCCTGATCACGTGGGGATCGCGGCTCTGATAATGACTGCTGGAATCAAATGTTGCCGTTTGCTAAACGAGCGACAGCTGCGACTTCAAATTGAACTCTTTTGTCCATCGCGGTGCATTTTGGTATTTTAGCTCATTAGCTACCGCTGCTCCTGAAACGCTCCAAAAATAACATGAAATACCAGCGGCGGCCACATTCTTCCCTCTGTCTTCCTCCCTGCTTTTGTTTGAAACTCCGTCCACTGCTGATGATTATCCGTCTGTTTATCTGTCGTTCTCTCCGAGTGTCACTGTTTAATTGGACACCCCTCCTCCTCCTCCGTCCCCATGGGAAAGTATGCAGACACATTTTGATTTGATTATGGCTCACAAACCAAACTATGTTCCGCTGCATTCCTGCTCCGGCAAACAGACGATGTGTGGAGCAAGGCTGCGAGCGAGCCAGGTGGGGGTTTGATTTCCTCTGGAGTCACTCCTGATGTAAAACCTCCACCTTTATGCCTCACTGTGGGCGTCGCAGATCGTCTCTCTGCAGGTCCGAGTCACCTGACCACATCGTCACATTTACCTCTTTTCTTAAAACTCCCTCTCTTCCTGTCCTTCTATAACTGCAGACGTGGCTCACAGACACCCTCTACAGGCAGTCCTGTGTAACTGCACCACACTGCAACAGTGCAGCTCCTGTCCTGCCACGGTCCACGTCGATCTAAAGACCTAACTCAGGATCCACAGGGGAGGCTGGGTGGAGGTCGGGGGTCACCAGGGGGACTGCCAGGACATGGTCTATGAAACATGTGACGATTCCACTCACCTTTCATCCTCCCAGCCTCTGAAAGCAGAGTTACGGGAAGTTTGCTGCAACGTTAGCATTTTTAATTCAAATGATAAAATACAATGTTTTTGTCTTGAAGAAGCTTTAAAGAATAATTTTAGCTGTTTATCGGCTTCATTCACTGAAGTGAAGCAGCTCGTCTTCATCTGAATCCTGTGTACTTACACTCAGAGAGCACGTTAGCATAAAAACATCAGACAGCGGTCACTCAGACACATCATCAGCATACATGATGATGCTAAGCTAACTCAAGCTAACAGCACGTCAGATTATCGATGCTGTGATTGTGGAAAGATGAAATGTTTTTGTCTGGATGCAGCTTATATAACTATTGTTGATTCTATTCATTTGCTTTTACTCATTGAGCCTCTTGAGCGCCCCCTGCTGTACCTCTGCTGAACTGCAGGGAGTTTCTGTGGGGTTAAAATGAAGTGGAAGGACTTCCTGAGAAGCCAACTGAGCGTTACGATGGTGGACGTGTTAACAAAGTGTTCTTACAGACAGGATGGGGCTCGAGTCTGAAATTCAAAAGTCAAACTTGCTGTGTAATAATCTGTGAGCTGGAACAGGAAGTGACAGCACCATGACCACCATCATTTCCAATCACACTGACCGCTCAGTGACTCTCAGACCCTCGTCAGGTTTGTCACGCCGAGCGCCGCATCGCTCGCCTTCATGTGGTCTCTTAAACGAGTTCCCATCATGCATCAGAACAATGGCTTCCAAATGCTTGGATTTGGACCGTGAGAGGTCGGAGAGGAAGCCAGCGCCTGGCTGCTTTGTCTCTGTGTGTTTACACTTTATCTGTTGACATTCATCAGAAAATCGTCCAATGGGAGCAGGCGAGAGCGGCAGCGCCTCGCTCTCATGTGGCGGAGAAACAGAAAGAAAGGAGAGAAATGAAGAGATGTTTAAAGGAAGCAGAAACGAAAACTCAAAGCAGAAAAAGAGGAGAAACAACGAGAGAGAAAAGAGTCTGAGCGGACCGCTGGGGAGAGAGAGAGAAGCAGAGAGGCAGGTGAGGGGGAGAAAACAGGAAGACGCTCCCGGTCTCCGATCACAAATAAAACGGGAACCACGAGAGCGAGCGAGCGAGCCTCTTCATATCTGTGTGACTCATCGTCTGCGTCCTCGATCGACCTCACAGCAACTCTGGGAACACAGCACCAACATCTGCTGCACACACACAGTAACACAATATAACACACACACATCGCTGTGCGGCTGAAACACCTGCACTCGACCAATAACATCACACGGCTCACGCCGTCTGCAGCAGGTGGACATAGTTACAGTTATACTGAGAGGTGTGTGTCTGTGTGTGTCTGTGTGTGTGTGTCAGTCCTGGTTTGTGACACTTTGAAAAACTCAGAAAACACAAAATCATCAGAAACTGTCACAAAGCTCTACAAACACCTGCACAGGTGCTGCTTTTAAACAAGTCACGTAGTGCTGGAGCAAACACACCGTCTTACATTCACACACACACACACGCCATGCAATACCATACAGCTCTGATCAATACTATCAATAGCATCGTTCCAGCTTGTGATCAGCACCTTTGACGAGCCAATCAGAGGCTGCAACACACTGAGCCTCGTTAGCTCGTTAGCTCGGGATCAGCGGGGACAGTGAGTCCGTGCTCTCAGCTCTGCTTGATAAACATCACGGCACATATTCGTCATCTTTGTCATTGTTATGTTTTATTTTTAGTGAAACTTTGAGTGTTTTTGTGGTTTTATAAAGTTTAAACTGAGTGTTTCTGATTTATCAGACAGGCGGAGGGCAGAGGTCTGTGTGCTGGGCGGAGGAACCGGACGGAGTTCTGCTTGTTTTTGGTTATCAGAGGAAAACGATCAGAGCTCTGCAGGTTCAGGTTGTGTGAAATGATATTTCTTCTTCCTGATTAATAAGTCTCAGCTCAGTGAAAATAAGTGAACGCCCTCTGCTGCTCTGTCTGCACAAACTCATCTCCTCTCTTTGAGTAGCTTCCTCTTTTCTTCAGGGGTCATCAAATATTTTCCACTGTGCTGATAATCAGCTCAGGTCAGGTGTGCAGCAGCACCATCAGAGGACTGCAGTGACCTCAGAGCAGGGAGGTCACACATCTCTCTACACCGGGTTTATTCCTGAGATATCTGTTAATGATTTATTCAAGAAGACGTAATGAAATCTGTAAGAGGCACTGAAGCACAGGGAAGTCTCATCATACCTCATGTTTATATATAATAATAACTTATATATAATAGTCTGTTTCCACGAACCGCTCTTAGTTTTAGAAAAACCGAACAGACTGAAAAAGGCTGTGAACTCATGCAGTAGTAAATCCAGTTAACATTTGACATCATGTCACATTTCTGGGGTGTTGCTCTGGTCAGGTAAGCAGCAGAGGGCGTTCACCAGGTTCAGCTGTTCAGCTGCAGAGGTTGCACAGGTAGTCCAACTCCTCCAGGACGTGCCACTGTCAGAGGGTTTGCTGAGTCTGCCAGCACAGTCTCAGGAGCATGGAGCAGATTCCAGGACAGGCAGTTAATCTAGGAGAGCTGGACAGGGCCGTAGGAGGCCTTGAACCATTAGCAGGACCAGTACCTCCTGTGTGGTCAGAGACATTCACACCAGCAGCCACTGGTGTGAATGTCTGACCACACACAATCAGAAACAGACAGAGTGGCCTGAGAGCCAGACATCCTGTAGTGGGCTCTGTGCTCACTGCACCGTGGAGCCTGACTAGATTTGCCATAGAATACCAGACCTGGTGGGTCCACCACTGGTGCTTTCCACAGATGGGAGCAGGTTCACCCTGACCACATGTTAAAGACATGAAAGGGCGTGGAGACGCCATGGAGAACCTCATGCTGCATGTAACATCATTTCAGCATCACCTGTTTGGTTGTCAGTGATGCTCTAGGATGCACAGACCTCCAGAGGCTCGGCACCCATCAGGTATCAGGTATTACTGAGCACCGTTTTCAGTTTCTGCAGTGACATTTTGATCGACTGGACTAAGTGCATCATTGAATCATTGAATCCAGCCTCTGTAGGTTGATCACCTTCATATATCAGTGTAGATATCCAGCGTGAGATTTGAAGTTCCTTTAATTTTGGGGGGCAGTAGTGTGATAAACACACGGTTACACTGACGTAATAACTGTTAGGCCAACATTTCCACCAGTGCAAAGCCGACTGTACAGAGCCAGCATGAAGCTCTGCACCAGCTGAGGATCGTACGGGTCAGACAACCACAACACAGCAACGAGTCCGACAGCTCAGCTGAAGGCCTCAGTTTGTACGTGCAGTCAAAGCTGCATCGTCTCTGACAGACCTCCGCCCTGTGCGTCTCCGTCTCCAGACCATGTCCATGTTTCACATTCAATCTGCGAGGCTCTCATTCGTCACAGCGTACCTGGACTTTATCAAATCCACCTCTCACACTTTCCCAGATGTCCCAGAGCTGCTCTGCGCAGGCCGCCGAGGCTTCGCCGCTGATTATTTCCTTACATTACTTTCCCTCAGCTCCATCACGTCCTCCGCCCACTCTGATTACAGTCAACAAAAAGCCTCACTTATTCCTCCTCCACACGGTCACTCAGAGGTCACAGCGACATCTGGGACATCTGACCTCGTCACTCCTGTGGCCTTCGTGTAATCCTGGTGGATTAGCAATCACAGAGTCTAATACAGAGCCGTCATGGCTGCGATGGAGACCAGGCACGTTCTCAGCTCTGAATAAAAAGCTTTCATGTCGAGGTTCTTTCTCCTTCTTTCCAAACTGCAGTTTCAATACATAATGTGAAAGCTGTGGAATCAGCTGGAGCGGCGCAGAGGACGTACTTCTACACGTCTGACTCATCATGACGTAAACACGAGTTTAAATCGACCGCACGGACCGGTGTGTTAGCTGAGGACGACTCAGAAACTCTGGGAACATCACAGGTAACAGGTCATAAATATCACATATAAACACAAGTTAAAAATTATCTTTTAATAACAGTCACTGTGATGTCACCCACTAATCAAGCCCCGCCTTCTCAGACGCTCTGTTGCCACAGTAACCTCACAGAAGCCATATTATTGGTCACATGATGTCATTAAAAAGGCTCCAACGGCACAAACAGGTCCAGAGGTCCAGTTCAGGTGAAGCTAGCAGACAGCTAGCAGCTACAGCCACCTGTGTCACCATCCACCTGTCAGTCACAGAGGCCACGCCCCTAATAATGCAAACTTCAAGCCTTCATACAGTTTAAACAGGTGAGTTATAAACAGGTGTTATGAAATGATCTCTGGAGACCAAACAGTCTGTGAAACTGTCTGTGGGACTGACTCACTGCTGCCTCTGCTGGACGGCAGAGGAACTGCAGCTTGTGTTCCCTTCGGTCAGTAAGAAGATATCAGAACAACTGTTAATTATTTAACCAAACCATGAAAATGATCTTACAGTCACTGTGAAACCATGATTCAGGATTTTAACTGAATAACTTCTTTCAGCTCTTCATGTGAGCGTACGAAACGTCACCCTGATACAAATCACCTCCCACAGCTGGAGGTGACCCCACATCTGCTCCGTGTGTTTGATTACTCGCATATAAGAGTCTCGGTGAGGTTTTCCTTCTGGTACAGAAGATCTGCAGCGGTCTTTCTGAGGAAGCCTTCAGCAGGTTTGATGCAAAGCACAACCAGAAAGGAGAAACACGTCCGTCTGGATGGACAGAAGCCAAGTCGATCATTCTTTCCTCTGTGGGGCTCGCACTGTGATTACACTGGTTGCACTGGTTTGCTCCCAGTGTGCACACATGGCTGCGTGAAGCAGCGCAGGCCTCTGTCAGCCCTCCCGGGTTAAATAAAGATTTAATGAGCAGCTGTTGCTGCGTCTGCAGACGCACCTGCAACGAGCCGCTGCTGGGCGGAAGCTCCCCAATCACAGCGTGACCTATGACCTCTGACCGAGTGACCAAACAATCACACAGGAGAGTAACAGCGCAGCATGCAAACACACCCCGAATAGTTAAATCACATAGAACTGCCCTCCTCCAGAGGAAGACTGTGAGAGACAGGAAGGATCTGAGTCCTAGTCTCCAGACTTCACCTCACATACATTCTGATCATGTCTCTGATTGGAGGAGGTGGTGCTCACCGGATCACATGACCTGTAAACCACCCTGTTTTATGTGAGCACGCTCAGAGCCGCTCAGAGCGAGGTGAAGGCCTGAGGTTTTAGGTTTTGCTGAGCGAGCCGACACCGAGGAAGCCGGCTGCGATGAACTTCCTGCCTCTGATCTCTGAGCTCAGTAAACACTTTCCTGAAGAGTTTACGGTCACACTGAAGAAAACAGGATGCTCATTCTGGAAGTTATGGGATGATGAGCATCACGTTTTCTTCAAGAAGACTTAGAAAACTGGTAAAAATGTTCGTTATGCAGAATCGTCTGTCTTCTTCCTGCTGCCTGTAGGGGGTGCCACGGTCGATCACCTCCTACTATCCCAGCATCCTCCTCTGTCACACCAACCCTCTGCATTTCCTCCTTCACCACACCCATGAATCTTCTCTGAGCTCTTCTCTTTTCCTCCTGGCTGGCAGCTCCATCTTCATCCTCCCTGACCAGGTGGTCCCTTTGATGGACTCATTACCATCCTGCTCACTGAACATCTGAACATCTTCAGCTCGGCCTCCAGCCTATCACAGCAGGTCTCACGTCCATCTTCAAAGCTTCGAGGATTGTAAGCGCCGCTCTGATGGAGGGACTCACGTCCCTGTGACCTCTGACCTCAGCTTTACTTGGTTCTTCTGCCTCCTGCTTGACCTTCAGTCTTTGCTGGTTGACATTAAACACGCCGCTGCAGGTGTACCCACCCCTCAGCATCACCATGGATACCAGATTTAAAGCTCTGTGGTGCTGTGAAGGTTTACCTGTACCTGTACCATCTGCGTCAGGACTAAGGCAAACAGGTGGAAACTCAAGGACGGAGATAATAAACCTTCCTTGAAAGCAGCTTTAAGTAATTCCAAGTCTTCCAGGTGTTTCCAGGATGCGAGGAAACACCCCTCTGACCTGGATTCAAACCCAAACAGCTGTCACGATGGATGATTAATGAAGCCGAAAGTGACAAATCACAAAATTCCTCGACTCGTTTTTGTCCGTCATGGCCGCGCCGTGTCTCAGCTGACGTCAGGAGTTCATCAACATTCAGGCAGCGAGAGCCAAAGGGCGCCGTGGCTGCGACTCTCTAACCTCCTGACCTCCGTCTGAGTCACGACTCAGTCAGAAAATTAGGAAATAATTACCTGATGAATAAACATCATAAATCTGTGCAGAACTCAGAGAAAATGAAGTGCAGAACCCGACATCGTCCTCCTCAGACCGAGTTACACTGCAGACTACTGTGACCAGGTTACCTTTGAGAGTAAACTCTTTATATCCTGTAATCCTGTGATTGGCTGATCAGAAGCTGACCCGGTGTACACTGCAGTACTAAGACAAAGCTATCTGAGCTCTGATTGGCTTCCTGAATGACCGTCGTTTGAATAAGCTGCTGTTTACTTCATCAGAGCTCAGTTAACGGTCCTTCACTGTCGAGAGGCTCACGGCGAGCTGAACCGGAGGCTTGAACACGTCGTGACTGAGAGGCGATTTTCTCTAAGGAGGCACTCGAGGTACAAGTGTCTTCAGAAATAAACAGCTCGGCCGCTCAGCGATGGATGGCAATTACCATGAAGAGGGAACAGGCTGTACGGCAGCGAGCGGCGAAATGGGGCCGACGATAAGAATGCTGTCGCTGTAAATGAAGAACAAGAGGACGCGCTGGGAGCATCAGGAAGTCAGAGTGCTTTTAAACGCTCACTATGTGCCGACACACGAACACCACGCGAGGTTCGCCTGACCTCAGATCAGTCAGGACTCATTTACTCTCCTGCGTCACGGAGACTGAGAAGCCAACCTGTCCTTTAAAAAACACACTTCAGTCAAATGTCACAGAGCAGGAAGTGATTAAAACAAGTCAAACTTTAACTACATCACTGAGATGCTTTATTAACGGCCTCCCAATCCAACTATTCCCTTTAAAGACGGTGAAACGTCCTCAACTCCGAGATGTTTCTAACTTCTACTTCTCTCTTCTGTGCAAAGCCTTTGGCAGCATGTAAATGTCACGTAATGACACTTAGAGCCACAATGAAAATGATGACAATAAAAAATCACGTCGGGGTTCAGGTTATCTCACATATTCATACCTTCGATGTGGATTCTGGAAGAAGCCTTTTCTTATCACCTGCTGTGTCTGGTGTCAGTGTGACGTGGACGCAGGTAAACTACTGACATCACATCATTTACAGGGTACAGGTAACACCCACTCAGGGTTAGCTGTAGGTGGGGTTAGAGGAGACTGACACGAGAGAATGAAAGCGAGAAGTGGCGTCTCCACAGCCAACCTGAGACACGCCTTCCTCCACACCTCGTCAGGTAGACAATGGCATCTAAGCCTCAGCCACACCCAGAGACTCTTGCACAGGTAGGTCGGGTCACAGAGGGTTAAACACCAGCCTTCCTGACGGCCACAATGTGAGGTCGTCATTCAGAGCGTGCTGCTTCCTGTAGTCTGCATGGAAGACGCTAACGTTACAGGAAGTAACCTGTGACACCACCTGCGCATGGACAACGCTGCCCTTCAAAGTAAAAGTTTTGTTATTCAGTCCATGCAAACTACAGGCAATCACCCTCAAGCAACCCTCAGCTACTGGTTGGGGTTTTCAGCAGGGACCTTGGCTGTCGGGTTTTCTTCAGGCCTTGAATGAAACTTTGCCCCTAATGTGGCAAACACACAGTTCTTCTTTTAAAAGCTTAATAATCTAATAACTCATTCAAAAAACAACAGCTGCTAGTTTCTGAAAGTGTCCCCGTTTAGCATCTCCAGCTGTGGGAGTATAGCTAGACCAGCTCTGGAACCTGAGCCTGACAGAAGAAGGAAAAGCAGCCAATCATGTCCCGTCTGACAGACTGGAACCGCCTCCTGCTGATGAACTCGTAGCAGCCATTTAAAAAAGCAGACTGTCCTCTCTTGGTGTGCAGCACTCCCACGTCTGCAGTGTCAGATCACACCTGTTGGCAGGTAGCTGACATCTGGCAGCAGAGGTTATGATAATGAACCTATTCTACATTAGGCCCATTCATTGGTCCTCGTCCTTCAGCTCATTTGGATGGCGTTCCTTCACCTCACCCTCCCCTCTGTGCCTGTCTACAGTTCATATGAAACAGTATAACATGACCAATAACACACGCGTGTCCTCAGAGCTGTTTGTGTTTACTTCAGCCTCATTAGTGAAACAGCTCAGGCTGCTAAACCTCCTCCATGTTTAAATGCAGTGACGAGCTCCAACCTGGCAACGCCAAACCTGAGGAGCAGAGTTTCTAACTCGCTCCGATCATCTTCAAACATCACCGGGATCCAATCAAAGGTTCCAAAACACACACAGAGAAGCAGGAGGGTCTCATTCGGAGGAATAAATCTGTCACCGTGTCCCGCAGATGATAAGAGCTATTACTGTCAGGAGACGGCGGGCCTGGAACGACTCCTCCTCTAATTGAGTTTCAAGAGTCTTTGTGGACAGAGAAAGAAACGTGCTCAGGCCCTCGCTCTGTCAGCAGCCACAGAGAGGCCGCAATCACTGAAGGGAACAAACTGCTGGAATTACAGGGACAGAGACAAACCAGGGGGGACGCTCGGCATAAAAGAGAGCAGTCAGTCACTTCACAAACACCGAGGAGCTTCAGAACACACCGACTTCACCGCTCTGCATCTGCAGCTGCTCTCACGTCTAAGTGAAGGCAGAACACCAGGAACTGAGATCAGAGTATTTTTCCAAAACTGTTCCAGCTTCCTGAGAAAAATACTTGGGAAAGCCCAGGAATGTCCCCGCCTGCTCATCTGGTTCGTTGTGAGCCTCCGACTGATTCGGGTGAACTTCTCAGCAGGTCGCTGATGAAGCTGAGGTAAAATACCGTCAGAGCGCTGACAGCAAACCCACGAGCGCAGACACTAACGTTTAAAATCATCACACTAATGTTCGTGGACTGAAAACACTTTGCCCTTCATCTACGAACGCCGCGACCGTGGGTTTGACTGTGCCCACGCTGACCAGCTGGACCAACGAACTGTGATGCATGACACTGGTGAACCACTCCCATGATCCCGCACTGCTTCACACGACGTTGTGTCTCAGTTTATTACTCTTCGTTTCACACAGGTGGGATTTGCCTGCAGAGCTTGATTGATCGCTAAAACTGTGAGAAATATATTCGATCACCGTCGTTCCATCTGTTTTGTCAGCACAGCGTTCCTCTCATGAGTCACAGAACCTCACAGAGAAAGAAAAACAGGCAACACAGCGTTTATTACAACAACATAAACAATGATGAATTATAGACGCTGAACATTTAACACCCAATGGGCTGCTTCATAATGCGTCTCATGTCGTGATGATGTCACATAAATTATCGCCACTCTGACGCCGTCTTTAAAGTTTGAGTAGTTTGTATGGACGCTGGCACTGACAGCGCCCTCTGCAGGGTTTCATCAGGATTGGTCCAAACTTCAGAGAACACACAATCATACATGATCCCTACAGTATGATGATGATGATGAACTTCAGCATACATGAAGAGTCCTTGTGTCCACCTGAGAGCACTTGGTGTTTGATAAAGTTTGACATCAGGTTTGTCCTCGACAGCCTGACAGATGGAAACATTCGAGTCTGAGACGGTGGTCCCAACTGTTTTCAAAGCAACAGCATTTCTCGTGTCTAAGCGTACGCCAACACACATCATTTAGAGTATGAGTTGTCATGTTTTGTCAACAAATACGAAAGATTGTCGTCTTTTCCCAAAAGCAGCCTGAAAACACGTCTGGAAATATGAGCGAGCGCCATAGGAGAAGCAGGACGCCGAGCCACACCGCCGTCGCGTTCAGCCCTCTGCGCTTGAAGACGAGAGCGGGGAAACACCTCCCTCTGACACGTTGGAGGCTAAACGCTCTCTGTGCTCGGAGCTGGAGGAATTATTTCATCATTAAAATCAATCAAATGTCGTCGTTGTGTAACAAGTCCAGCTGCATCCGATTTACACAAACAGGAGTTTTAATGAAGAACACTTGTCTCAGTCGTCTTTACTGTAAATGCACGGATGAAGGTCGGCGTTCTCCCACGTCTGGGTCGCGTTGTCCTTGTTAAGCCAGTCAGTTCGGTTTTTCTCCATAATCTGTGATGTACCACCCAGGATAACATCCTCCGGAGCAGGAAGTTACGACCGAAGCCCGCAGCGTGCAGCTACACGTGCGCTTACTCAGGACTCGCAGCAGAGAGAAGCTCTCCCTGCTGACTCAGCGCTGCCTCTGATAACAGCGATTCATCGTGAGACACACGATTTATCTGCTAAAAAAATACGTTTGGGAGCAGAGGAGGAGGACGGGCGAGCGTCTTCCAAACCACCTAAAAGCCCCTGAGAGGACACACGAAGCTGTGCTGACGTCACCGAGCTACAGGAGCATCACGTCTGTTTACCGAGCTGAAGCAAACCATCTGGTATTCACATCGAAATGAGTCAAATCTCCAAACTCAGGCTGATGTTAAACTCAAAAACAAAACACGGAGGAAAGTTACAGGAAGGGAAATAACGTGTACATGAGTCTGACAGCGTGCAGAGAGTAACTCACACCCAGCTCAGCTCCAGGCTGAAGGCAGGCGGACCTCAGCTGTTAATCTAGGATCAGTTTCCACAAAGCAACATTAGCTCCACTTCAGAAGCTGAGAGTTTAAACTCGGTGTTTAGTAGGAAATAACACACGACTGTGAGACAAGAGGAGTGTAAAACACAGGGCTTCATGTCATCTCAGCCTCACAGGTCACACAGGCCTATGGACCAGCTGGTCACTGACCAGTTAGAGTGGAAATACCATCATCCTCAGTCTGAGGACAGCTGATCATGTGATCATCAACCAGAGACCTGCGGAGCTCCAACATCATCATCAGAAGCACACAGATCGGCTCGTGAGCCGAGCGCGTGGCCACACGTGTGGGCGTTGGGTTCCTCTCACACTGAGCAGCAGGACTGCTGCAACAGCTCCTCAGCAGCAGGGTCAAACTGACCTGCAATCAGCAGGTGAACCACAAAGATACAAAGAGCCGACGTCGCTGTGAACGCCTGGACGCCACAGGTCAGTGAAGCCCGGGGTCACTGACCCGACACCTCAGACGTAAAAAAGTCACAATCATGAGGATCACGAGCCTCTGCAAGCTCGTCGCTTTCTGCTTCCTGACAGGTTTCTGTCTACTCGAGCTCACCTGAGGACAGCTGCACCACAGTCTGACAGGTGTACCATCCAGTCATGCTCCCCACCTGCCGCTGTCCTCGGAGCGGGCCACGCCCTGAGCGGGCCACGCCCTGAGCGGGCCACGCCCTGAGCGGGCGCTTCACACCAGCAGCAGGAGCGCGCTCAGAGCTCGTCTCATCAGGTAAGTGAAAACAAAAGACGATGCACTTCCTGTACGTACAGACATGAACATGGAAACATCCGTAAAAGTTCCAAACACACCAAAACAGCCTACCTGACAGAGTCTGACAGTAACGGACACAGCAACAAAAGCTCGACGTGATTGGCTGTTACTGGAACTATTAACTGGGGTTTTTTGAGCTGGTGGAAAGTGAAATCCTCCCCACACATTCATCACATCAGCCCACCGATCATCCAGAGCAGAAATATATTTCCCCCGAGCCGCGTTCAGCTGTCAGCCTGCGGCTTATCCGGGTTATCTGGGAACTGACGGGCAGGTCTGCGTGACCTGGAGGAAGCCTCGAGAGCGGCGAGACTTTAAATGAATTTCATCCTGAAACAAACTCACGACAAACTTCCTGCTCACTGCTCTCTCAGACTTTCTCCCTACATCTTTGCTATCTCCTGGTCACCGAGGTGATGTGATATGACCACAAAAGCGTGATGTAACAGCACTTTGCATAAACAGATGAGCGGAAACAGGTTTCAGCTGTTTCCACTTCATACATCAGACTCTGTAGAAAGTGATCGAGCATCGTTGTGACTCTACTTTCAGGTATTTTCCAGCCTTATTTAATCCACTCAGTTCACACAGCCTCTCCCATAAATGTGTCTGAGCGTAGCTCTCTAAGGTAAACTAGATCAGGGCCTGCAGGTCTCTCCACGCTTTGATCCATCCATCCCAGAAACAGATATACTCATAAATACGAACAAACTCTGACATTATTATCTCTTATTTCACCTTCATGTCCAACACCTGGCAGCTGGAGATGCTGAAGGTTTGACGTGACGTCAGAGGAAGCTCTCCGTCTGTCCTCACACCTTTAATCCTTCCAACCTTCAGCTCAGCCTGTTTCCCAGGAATGTTCACTGGAAGAGCGACTTCTTCTGCAGCATTTTTTATGGCATTATTTGACAATTTCCAGACAGTAATAAAACTTATTTGGGGAACTCATGTCCAAACAAAGACATGCAGAGCTTTAAAGATGACAGAAACACTGCATTTCAACCACAAAATGGAGCAAAGGAATGAATTAAAAGATAAACTCTTGTAGCTCAGTGCCAGAGCGAGTAATTAAAACTGCGCTGTTTAAGGTTGGCCTGACAACACCGTGGAGAGTTTATCCCTCCCATCCAGGGTTAAGGCTCCGAGCTCCGCTTCCCAAGAGAAACACGTTAAAAGCATCAGAGGTTCAGTTTCCCAGAGCTGCTTCATCGTCAGTGAACAACTGAGCGAGGAAGGGTCCCAGAAAGGATTCACATGTGTAAAAAGTCTGGTTATCACTCAGACTTGACGGGGTTCAGGATCATGTTCCATCAAGCAAGTTGTCAACAGGCACCACTGTGTGTTTAACCTGCCAAGATTCAGCTCAGTCCTTCACCAAAAACACACCAACAGCTGTAGATCACTGTTTGTCTCCCTGCACAAACCTTTTTCATGAAAAGACCCACAAACTGAGACTCTGCCAACGCAGGAGAAGCTGGTTGTGACTGTTGGCTGCTGAGATGTTAGATTCAACGACAGGACGTGTCCTGCAGAAAGGTACGAAAAATCACAAGCTCAGAAAAGTTACTGTAATTGAGGCTGACGTCGGTACATTGGCTGTTAGTGCTGAACGTTTGTGGCAAAAAGCATCCAACAACTGGATTCTTGAAACTAACAGGAGATGAAACTTTGCATTTCTTCTGATCAAACCATTACAGGTTAAGGCGCCGACGGAGGCTCTGCTACTGTGGAGGAGCAGAGCAGTGACATCAGCCAGAGCAGATACTGCGTTGTTTGAGTTCTCTTCCCCAGAGTCGGTGTAAACCCAGAGACAGTGGAGTTAAATGTTTCAGTTACAGTCCGTCGTGGCTGTGGAAGCTGTTTCCTTTGATCAAAGCTTGTACTCACTCAGGGGGTAGCTTTACAAAGCAGGGGAAGGTAAAGGGAGCAGGGCTGCTTAGCCTGGGAGTCCAAATCTCCACCAAGAGTACGAACATCCCAAAGGTAAAGTTTCATTTCCTGTTTAAGCCAATAAATCAGGACAGCAGCCAAAGCTACAGAGGCTGTGCTTCAGAACTGACAGCTCCTGCAGTATCAGACCGTTTCCCAAACAGAAGCATGAACAATGCAGCAACATGAGCAAGTCACTAATGTTAGGGTTCAATTCCCAGGCTGTAGGACTGTAGGTGGTCGGGGCTGGAGGGTAAAGTCTGTGAGGCTCTGTTTAGTGAAGTGGGGAGTAAAACGTGGTGCTGCCAGAGGTGGGTGGTTTCAGCCTGAGGAGGGGCTCATTTATCTGATCTTACATGTTAGGTATCCACTTCAGAGGCTGTTTAGGTTTCAGCTGGGATAAATCAAGCGCACCTCCAGTAGTCAGGATATTAAAGCCATATTTAGCTGGATGTTTTCTGCAGGACCTGGACGCTGCCCAGACAGCATGACAGATACATGGCCGGAGTGTCTGCAGTCATAAAAACAAGGTCGGTGAGTGTCGGCCTCCGTGGGGAGGGGGGGGACGAGGGCGAGCAACAGGAGGGCAGACACAGAGACCGTGAGGAGGTAAAGATGTCCGTGAGGACTTCAAGACGCCAAAATATGAGTTTATAAGGGAACGAGAGAGAGTTCGTCTTGTAATCGGAAGGTTGCCGGTTCGAGCCCCGGCTCCGACAGTCTCGGCCGTTGTGTCCTTGGGCACGACACTTCACCCATTGCCTACTGGGGGTGGTCAGAGGGGCCGGTGGCGCCAGTGTCCGGCAGTGGCTACGATGTAGCTGCCATCACCAGTGTGTGAATGGGTGGATGACTGAATGTGCAAAGTGCTTTGAAGTCCTTAGGGACCAAGTAAAGCTATACAAACAGAGGCCATTTACATCACAGCCTGGACTCAAACAGAGAAATGATGAAGAGAATAAACTGAAAGGACTGTCAGCTGATGTCACATCATCAGATTTGTTCCACTCAGGTTCATCGATCTCATTTAAGCACTTCTCATAGATCTGCTGATGAATCCCACCTGTTCCTCCATCTGTGTGAGCTTTCAGCACCTTTAAACTATTCAATAAACAAAACTTTTTCCTGTTTGTGGACAAAATTCATTCATAAGATCAAAAGAAAGAAATGAGAGCGTGGAGCTTTGGTTCCTGCAGAGACTCCAGCAGACGGTGCAGCTAAGAAGCCCAAAAAGAAATGCAAAAAGCCCTTTATGATGTCAGAAATCTTTAGTGACATCACTGAGCACACTGGCCTGAACACAAACTCAGCTGTTCCTCATATTCAAGGATTAGGCAGCATTGACCCTTGACCTCCTAAGACCAGATTGATTTTTCCATCAAAGTAAGTGAGAACATGAACCTGCACCGTGATCCAGGACAGGCACAGTGAGGAACCATCATCATCATCATCATCATGCGCCTTCAAAGCTCGACGAACAGAGAGGCGGTGAGACAGATGGGCGAGCGAGAGGCCGTCCACCAGCGCCGAGCGTCTTTCCCGATCACTTCCAGGTTTGGGATGATGACCTCTGACCATCCTGATGAGGAGCTGCTGTGTGGACCAAGCAGCAGCTCTACAGTGGACTCATCTTCTTCTTTAATGGGATTATGGGATGGCTGCTGGTTTCCCTCACATACAGCCTTACAGTCAGGTTCATCCAGCTCCTCGCTGGAAGCTGGAGGAGAAGTCAGTTCCAGAACGAAGACATTATCATGCAGAGCGGGTGATAAATCCCGGCACTCTGATTATGATTACAGTCAGATATGGTAAACACACCAACATGGGAGACTAACTGAACTTTAATTGTGTTCAGTCTCCCTGCGCCAGCCCTCAGCAGCCACACAAGCGTCTGCTCTGAGCTCAGTATCCACGCTTTAACCACCCACTTGGTCCAGTCTGATGTCGTGGGATTCACCTGCACCACAAACTGAACTTTGACCCTCACAGCGTCTCTACTTTCTGTTCTTTCAGCTCAGAATCAGTTAACGAGTCGTTAATGTTAACAGACACTCGTGTTTCACACAGCGTGTCCTCGGGTGGGCCACCGTCAGAGCGCAGCAGCAACACCTGCGTCAGGATCATCACAAAACGATGAAAACATAAAATGCAGGATGACTCGTGTTTCTGTGACAATCTGAGTCTGTTTCTGCATTTTTTCCTCTATTTTACCAAAACTAGTTATTATTTTTAGATTTATGCATTTAATCTTGTGTTATTGTACATCCATGCAGCATTTCTTCATTTAACTCTTCAAACATGTTCGTTTTTATATTTCTGTTTTAAATAAATGTTCCCGTTTCCTGCAACGGAGCCGAAAGGCTGACGAGACAAACGAAACCAGCCTCACGAAGCAGAAGAACAAAGCAAAGATGAACGAGTATTTAAATAAATAATCAACTAACAATATTAGATAATATTAACAATAATAATCAATAATAAATGAAGTAAGTTAAAATATGTCAGAGCCAAATAAATCTGTTTTATTAGATAAATATAAATAACACATCTCACTGTTATTTTTAATTTAGAGGCTTTTTTTTAGAACGGATCTATTTTCTGTGGCGTATTGATCTCCCTGGACACAGACACATTACAGCGGCCTCGTGTCCTGTACGCGTAACGTGTGTGCTGCATGTTGCAAACCACCGAGCGAGCGTTCAGCTTCACAGCGAAGCAGAGCAGCTCACACTGACCAAAGCTCACGAGCACAAAACTCATGCTGAAGAACGTCTAAATCCATAAATCATTCACTCCCAAAGGCTCCACGCGGGATGCATCGAACCTGACAGGCAGGGCGAGCTGGGGGCGGGGCTTAACCTGACTTTTTACCCTTTATTCATACGCCTAAATATTTCATGCATTCACTTTTGTCCCAACGACCTGTCCTGATAAAATCAAATAATCTCATGGACGGACCGGAGGAGCCGCCGACCCTCCCGACCGGCCTCTCACATGTTCGCGCTCATCAGCGGAGGAACATCCATCACACTCTGACGTCCACGTTTGCTTCAAAGGCCGGTCTGTGTAAACCTCGTAGCTCGTGGAAACTTTAAATCCAGAGTAAGAACCAGGAAACATCCGAATGAAAACAAACCCACGATCCACTTTTGCCCACTTAACTGCTCCATGATCTACGGCCCGGCAGACGGGGGATCTGATGTGGTTCCATCTGTTTACAGCCTGCAAATGGATGCTAATGAAGGCACGCCGGGCAAAACAGCGGCGGCCATGTAAACAGCGGCGCGGGAAACTGAATCCGCTGAGCCGCTTTCAGCTG
>NC_137430.1:34849139-34994139 GCF_964374335.1 Astatotilapia calliptera
CCAGATTACTCCGCAAGGCTCCTGACTACAGTAGCTGTAATGGTCCAACAATCCATCAAGCGGTGCGGCTTCGTAGCTTAGCAAAGTCGTAAACATTTTTTGACAGATTTGTGAGCGCCGTGTAGCACATAAAATCGGTTCGAGGTCAGTAAGCACAACCAGAATTCATACATAAGGCGCTCTGTCGATTTTTGAGAAAATTAAAGGATTTTAAGTGTGCCTTATAGTGTGTTAAATATGTTACACACAAGAAAAGAATATATCGCAATATATATCGTTACAGCACATGCTTCAAATTATACCGTGATATGGATTTTAGGCCATATTGCCCAGCCCTACTCCACTCAACCACAGACGGAGGATGAGTGTCGTCACTGACCTGTGGCTCGGAGAACACTTCTTGAATGCTGTTGATTGGCCCAACTGGAACACCTGAGCCCTTGAACTTCTTCAGCCAATCAGCCGTGGTCTCCTGCAGGAACCTGACAGACAGATGAAGAGGATAACGTTTACCTAAAACATGTTCTGATTGGTCAAACTGTCCTGTCTCTTCATCACTGTTCTAGGCCGATCGTGGCTCAAGAGTTGGGAGTTCGTCTTGTAATCGGAAGGTTGCCGGTTTGAGCCCCAGCTTGGACAGTCTCGGTCGTTGTGTCCTTGGGCAAGACACTTCACCCGTTGCCTACTGGTGGTGGTCAGAGGGCCCGGTGGCGCCAGTGTCCGGCAGCCTCGCCTCTGTCAGTGCGCCCCAGGGTGGCTGTGGCTACAATGTAGCTGCCATCACCAGTGTGTGAATGTGTGTGTGAATGGGTGGATGACTGGATATGTAAAGCGCTTTGGGGTCCTTAGGGACTAGAAAAGCGCTATATAAATACAGGCCATTTACCATTTACCATTTACCAAGGACCTCAGGGCTCCCGATGATGATGACAGTGAACAACTTGGCAACCACGTGGAAGAAGAACTCTTTTTCAACAGGAAGAGACACCTGACAGACACCTCCCAGTGTGTGTGTACCTCTGTGACAGTGTGTGTGTGTGTGTGTGTGTGTGCGCGTGTGTACCTCTGTGACAGTGTGTGTGTGTGTGTGTGTGTGTGTGTGTGTGTGTGTGTACCTCTGTGACAGTGTGCGTGTGTACCTCTGTGACAGTGTGTGTGTGTGTGTGTGTGTGTGCGCGTGTGTGTACCTCTGTGACAGTGTGTGTGTGCGTGTGTGTGTGTGTGTGTGTGTGTGCGCGTGTGCGTACCTCTGTGACAGTGTGTGTGTGCGTATGTGTGTGTGTGCGCGTGTGTGTACCTCTGTGACAGTGTGTGTGTGTGTGCGTACCTCTGTGACAGTGTGTGTGTGCGTGTGTACCTCTCTGACAGTGTGTGTGTGCGTATGTGTGTGTGTGCGCGCGTGTGTGTGTACCTCTGTAACAGTGTGTGTGTGTGTGTGTACCTCTGTGACAGTGTGTGTGTGCGTGTATGTGTGTGTGTGTGTGTACCTCTCTATCAGTGTGTGTGTGTGCGTGTGTGTGTGTGTGTGTGTGTGTGTGCGCGTGTGCGTACCTCTGTGACAGTGTGTGTGTGCGTATGTGTGTGTGTGCGCGTGTGTGTACCTCTCTGACAGTGTGTGTGTGTGTGTGTACCTCTGTGACAGTGTGTGTGTGCGTGTGTACCTCTCTGACAGTGTGTGTGTGCGTATGTGTGTGTGTGCGCGCGTGTGTGTGTACCTCTGTGACAGTGTGTGTGTGTGTGTGTACCTCTGTAACAGTGTGTGTGTGCGTGTGTACCTCTCTGACAGTGTGTGTGTGCGTATGTGTGTGTGTGCGCGCGTGTGTGTGTACCTCTGTAACAGTGTGTGTGTGTGTGTGTGTGTGTGTGTGTACCTCTGTGACAGTGTGCGTGTGTACCTCTGTGACAGTGTGTGTGTGCGTATGTGTGTGTGTGCGCGTGTGTGTACCTCTGTGACAGTGTGTGTGTGCGTATGTGTGTGTGTGTGTGTGTGTGTGTGTGTGTGTGCGCGTGTGCGTACCTCTGTGACAGTGTGTGTGTGCGTATGTGTGTGTGTGCGCGTGTGTGTACCTCTGTGACAGTGTGTGTGTGTGTGCGTACCTCTGTGACAGTGTGTGTGTGCGTGTGTACCTCTCTGACAGTGTGTGTGTGCGCGCGTGTGTGTGTACCTCTGTAACAGTGTGTGTGTGTGTGTGTACCTCTCTGACAGTGTGTGTGTGTGTGTGTGTGTGCGCGTGTGCGTACCTCTGTGACAGTGTGTGTGCGCGTGTGTGTACCTCTCTGACAGTGTGTGTGTGTGTGTATGTGTGTGTGTGTGTGTACCTCTCTGACAGTGTGTGTGTGTGTGTGTACCTCTCTGACAGTGTGTGTGTGTGTGTGTGTGTGTGTACCTCTGTGACAGTGTGTGCAGCAGCTGTTTGCGGTTCTCGACTCTCAGCTTGTTGCTTTTGTACTTGGGCTCCTCCGTCAGCTCCGTCAGCTCCATGACCTGCAGATTTCCACAGACAGCAGAGAGTGAGTGGGAGAAACATTCTTCAAGCCAGCTGTTTCCGTGGTAGCATGTCTGTGTCCGTACAGGTAAACGGACTCACCTGGCAGACTCGGACAAACTGCTTTTCATTGCCCGCAGCCACAACGATGTGCCCGTCTTTGGTTTTGAAGCCCTGAAAGAAAAACACACAACATGAACACAGCGACGTTTCAGTCTGATAGAAACCTCTGACAGCACGCTCACAACCGCACACGTCTAACCTCTGACAGGCTCTTACATTCACGTCCATACCTCTGCTCAGCTTGTGTATAATCCAAAATGATGAAGCATGAATATTACTGCAGCTAGACTTCCTCCAACATAAATATGAACGTGTTTTCTCTTGTGCGGAAGTTGAACGCGCTCCCCTCCATCTCTTCACAGGTTACTGCATGAGTGATGTGGGCACCGCCTTAAAGCTGATGGGACACCTCTGACTTCACGTCTGCTCAGCTTTTGTTTTTCACAGGTTCAAAGTGAAAAGACGCTGGGACAGCCTGGCTGACTGAGCTGGACTTCAACAACTACATCGATGTGCTTCAGGTCAGGTTTTTTTCACTGCAGTGCAACATGTTTGTGTTGTGCTGCAGATGGCAGAGCACGAGAGAAGAGCAGAAACTCGATACACTAACACACGATCAAAGAAATAAGTTTCAGGACTCCGGTAGAACAACTTCCCAGGACTTTAGGAAGTTCTGAGGCAGCAGACGCTGACTTTGTGCTGCCGACTGTGGGGAATAAAATCATTTTCATTAAGTCGATGCTTCCCAGCAGGTAGATATGAAATTTACTCTGATTAAATAAAAGGTGGTGAGATCATGAAGGATCAGCGTTAATAACCCGAAGCCCACCAGAGGAAACCTCCTCAAAAGGCCAGCCGATGGAGGCCTTCCTCCTCCTCTAATCTCCCCGCTCATCTTCTCCTCCTCTTCCTCGCTCACTGAAGTGCCTGTAATAAAAACTCTTCACCACATGAAAGCAGCAGCAGAGCAGCTGTCATACATCACAGCGCACACACTCGGCGGCGGCCACGTCCCGCTGCGCTGTGTGTGCATTCAGACCACTAACCCCTCAGTCACACTGCTGCTTCGGTTTCATCTCACCCTCCAGGGAATTGTGGGTAATGCAGTCCACACAGGGCTGCGATGGGACATTCACCCACAAAACCTCAAACAGTCCTCAGAGAGGTCGCAGCGGGCGGCTTCTGCCCCCTGCTGGCTGCAGACCTGAAGCTGCTGACCTTCACATATTTACATTTTTTAATTTTTAGGCTCCTCCAGCTGCTAGTTTTAGTTTCAAAGGACATTTCCTGATGTTCCACAGTCGCTGCTTTCATCTACTGCACATGTGCCAAACACTGCAGTTCCCCTGATGTCCACCAGAGGCTCCGGCAGCGAGCCAGTCCCCTTAAAACGTTGGAGCAGAAATAAACACGTTTACAGCCTGACACACAAACGGTTTGTATACTCACCTGTTTAAGTTGTGTAAAGTTTGCATTATTGGGGGCGTGGCTTCTTTGACTGACAGGTAGATGCTACCGCATGTTGTTTCCGAGGCTAATTGGCAAAAAGAAACTGATGGGGTTGCTAGCACCATCCAGCGTGCTGAGTCAACATTACCCAGGTTTGGATTGGTCCGTGTTGAACCAGCACGGTGTGTTCGGTTTATTTCACAGCCCAGTGCATCATGTCTGTGCATCTCTCCAGCCGGGACAGCCGATGTTTGTCTGAGCGCCTTTGACTTTGGTATTTATCGACTATCTGTAAGAAATGGTGCTTTAACATGTCTGTGTGAACTAGAATTTATTAGAAGTTTCTTTCATGTGCGGTCTTGTTTTCATTGTTTGAAGTTTTATCCTAACACAAATGTAAATTCAGAATTAGATTCCACAGTGTGGACACGCTGTAGCTCTGAGTGCAGCTGTAGTCCTGGAAGTCCTGCTTCTCCGACAACTCGTCTGCAGACAGATTATCGTCCGAGTTCAACCTCCGATCCTCTGAAGTCTCCTCTCTGGCACGGCGGATGTCTCTGTTTTTTTGAAATTGAACCATCTCAGAAATCAGATGTGAACTTAAAAAGCGTCGACAGGGGAACGGATGGCTTCTTCAGCTCTAACATCTTCCTCGCAAAGCCGCAACCACAACACCAGTAATTCTGTTGTTCCGACTGTCGTGATCTCCGGAGAACCCGTCGGCTCCGCTTTCATCTCTGGCGGCTTTGGGGGTGGGAGGAGGGTGAGGGAACGCTGCATTGTGGGTAAGCCGGTTCACACGAGGATTAAAACAGTGTCGGACGATAAAGCTGCGGCTGGTTAGAGATGGTGACCACAAGAATCGAGCCGCCAGAGGAAGGAGAAAACATCACGCACTGTGTGTGTGTGTGTGTGTGTGTGTGTGTGTGTGTGTGTGTGTGTGTGTGTGTGTGTGCGCGTGTCCACATGTGAGTCATGACCCTCCATAATAACAGCAACATCTCCCTCAGGCTGAGTCAGTAATGTGAAGCAGACTGACGGCGGATAGAAAACACGAGTGAATGTGAAGAAGTTCTTTATTTATTCATTTCTACTTATCTGACAGTAATAACAGTTAATGGTTCATTTTATTGAAATGAGTTCCAGGAACCCGAAATGAAGAAAACATCAGAGTTAAGGACTTTTAAAGATTCAGGTGGCTGGATCGAGCAGGGTCCGAGCGTGGGGTCAGGTTCAGTTACAGCTGAATGTTAAATCTGAGGGTTATCTTCCTGTTTTACAAACCCCAGCCAGGGTTTGAGCCGTCACTGAGGAAGCTTCATGCCAAAGAAATCAGTTTAGACTTTAGAAGAATTTAATGCTCACAAAGACAAACATACAAAGTTGTCTCGGCTTTTCCATGTGTGAAGGACTGCAGAGGGAAGCATCATCAAGAAATCCAAAGACTGTCACCGAGAACAGACCGGGCAGAACCAAGCAAAGATTTCAAAACGAGTGAGTCTAAAGAGCCCAGAACCACTGAAGAGACACTCGTGGATGACTCAGCCGAGTCGGGAATCGCACAGGGATGCACTGAGAGGCTGCAGACCGGGAAATAGTCCACTTCTGCATGTCGCACTGAGGTATGCTGACTCTATGCAGATTCTACAGACTGCAGTGTACTTTGGTCAGATCAGATGAAAGCAGAGCTTCGTGCACAGAGTTTGGAGAAAGGAGACGGGCTACGACCCAAAGGAGCATCCCCACAGTGAAGCACAGTGGTGGCAGTATGTTCTGGTGACAATTCAGTGTCTGGGAATCTCATCGAGGTGGGAGGAATGATGAAGATAGAAGGATGTGTGATCGCTCAGGAGACGACTGCAGGCTGTTACCCAGCAAACAGGACACACTGCTGACCGTTAGCATCAGGGAAGCTAATAAGTTTTTGTGAAATCATTTTGTTTTTGCGTGCAAAGTAAAATAATCTAAGCAAACAAAATAAAACTGGCATGTTTTAGAAACACTTTTAAAAGTAGTCAGACAGCAAAAACAATACAAAGAACTGCAACACGTTAAAGAGACACGAGCCTGATCCAAGTCAACGCATCGTAACTTTAAGACCTACCACAGAGCCAAGTCTGCCAGAGCTTATCTTTATATTTTACATGCTGTGGAGCCATTTTTGGGAGCATTTCAAGTTGCTATACATCAATACAACCATTATAGCCCCAATTTTATTAATATTTATGCTTTAAGTTCATAGAAACTACATAAATTGCAAAACAGTGCAATAAACTACAAAAAAAAATTGAAAATCATTTTTGTTTTTATTTGCATATATTTCCAGTTTTATTCCTCAAAACTGTAAATACAAAAAAGTTGCACAAAATAGTTTCTAGCCACAGGAAATTTATTTTGAGTGTCTTCAAAGTTTTATTTTTGAGATACACCAATTTTTATGCCCTGCAGGGAAAAGCAAAATAAATATTATAATGCTAATTTGCAAAAAAACAGCGTGTGCATGAAAATAAACTATTTCCAGCAGTGCAGTTTGAGTTCTAAGCATCCCAGAAACTATTCAGGAAAGCTAAAAGTCAAGCATGACTTATAAAAACACCAGTATAGGCTTATAAGGCCCTGAAAGTAAAAAACTACATTTTCCGTGAAAATGACGTCACTTCCGGTTTCGGGCAGGTCATGGCGGACACGCGATAGTTTGCGCTGGCGTCTATTCCAACGTAGGAGGTGTTATGAACAGCTGATCGGATCGGCAAAGCGTGTTTCTGGAATATTATGTTTATGTTGCTGCAAATACTTTTTACGAAATTTTGCAAAGCTATATGTGGAAGGAAACCGTGACCGAGCACAAGCTGATGGCATAAGATGTAAGTACAACTCCTCCGGTTTCATATGCAACTAAAATTATTGCGCTAGCTTACGTGGTTGCAGTTGTACAGGAATTTAAAAATAGTTACACAAAACGGAGCGTGCCCACTCCGACCGGTCTTACAGGTTACAAGCAGGTTAATTATCGGAGATGCTCCGACTGAGTTGATGCTGTTGGAGTATGTAGAACATAGTTTGGGAGCTCGTCCGGGATCTACTTTAACCTCCCTGTAAATCTGCCCATTGCCACGCCCACCTCGTGATTAAGTATTCTTGTCAGCTCAAAGATGATTTTTAAAAGTCTCTGAAACAACTTTGTGCTGCCTGACAGCAGTTTTCAGTTCAATATGAAACTCCGTGAAGCAGGAGCGGTTCCAGCTGCTGCTTCTCTTTATTTAGTTTTATATTTTAATCAGGGTTTCCTGCATGGGTTGGTTTGTGTTCAGTCTGCATCTGCTGATTTCCATCCAGCCAAAACCCCGAGCGCTTTGAACCTTGCAGAAACAGATAATTCACATTTAACGACACCACAGAGAAGCCGAGGGAGAAGAGAAACAGCTCTAACTCTGCTCTCTCATGCTTTTATGAACCTTCAAATGTGATCAGGAAAAGAAACTGTCATTTGTTACAGTGACAGCCTGGAGGATGGACACACTCTGTTGATATCAAGAACCAACGCGATGGCCTCGAAGAGACGTTTGTGACCTTTAAAGTGGTTTAAGACAAAAAGTGCAACACGAGCAGAGCCGCCTGTGTGGTTGGTTTGAGGAGAACTGGAAATCACTTCCACCCAGGCGGCAGTGTGACACAAAACGTTTAAGATGACACTAATCACTTCTAATTGTTTGATAATTGTCCATCTGATTTATGGCTCAAAGCTCGTCCTGCTCCGTCCTTCTCTTGACGTCAACTCTCAGGACTTCCTCAGATCTCAAACAGCTCTTCCTCTGACAACGCTCACGCCTGAGACTCATATATTTGGATGTTAGAAGCTCTGAGAAAACTCTCAGATCCGTAAATCTGCACCAACAAAGCTGGAGGGTGTGGCCGGAGAGAGGGAGGTCAGAGCGTGCGCTGAGACCCTGAAAGTGTAATTCAGCCCATCTTAGTCTGAAGCAGTTTCTGGCGTCAGAGACGTGTGTTCCTCCCGCAGATGCAATAAAGTCTGTTAATAACAAACAAGCTCACAGAGTCTCCTCAAGCCTGGAGGGAAACTGTCAAACACACCAGAACTACAGCTGGCAGAGACGCTCAAAGAGACACCAGAGAAGAAGAGCCACGCAGTCAGCTGGCTCACGGCTCGCCAACCAATGACGCGCTTCGATCATCCGGCTGAGGCGCGTTTTAGAGGCTAAACGCTGTTAAACCGTAACATCGCAGTGACAGAAGAGCGGACACGTCTGTGGTAAACTCTGGTTTGTGACTCTACTGTAGCTACATGTAAGTGCTGCTCTTAAATGTTCCTACAGTAGAGTCTGTCTCCTTTCCCAAAGGTTAAAGGTCAAACCACAACACGGCCCTGAGAACTACAACATGCTTACTATGTAAGATAGAGAAACATGTTTCTGCTGAATCAGCAGGAAATCACACCATAATGACTCCTTTGTTTCCTATGAAACCTGATTCTAGTGCAGCCACCTGTAAGTATAACAATGACACTTAAACTCTGTTTAATTAGAAAGGACTGACTGGCCACATTATAAAGTTCAACCCTTTGTTCTGCTGCCGTCGTCACAGCTGAGATCAGCTCATCATTATTTAATATTCGTGCATCACTTTTCAGTTTTCTTCTGTTTTCCTGACGTCACCGTTTTATTCTTTTATTATCTAACAATGTTGATTCAATGTTATATTTCCTGAGGTTTTTTCTGTCTTTTCTCTGTGTTGCAGGTGTGATATCAATAAAGTTATTGTTAGATAGTGGCCAGTTGAAGGTGTTACCTGGTAAGGTACGATGCTCTCGTGGGCCGTCCCCCAGCGCCTCGCCTCCTTCCCCGCATTCAGGTAGTTAGCAGCAATATGGCTGAGACAGGAAACCTGAGAGAGAGAGAGGCGGCAGTTACACCTGAGCCCGGTCACATGGGCGCTAACAGCTGATCTCTCCTCAGCGTGCACACCGAGCCGCTCACTGCATCTGAAGAGCTGCTGCAAATATCAGCAGCGTGATGAAGGCACATCATGGATCACACTTACAAACATGATGATGAAGCTGCAGAGTTTAACACGGTCACCGAGTCTGGAAACATCACGGTTAGTCAGGGTCATGAATTTATAAAACAATTATTGGACCCTGTCAGCTTTATTTCACCAGCAGGTAACGATGAGGTTAAAGCTTCTCCAACGTCTTCACCGACACGCCTGCCTCAGCGAGTCACATGATGCTGTGAGGTGTGCGTGCTGCTCACAGACACCTGAAGGGTTACTTCAATATTTCCCTTCATCAACTTGAATCAAAGAATCTGCACTTCAGCCACATCACGATCACCTGACTCAAACTGCAGCGAGTCGCTGCAGAGACGCTCGTGGACGGTTTCTGTTGTTCTTCTACAAACGAAGCTTCAAGGATGACCCCCCCCCCTCCCCTCCCGGGTCAGGGTGCTGACAGGTTTTTATCTTCTTATCAAACTATTCTTCTGCATGACACTGACTTCCTCTGACTCACCACGACTGCTTCAAGCTGAGCTTCAGACTGTTTGACTCTCCTGCGCCTGAAGCTCTGTGGGACCTGCAGGCAGCTCGTAGCGGTTCCATCCCCCGACGCTCACACGCTCCACACGGATTCGGATCAGAGCGCTGTGCGCGCTCATTGTTCGCACTGCGGCCGGCGTGCCTGTGGTCGCAGCACTTCAGACAGGAATGCAGTGGGATTTAAGAGGGGGATTGTGGGTATTTTATTTGTAGCAGCCTCAAGACTCGACCGCAAGGATCAGAACCTCACAGCCTTGTTAACCAATCACAGGAGGCGTGCTACAGATTGGTGTATGCAGTCATATTCATCATCATCCTTCATCGTGAGTCCAGACTTCAGGTAACATTTCTGTTCATGGGTTAAATTTAAAGGTTGGAGCTCAGGATGCTGGTTGGTGTTTGTTGGTGGCGTTTATGAATCTTCTTGGCAGGTCGGTGCTGAGGAGCACGGACGCTGCTCCGGTCCCGCATGCTGGACCAAAACTCAGCGAGACACACGTTAACTTTTATCCACATGTCATCCCATCATCTGTCCCTTTCTGTCCAAACACGACCCCGCTGAGCTGCCCAGCGCTTTCAGGCCGAAGCAGCTGTTTCTGCGTGTTTGTTTCTAAACTGCAGACTGAGACTCTCTGCAGGATCATAAAGTCCTGAAACGAGCTGAACTCGGTCGTATCGCAGCGCCTTTCCCAGCCAGAGAGGTGAAAAATGAGAATGCAGAAAACATAAAACATGCCTTTAAAAGCAACACTGTCAGACAAGCAGCGCGTCCTGACACTGCAAATCAAACGCACCCCGGGAGGTGCCGGGTCCAAGCGGGACGCGGGTCCCGTCCGTCTCCGAGTCCGGGTGGTTGCAGGATTAAGAATCGCTCGCTTCATTTAAACAGTCAGAGAAACACTGACGCGTCTGTTTAAACTGATCAGGATAAATCACAGGCTTGTTCCAATGCCTCCACCTTCCTGCTCCACACACAGCTGCAGCGACTGCTTATCTGCACCGTCACAAACACTCCATCGATCAGCCAGCCTCAGCGCTTTCATTTACCAGCTGACCCTGAACACAGCGCCGTACCTGCTGCAGGTAAGAGCGTCTGCTCAGCTGATGTGTCCTGAGGCTCTGACTGAGCTTGTGTGTCACCTGAGTGGGTTTCAGCTGCCAGCTGAGCGTCACAGCGCCCCCACCTGTACATCACTTCCTCTCAGCACCTGGAGTACCCGCTGGTCTGCTGGCGTCTCTTACACTGCATTCACCTGTGGAGAATACTGAGAGCTGATTGGCTCATCGTCAGGTGGTTTTACCTGTGATGACAGCAGGTTGCAGTCGATGTGAACTCCTCTGCCCGTCTTCTGCCGTTGCAGCAGGGCGGCCATGACAGCTCCGTGTGCGTACAGCCCCGTCGCCAAGTCCGTCATGGCGACTCCCGGACGCACCGGGTCGCCGCCCTGCCAGCAGAAACAGAGGATTATGGGAGATGATCCAGAAAGCTGACGTGCTGTGAACGCGTCAGAGTCAGTACTTCCTGTCAGTGCTGAGATTTACAAGGACTTATTCCAGATTAATCCTGTGCAAAAGTCTTGAGCCACCCCTCGTTTCATATACTAAGGAAATCTGTCTCATTATTATGTATGAAAGTACAAACACAGGAAATAAGGAACGCTGAGTTTGCACAACAACAAGCCTGAAGCTGAACATTTGGTGTGAGCATGTTTGTTTCTATCTGTGCCTCTTTCTGTAGGACAGGGCTGTCAGAGGTCTGCAGGCCTCACTCTGCTAAAGAGGATCAAGTGATGTGTGGGAGTAAAGAGCCTAAAGGTCACATTTAAACCTGGTGTCTGTTCTGTGCACAACACTGGTCGTCCCTCGAGGAAAATGCTCGGGTACAAGGACTGGACTGAAGGTGAGACATGAAGCAGCCAATGTTTACAGAAGAACTGAAAGAGCTTCAGGAAGCTGGAGCCACTCAAACAATACAAGAAGTTCTGGCTGCTTGGAAGGAAAACAGAGAAACGAGGGGTGAGTCGAACTGTGAGGACATAAAGTTTCATTCAGTAACTAGTAAATCAAAGAAACTCTAAACTGCTTCAACATTCTTCATCTGTTCATGACCGTAAGTTTCATGTGCCTGGCTTTTATTTTGAAATAAAATATCTGCATCCTGAAGACTGTTTCACAGTGTTTACATTCTCAGCTACGATGACGAGCCAAGAAAATGTTTAACATTTTAATTTGAAGTTCACTTTCTGCACTTCCTGCGTGCTGATATTTCTACAGCCGCGTCGCAAAGTTCTGTAAAGTGAAGCCAGACATCAGGTCAGAGTCTGACAGTAACATCACAAGTGTTTCATTTGTAAAGACATGGAAACCTGTTCATGCTCAGCAGGATCAGGACGTTACTGAGCATGTGCGGTCTGAGTCTGACCTCGGGCCCGGTGACGTGCATCATCCCTGACACTGCCGAGGCGATGGAGTCGTACCCTGGACTCTGAGCGTGAGGACCGGTCTGTCCGTAGCCTGAGCGCACGCACACACACACACACACACACACACACACACACACACACACACACACACACACACACACACATTACTGCCTCGGTGCCAGTGGTCTGGTTTCTCTCTGACCTGAGTGAAAACACAGCAGGGAATCAAACCATCGGCCTCTCGGCGTCTCCTCTTACAGGAAAACCACATTCCAGCTGATGTTGAGTCTGCAGCTGTGACTAAACAACAAGACGGATTTCCTAAACAGTCCGAGCTCAAAGCTCGCTTTATATCAGGAAACAAAGAAAAATCCCACAAAGGCTTTGAAAATGATAAGCAGCCACAGACAGCCTGAGAAACAGCCGTGACCTCCGAGGCTCGCTGAGCGAACATCTGCAGGAGAACGATGTCAGTGCGCGGCTCCGTGCACGTCGTACGTGCACATCTAAACATCTGTCCTTGTCGTCTCTGGTGGGGTCGAGCTTTTCATTCGATCACACCTGAAACCAGCGACTCGGACCGTGAACTCATCAGGAGTGTCTGCTGACCTCAGATCAGCTGAGCAGTAAACTCTGTTCCCCATAAATGTCTGTACAGTCAGGCTTTGCTCTACGAGTCGCCCCCTGCTGGACATTAAAGAACATGCAGGTTTTATGTCCATGTTTTGTGAAGCGCCTGTTTAAATGTCAACGAGCTGATGAACACATGGAAGATCCACACTCTGTGGACCGGTTCTTCCTGTGGAAGTGACACCAGAACTTAAACCTGCTGCTGCTCTTTGCTCTGCGGGACAAACGTCCAGGACGTCGCTCCGAAAGCTCAGGATGAAACCAGGCCGTAAATCTGCCCACTGCATCCAGCTGCTGCAGCTTAATGAGGCCTCCTGGGTAATGTAGTTCATTTCTCCTCAATAAAGGACGGGAGGGGCTGGAGCAGTGAGAGCGACACGGAGAGGAATGAGGGCAAAGGACACAAACAGGAAATGGAAAGAAAACAGAAGAAAGGAGGCGGAGCAGAGAGAATGAAACTCCTTCATCGTTTATGTCGCTCGTTTATTCTCAACACATTTTCCATCAGCTCTCCTGACGGACGGGTTTTAACGGCACTCTGCCCAAATCCTCGCTCCACCCTGCAGGGTCACAGCTCTTTACTCCACCCGAGGAGTGGAGTGAACCTTATTAGTGCTCGTGTGGAGAGGAAGAGTCACCCTGTGGAAGAGTGACACACAGATTCCTGTTTGCAGACATCCATGAACTTCCTCTGAGCAGCTCCACCCTCCCCCCTCTGCACGTGCTCAGACTACCTCCACCTCTCTGACTCTGAGCTGTCCTTCTGTCACACTCGTCTCCACCCTGCCTGCTCTCTGTGGCTGGTTGACCGCAGGTATTTAAACTCCTCCACCTTCACCACCTCTGCTCTGTCTTGCTTCTCTTCTCTGCAGAGCACACCTCCACCTCTCCTGTGCTGTAACATCACAGCCTGCAGACAGGAAGCAGAGCGCTCCGGCAGGAAGTCTGTTCATACTGTGGAGTCTGACCCCATCTAGTGGCTCAGAGGGAGAACTGCAGGAGGTGGAGGTGTGTTTCCACAGCTCCTAAATCCATCAATACTGGACGTTCCACAGTCCTTGAATCATGTGACTTGAGTGGGTGGAGCCTATCAGCTCCATTTTTCCACTCCTTTAAAGGTTCCTCAGACACACCTGGAAACACATGTAAGCCTGTTAAAAACTGTTACCTGTTATGGAGCAGTAGACGAGCCGAGGGTTGAGTCCGCTCAGCTGCTCGTATCCCAAACCCATCTGACGGAGTTTCCCCGGCACGTAGTTTTCCAGCAGCACGTCACACACTCCTGCGAGCTGACACACAACCAGAGAGTGGAACAGGCTGAGGCAGAAACAGAGACCTGGTCACTGTGTCGTACCTGCTGGACGATCTGTGCTCCTCTGGGATGTTTCAGGTCCACGGCGATGCTCTGAAATCACAGTTCATCCCAAATTATCCCAAACACGGATGAAGCATCGGCGTCAGGTGAGCGAGGGAGGCTGACGTTTGACATGTTTGCTCTGTTTACAGCTGAACACCTTCCAGTTTGCAGACTGAACCCTGTCAGAGTCCTGCTGATGCTTAAACTGTTTCTAATGAATGTGTTTGTGCCGACTCGGCGCTCACACACCAACCTTCTTGTTCCGGTTCACGCTGAGGAAGTAGGCGCTCTCTGACGCCACAAACGGAGGACCCCAGGCTCTGGTGTCGTCACCTGCACCTGTTTGACAAAACGCACAAACACTATCCCACAATGCTTTGCTCACAGCGGGGCAGGAATGAGGCCCAGCGCTCACCTGGTCTCTCCACTTTGATGACCTGGGCTCCGAGGTCTCCGAGGATCATGGAGGCGAAGGGCCCGGCCAGAACTCTGCAAACATGAACATCCACGTTAGTGCTGAGCCTCCACACTGCCAACAATTCAGAGTGTTACTGCAGCGCTCACACTCACCTGGTCAGGTCCAGGACTCTGACGCCCTCTAGTGGCCGAAGGGTTTCACCTGAAATTCAGACGAGAATCCCAAAGAGGAGGAGAGTCAGCTTTGGTGTTCCTGACAGGTAGACAGTGTTCCTGCTTCAGATGAGAACAGCTGAAACTCTGTTTGAGCTTTGTTAAATATCTGTGGGCCAGAGGCGGCACACCTGCAGGCCGGACTCACTCTGAGTGTGAAGTGAAAGCACAGATCAGCCTGACAGCAGCTGGGTTCTCAGACCCAGCAGCAGAAGTAGAAAGCAGGAGGAGCAGACCCCTCTGCATCCTGCACATCTTCTCTGGTTCGTGTTCAGAGCTGCTTTAATTCCTCATGTCACAGACGCAACAGGGTGAAAGCATTCCTTAGATTTTAGTCCACGTTAACATGACATCACCATGACATCATTATCCTCCACATCCCAAAGCTGAGGTCAGCAGCAGCACTGACGCTCAGGTGGTGCTGACAGACCTCCACAGCATCATAGCAGCAGGCTGAGCTCTGACACAGGCAGGACGGATCCAGGCTTTAAACTCTGAGCCGAGCACAGCAGGAAACCTTTCTCCATCTTCTGCTGTCTGTTTGTGAGTCTGTGTGAGCTGCAGCCTCAGCTTCCTGTTCGTACTCACAGGAGTGACACTCCTCTGACCTCAGCAGGTCACTTCCTGCCAGACCTGCTGCTTGCTGGATGTGAGCTCAGGGATGTCTGTGTGGAGATCTCAGCTGAGCAGCAGTTCCTGAATCACTCAAAGTTCCCTAAATCTGCTCTTCATCATGATGCACCGAAATGCTGCTTTGCGATAGGCTGATTAGTGTGCACCTAAAGTGTACCTAATAAAGTGGCTCGTTAGTGTATTAAAAGCATAATTACGTTATTGTAAATGATTACACACCCTAATTATATTTGGACCGTTTAAAACGTTCTGTGTGTTTATTATTCCAACGTTCCCGCTTTTCCAGCCCGCTGACTGGGAGGTCTGTTTGTTGGACTCAGCGGAAGTGGAGCTGCTCTGCGACAGCTTCACACACCTGAGCAGACTTTGACCAACAGCAGGTCAAAGTTCAGAAGTCCTTTCAGTGTAACACGCTTCGGAACATGCAGGCTCATTTACCTGTGTGCAGGCCTGCAAGGTTTGATCATGTGAGCAGCTGTTTGTTACCGATGAGCCGATCGGTCCTGTCACCGGATACCTGGACTGTTCGGCTAATATTAGCCGGCTAGCTTTAGCAGCAGGGCCCTACCTGTCCGCGTGCTGGACTCCCACCGCCCGCCCCCCGGGCATCTCAGCGGCTGCAGCGGTGACGCGATACCAGCCGGAGAGCGAGCCCCGAGACGGCGCTTCAGCACCCCGACACACGCAGACATCGTCCACCTGTTAGCATCAAGCTACACGAACGATGCTTCCGGCCTGAGCCTTTCAAAGTAAAACTCAGCCCAGACGCAGTCTTATGTATGTCGGCTGTTAGGACTCGTTTCAGAGCCGTTTGTGGATGTTTGGCTTTGAAAGGCCCCTAATATTGTGACGTGGAATATCAATGGTTGTAGTACACCAATTAAAAGGAAAAAAAGTCCTAAGCTATCTTAAGTCCCGTAGTGCAGATATAGCATTTTTACAAGAAACGCATTTTGAAAATGGAACAGAAGCCCTGAAAATGAAACGAGATTGGGTTGGGAAGGTGTTTCATAACTCTGTATCTAGGAAAAGCCGTGGAGCTATAATACTTATTAATAAGAAAATCAACTTTGTACCATTGCGAGAGTTTAAAGATACTGAAGGACGAGTAATATGTCTCCAAGTACTTATAAATGGTGCGAAAGTAATACTATGTAACATATATGCCCCAAATAGGGAAGACCCCAACTTTGTTGCCAAAATAATTAAGATATTAGGTGATTTTGAGGGCCAGATTGTGCTGGGAGGAGATTTTAATCAGGTTCCGGATCAGTATTTGGATAGGAGTGGTGCAAATCTAGGCCCTAGTACAAAAAATAAATCTGCAGCAGCTATCTTTAAAGAGGAAGCCGGGTTGGTTGATATCTGAAGACTAGTACTTCCTTTAGAAAGGGAATATAAGTTTTACTCACATTCTCATAAAAGTTATTCCCGAATTGATTATTTTTAAATATCTAGTTTGAGCGCTGATCTGGTAACTGTGATATAGGTATGATCATATTATCAGATCATGCCCCAGTAGAACTAAATATAGACTTACAGGTCGAGAAATATAATCGGGGCAGGTGGAAACTAAACCCAAGTCTTTTACGGGATGAACAATTCGTGGCAGCATTAAAAGATGATATTAACTTTTTTTGGGATGTAAATATTGGGACCACAGAAAGATTGGCTACTGTATGGGACACCCTAAAGGCCTTTATTAGAGGCAAATGTCTGGGATATAGTTCAAAGAAGGCAAAAGAAAGTAAACAAAAAATACAGACTTTGGTAAAACAGATAAGTCATTTGGAAAAATAATCGGCAGAAAATTATGTAGAGAGTAACTTATGCCAATTGAAGTTTAATCTTCATGAAATTTATAATAAGAAAGCAGAGTATGCATTGTTCAGGCTTAAAACAAATTTCTATGAGAATGGAAATTATCAGCTTTCAATTTCAATGTGTTAGAAAAATGGACAGAATATTTAGGAATAACACTTAATCCGAATGTCGATGAGATTATGAATGATAATGTAGGAAAACTACTAACTAGGATTAAAACTAATTTGGAGAAATGGAGCAAGCTGAACTTGACATTATGGGGCAAAGTAAATACGATAAAGATGGCAGTAGCTCCTCTGATCAATTATTTCATTGGAATGATACCAATTTGTATTTCACCTCAATTTTTCTCAAGATATGATAATATGATAAAACACTTTCTTTGGGATGGTGGTAGACCGCGGATTAATCCTGGTCGACTGTACCAACCGAGACAAAAAGGAGGTTTATCCCTACATAAAACATTATAGCATCTCATTTGAGATGTTCAAGCTGTGTAAACACTGGGCACCTAGACTGGGTTCTAATGGAACATGAACTGGTCTTTCCATTCACTCCCATTGAGGTGTTGGCTCAAAAACCGGACAATAAAGGGAATAGAGTAGACAACCCTATTTTAAAGTTTTCAAAAATGGTGTGGCAAGAGGTTCGCAAGAGCTGTAATCTCTCCCCATACTTTCAAAAATATGCACCACTGTGGCTCAACCCCAAAATAAAAATAGGTAAACAAACACTTTATTGGCCACAGTGGCACAAAAAGGCATAACATTAATAAGTGACTTATATGAAGATAACATGTTTATGTCCTTCAATGATTTGACAGTAAAGTTTAATTTGGAAGGACCCGGCCATTTTTGGCGATATTTACAAATGAGAGACTGTCTGAAAGATAAAATAAAATTGTCTCAGGAGAAAAATGTCATAGAGAATTTTTTTGTACTTCCACCCTTAAATGCAAAGGCATCAAAATGGTATCATTTATGTCATTGGGTTAAAAACAACAGATGTAAAAGTCTTAGAAGGGCTTGGGAAAAAGATCTGGATTGTTCCATCGATGAGGGAACATGGGATTCAATTATTTCTGAAAATGGGTTCTACATTAGGGAAGCTAGAGGCAAATGTATTCAATATAAAATTCTCAATAGGTACTATTATACACCAACGAGACTTCATAAAATGGGAACCAGTAAAGACGACCTGTGCTGGAAGTGCCAAGAAGGAAAAGGTTCGTTAGTACATGCTTTATGGGAATGTCCATTGGTCTTCCCAATATGGGAAAATGTTTTAAAATATATGGAGGGTTAAATTACCTAGATCACCAAGACTGTGCCTATTGGGGGACAGAGGTGAGGTGCCAAAGTCAGACAAAGCAGGCTTTAGAGTGTTAAGCACTGGGATTGTGACATGTGCTCGTCTCATTTTAGCACTTTGGAAAGACCCTCGGACTCCAACCCTAAAAAAGTGGAAAATGACTGAAAATGCTGCATGTGAGAAAATGCTGGGAAGACTGAGCAGTAAGACAGAGACTCTAACAGAACAATGGGACCGTTTTTTTTTGTTTATATGGGCCTACAACATGAAGACAATGTGAGATACAGTATGAATTAAGAATTAACTGTGTGTGCAACAGTTTATCTATTTATTTATTTATTTATTTTATTTATATTATCTTTATATATTTATGTAATTTTCTTCACTGAGTGTGGTTTTTTTGTTGTTTTGGGTTGTTATGTTATGGTTTTCTTAATTGTTCAAAATAATAAAAAACTTTAATTAATAAATGGCCCCTAAGCTTCTGTTTCATCTCACAGAGCTAAACATCAGTTTGTCTCTCAGATGAACCTTCGATTAATGAGACAAGAAACAAACATCAATAAAACCACTTTAGCCAGATCTGCGTCCTCGTCGGGATGGAAACGTTTAGATTGGTGTCTCCGTTACTGTCAGCATTTATTCTGTTTACCGGTGGGGAGCAGTAGCACGCCCACATCTCGATAATCGACCTTATTCCAAAGAGGAAGAAGAGGAAGCCGGATCACGTGACCTGTTGGCGGTCAGTTCAGACCCCGGACTCATCAGGACGACGTGGATCCGACGCAGAGGCTGGATGGTGACCCCAAACTGACCTCCTGTAAGAGTATCTACTTGATTGATATGTCATGACAAATGCGCGAGCAAGAAAATAATCAGAGCAAATCAGTTCACGTGCGCAACTAAGTTTGGCGCGCGCAGAACTCGGCAGCCGCGCGCACGTCAGTGCAGACGCTTCAGTAGAATCATTAACATGAAGTAATCCAATGACAGCGGTCACCGCACAGCAAACAGTCACTGTCAATAATTCATTCAGCGAACTTTATTCTTCACGTTTAAAATAAATGCCGTTGAAAACAGTGTAACTCGGTTTAACGCAGGAACCTGAAGTGTCCACAAAGTGACCAATCACATTAGGACTACGGGGGTCCGCCTCCAAACTGCCAAAATTAATTTTATTTACACGAGCGGGATTTCTCTCCGAGCGCAGGGAGCGCGACGCTGCAGCAGCGCGTGGAAAGCAAAGCAGACGTTCGCGGGTGCACGAGGGCTTCTTTGTGCGCGCGGCTGTCGAGGTCTACACGCGCGAAATTTAATTACGCGCATTGTTACAACATAATCATCATTCCGTGGGCCGTGGAGGGAAGAGTCAGGCACAACACCCGTGGGTGCAGAGCTGATAGCCTGGGATCACTTTACTCTCTCCTCTCAGAGTGAAGACGGTGATGGAGGAAGAGGAGGAGGGAGCAGAGGGGAGCAGGTGGTCCCAAGAAGAGCCTCCGTATTTCAACAGTGACCCTGAGCCTCCAAAGTAAGAGTGCGCTGGGTAATGACGACTGTAACAGCTGATATACCTGTGACGTCACATGGATCCTGTTAGTGTAGCTGTTTGTTCACACTGACTACTAAATACTTTTACTTTGAAATGTCAGGCACACTTACACATGTCACCAAACCAGACACACATCAGGCGAACAGTATGTATTCATATGTATTCACTCACCAGCTGCAGGAAACAGAATCAGGTAAGGTCCTCAGGTGAAGCCTGAGTGTGTGGTGTTTGCTGTGACTGGGAAAATCGGGAGGCCTCCTTGTGTAGCGTCCCCCAGAACAGTAGGAAAATACTCGTGTGGACAAACAGTGCAGATCAGGTTTTTATTATTTTCACTTTACTGCAGGAGGTCGTTTGACTGTTGTTAGAGCGATACAAATGAAAACGTGTGTGTGTTTGCAGAGGTCAGAGGTCACAGTCTCCAGTAACATGCTATCTGTCCGTGAGGAGTCACTGGTCTCATGAAGAACCTCCATGTTTCAGCAGTGATCCTGAACCCTCAAAGTAAGAAGCAGTTTCTTCTGTAGCATGGACTGATGGAGTCCGTCTTGTTCAGTGAATCATTTACACGACGATCCATGAGTGCGACCTTTAAACTGTCTGTGTGTGAGGGGAGAATGAAACCAGACAACAGAAAGGCACAAGTTAGAGAACAGATTCCAGCGTGCTTGGAGGGGTGAAAGGACTTGGTCTGAATAGAGCCTGAGTGATGAGGGTCACTTGGCCCATGGTGCATATTGGTGGGTGGGCAGGGAGTGAGTCTGGAGGTGTGAGACCTGATTGACCTGAGACACTGACCAGGTCAATCAGGTGGTGTGCGGGGTCACCTGTGATGGTCCTGGTTTACCTGAGACAAAACACTTTTTCAAACACAAGTTTCTCCACTTTGACTTTTCTCTGTGACCATCAGAGCTTCTGCACAGTGTCATCAAATCTGCATGTTTGTCACTGACGGTCGATGATTTTAGTGATAAAGAAATGTGTTCACAGAGAGAGGAAGAGGAAGAGGAGCGGTGTCTGTGAGGAGGAGCAGCTGTCCTGCTGTGCTTTGTGTCAGGACATCCTGAAGGATCCAGTCTCTACCAGCTGTGGACACTGGTTCTGCAGACAGTGCATCTCCTCATACTGGGACCAGTCTGCTTCATCAGGAGACTGGTCCTGTCCCCAGTGTGGAGAAAGATCCAGAGCTGGACTGCAGACAGCCAGTCAGAGCAGCTGTGTACAAAGTAAGACTGAACATCTGTCTGCTGATGGACTCATTTCTGAAAACTGGACTTCTTCTTGTTGTTCAGACATTGAAGAGTTTTCTTTCTGTTTTTCTTTCAGCAGATGTTGGTCTGCAGGAGGTTTTAGATGAACATAAGATCAGTCTGAGGAGGAGATGTGAACGTGTGACTGAAGGAAGTGATGAAACAGGAAGTAGAACCCTCCTCAACACCATCTACACTGAGCTCTACATCACAGAGGGACAGAGTGAAGAGGTTCATACCCAACATGAGGTGAGGCAGCTGGAGACAGCTTCCAAGATGGACGCCCTCCATGACGCTCCAATCAGGTGCCAGGACATCTTTAAAGCCTTACCTGACCAACAGAGACCCATCAGAGTGGTTCTGACCAACGGCGTGGCTGGTGTTGGAAAAACCTTCTCAGTGCAGAAGTTCACTCTGGACTGGGCAGAGGGCTTGGAGAACCAACATGTCAGTGTGGTGGTTCTGCTTTCATTCAGGGAGCTGAACCTGATCAGAGATGAGCAGTACAGTCTTCTGGAGCTGCTCCATGTTTTCCATCCAACATTACAGAAGGTCACAGCAGAGAAGCTGGCTGTCTCTCAGCTTTTGTTCATCTTTGACGGCCTGGATGAAAGCAGACTTTCATTGGATTTCACCAACAGGAAGCTGCTGTCTGATGTCACACAGAAGTCATCAGTCAGCCAGCTGCTGACAAACCTCATCCAGGGGAATCTGCTTCCCTCGGCTCTCGTCTGGATAACTTCCCGACCCACAGCAGCCAATCAGATCCCTCCTACATGTGTTGACAGGCTAACAGAAGTACGAGGCTTCACTGACGCCCAGAAGGAGGAGTACTTCAGGAAGAGATTCAGTGATGAAGAGCTGTCCAGCAGAATCATCTCCCACATGAAGACATCCAGGAGCCTCCACATCATGTGTAGAATCCCAGTCTTCTGCTGGATCACTGCTACAGTTCTGGAGCACATGTTGACTACAGAGCAGAGAGGAGAGCTGCCCAAGACCCTGACTGACATGTACTCACACTTCCTGCTGGTTCAGACAAAGAGGAAGAAGAACAAGTACCACGAGGGACGTGAGACGAGTCCACAGGAGCTGACGGAGGCTGACAGGGAAGTTCTTCTGAAGCTGGGGAGGCTGGCGTTTGAACATCTGGAGAAAGGAAACATCATGTTCTACCAAGAAGACCTGGAGCAGTGTGGTCTGGATGTGACAGAGGCCTCGGTGTACTCAGGAGTTTGTACAGAGATCTTCAAAAGAGAGTGTGTGATCTTCCAGAAACCAGTCTACTGCTTTGTTCATCTGAGCATTCAGGAGTTTCTGGCTGCAGTCTACATGTTCCACTGTTTCACCAGCAGGAAGACAAAGGTGCTGAGGGATTTTCTGGATATCTGGAATGACATCACATCGCTTCATGAGTTTCTGTCAAAAAGTATGTTGAGATCCCTCCAGAGTAAAAATGGCCACCTGGACCTGTTTGTCCGCTTCCTTCATGGCCTCTCTCTGGAGTCCAACCAGAGACTCTTAGAAGGTCTGCTGGGTCAGACAGAGAGCAGTCCAGGAACCATCCAGAGAGTCATTAAGAGTCTGAAGAAGATGAACAGTGATAAAATCTCTCCTGACAGAAGCATCAACATCTTCCACTGTCTGATGGAGATGAACGACCTCTCAGTATATCAGGAGATCCAAGAGTTCCTGAAGTCAGAGAACAGATCAAAGAGACTCTCTGAGATCCACTGCTCAGCTCTGGCCTTCATGCTGCAGATGTCAGAGGAGGTTCTGGATGAGTTGGACCTGCAGAAGTACAACACATCAGAGGACGGACGACTGAGACTGATTCCAGCTGTGAGGAACTGCAGAAAGGCTCGGTGAGTCCAGATGTGCTCATTAACATCCTTAATCAGTGTAGAAACACACCCAGTATATTTGCAGACTGTATTCCCTCTCCCACCATATTGTGGGCTCTGCACCAACATGGCGAAGTGTCACTTAGAGAGAATTTGAAATTGTGCAGCAGAAGTTAGATATTTTTGTCTTACACCTGATGTGATAATTCTGTTCTGTGATTGCAACATGATGTAATTCAGCCAGGGGCCCGTTCTTCGTACCTCGCTTACTACATCCAAGATCAAATCATCGCGCCAACTTTGAGCTCGCTAATCCGGTTCTCCGAACACACCTGTTGTTGACGATTAGTACAGCTGGATGAAGTAATGTGAGATCACTGGGTGGCTTAAAAGGGCCTACGCATCGATAGTAGAAACATTGATCAGCAACCCTTTAATTGGTCGTCGAAAATGTCGAAGGAGCGTGCTCGGTATTTTTCGGCAGCAGAGCAAGAACTCTTGATTGAGGGATTTCAGGAGTTTCAGAGTTTAAACGCAAGGGAACACTGCAAAGGCTGCAAAAGCAAGGAGAGAGGGCTGGCAGAAAGTTGCTGACAAATTAAACTCGTAAGTAATTTAATAATAATAATGGATTGGATTTATATAGCGCTTTTCAAGGCACCCAAAGCGCTTTACAATGCTACTATTGCCACAATGCACCCCTCGTCAACAAGTTGGTTAAGTGAATAATACCCTCACGGGAAAATCGATATCTCTCTATGAGCACACTGTCGCGCTGAGCTAAAGGATCCTGTCTGTCCCGCAATATACGCTGGATTCTGAGGACTCTCCTTATCAATCTTGCACCTTCCGCAATGGGCTGCTCGCGTATACGGACAGGACATGGCTGCGACAGGCTTCCCAAATCCACCTTCGCTTTTATAGCCGTGGTCTCCCATCTTGATTACGCGAAGTAATTGTGTGGATGCCCTCACAGGGCATCCACACAATTGAGTTCCTGTTTCTCTTTAAACTTTATTCTTATAGTTGCTCTGCGTTTTTCGGCACTTAATTACTCCCTCAGTTTTCAGCCGATTTTCTCCGTTCAAACTCTAAACTGTTCTGCTATTTCTGCTTATTCCAGCTATATCTTTTGGTGTTTATTACTATTATACTTTTTAAAATATTACACTTTTTTCCTTTTTTTTGTCCCATTGAAATGAATGGAAAACTTCCACAATTCTGCTAAAACTTGCTTGTCTTTGAAACTTAACTACTTCCTCATACTTTCACCTAGAAACTCCATTCAAACTTTAAAACGTTCTCAAATGATTGGGCTATTCCTGTGTGATTCAGCTTTTTCATATCTGTTACCGTTTTCATTTAATGCCTCTTTAAGTTTTCAGTTGCAGTTTTGTGATTTTTCAGAAAATACATGCATTGCTATGGTTGCTATGCAATTAACTCACAGTGAGTACTGGTGTGTTCTGAATTTTCTCTTCATGTCTGAACAACTTCTTGCTACTCGTTCAATTTCCACTCAAGCCCCACAAATTATACATCAAAACGTAGGTATTTTTTCTGGCTTTAAGACCGTGTCACTATAATTATTGTGCGAGTTACGGTTTTTTCACAATTTGCCTTGAAGTGACACAAGGTCTAAAAACTCCCCATTCAAAGTCTATGGGGATGTTGTGAAACTCAGAGCTGAAATACTGAAACTGAAGGCATTTTCAAATCGTCATATCTCCTTCTTTTTTTTTTTTTTTTTTTTTGCCTGTCCCGTTTGGCTCTGTTGCATCAGAATTGTTGTCTAAAGGCAAAGAAAGATGCCCAACGGATTTACTTTACCAAACTGACCATCCCAGCCTTGCCGTAATGGTCCATTTGATTCACCTTTTATTGTTTATTTTATTTTCACTTACTGAATACGGGACAGACTTGACTGAGGGAAAGAAGGGGAGAAAGAAAGAGGGGAAGAGAAACAGCTGAGAAGAGGGACGGGGGAGAAGGGCAAAAGACAAAAACCAACAGAACAGGCAGAGGGAAAAAAAAGCATATATCAATCACCTGGATCACCTGCTGAGAAAGAAAAAAGAAAGCAAGCAGAAGAGAACAAGAGTAATAGAATAAACAACATCACAATGATATATGGGAATATGACAGTAAATACTAAATGTTAAACATTATTGTGCAGCACATAAGATCAACAGAACACAGTGTGCTTTGAGGTAGGAGCCAAAAAGGGTGTAGTTTGTGGGTGTGATCACCCGTGTGTACACCTGTGAGCATGGACGCGCTTGTTTTTTGTTTTTTAAAAGGTTCCTTCATGTAATAATCTGCTAGAGGGTGTGGGGGGGCCACAGCCCCGTCCTCCAGGGCGTGAAGCAGGTGTGGAGGAGATCAAAACTCCAGACATCCAGAGGCCCCCAGAACACAAGAGACCAAGGAAGACCAACAGAGGGGCAGCTGCGCCACTGTCCCGGAAAGAGCTGAGGAGAGTCCCAGATGAGGGCTCACTCAGCAGCCGCGGAGCAGAAGCCAGGGGGAGTTGCAGTGACGCGCCCGTGAGCTCCGCCGGCAGCCAGCTGCGCCTGAGTGACCGAGCCCCAGGCCGTGAGGCCGGGGGCACCCCACCTCCGAAGTGGCCCGAGCGAGCCCCAGGCTCCAGGCCCCGATAAGCGGCCGCCAAGGAGTGAGCCGGTGTGTACCTGGACGCCCATCCACAAAGAACCACCAACGCACCGATGTCTGAGGGGGTCCGCCACTGGCAGGGGAAGTGGTGGTAGGGCGAGATAGGCCTCCAAACCTTGGAGGGCCTGAGATGTCCCCAGAGAGGTGGCGCCTGACACCCAACCTGACATATAGACACAGACATACAGGCACACACAAACATCCATTCCCACCCTCATGCTCTCATATGCACTTACTCCACACTCAACCAACGTGGAGACAGACATAAAGAGACGTTGTACACACGATCACACTCCCCAAGCGTACTCTACAAACCGGGTCTAGGTACCCTTGCCCCTGGAGGGGGGAACTGCACCCAGACCCAGGTGGTGTTTCCCTTTTCCCTGCGGTGGGGGGAGGCAGACCGCCCCGACTCCGCAGCAGCAGGAAGGCTCCACACTCCAGACCGCAGTCGGACGGCCAACTCCTCCTCCTAGTCCTAGCCCCCCTGCTCCAGCAGGTCGCAGAGAACGGGGGTGAGAGAAGACTCCAAACCTCCCTCCACCCGCTCATTGTAATGTTGATGCATGTGTGTTCTAAGGTGCATTTAAAACCCAGGAGGGCTTGGAGCTACCTGCCAGAGAGCAGCAGGTAAGCGCATGGTCCCTCCTGCTAGCCCTCAATGTCTACGTGTATTTAAAATTGAGAGGTGGGCAACGATGCCAGGGGTGGGGTGTACACCCTGATGGTACTTTGGACTCCGTGTATCGTGCCCACCCCCAAGATCCTATATGTATGTGTAATGAGAGTGTGAGTAATGTGAATGTCTAAGTTGTGGGATAAAATTGAGGCAGAGGCAGCCAGAAGGGGACAGAGGGGGGGTAGCCTCCTCTGCACCCTGGTGACATACCCCTACTCCAAGGCCCTGCATGTGTGGGTGGTTGTGGTGGAGCGGGAAGAGGGAGGCAGCTGGAGATGGGGAGGGAAGGAAGGGAGGGGCAAGTGACCCCTCCCTGGGGCCAGCTCCCCCGCTGACCCCAGTAGGCACCCCCACACTCCGCGACCCGCCAGGGAAAGGGGGCCCAGGCCCATCCAGACCGGGGCCCAGTGCAGCAGCGCCGCCCGGCCCCACAGAGCCCGGGACAGTCCACCCAACCCCACCACAGAGAAAACTCCACCCACCCCACCATCCACTCATCTTCCAGACTACATAAGACAATAAACACCCAGGCTGAGATCTTCCTCCACCTCTCCTGTATCTCCCCCTCCTGCAGAGGGAGCTCCTGAGGAGAGGAAAGCTCCTGCAAGATGTGACAATCTCCCCCACCAGTTGAAGAGCCCCCCAGGTGGCTCGACGCACCGGCGTCACCCTGCTCCAGGGCTGGGCCCCCATGCACCCACCCGCCCACAACCCCGGCAACACACCAACCAGGACCCAAGCCCCCGAGGCCCGGTCCGGGTCCCAGCCCAGAGACGGAGCGCCCCCAGAACCTCACGCCCATCCCGAACCCACCCAGGGGCAGCCAGGCTACCAGGTCAGTAACCCACGTCCGTCAGCACAGACCCTCCCCTAGCCCCGCTGCACGCAGCCGCGAGGAAACAGTCACCTGAGAGCCAACAGAGCCCCTAACCGGACATGACCGCTACCCCGGGTTGAGCCCCCCAAGGAAGATGCCTCCGGGGAACCCCCCGACGCCCTAAGCCTGTCCCTACCCCCACGTCATATTTCCTTAACGAAGCAAAGTTAAGACATGAGGCTTGTCCCCGTATATCTTCAGACACTCCTGACGCTCACAATTCAAGAATTATTTTCTCACCTATTTCTCACCTATTACCTCTCTGCCATCTATAATCCAGTTTTGAGATCCCTTCCCAGACGCCTTAACGCCCACTCACATCCTGGGCCATCTGACCTCAGGAATTCGCATGATAAGGTGGGGCCAGGTTTCACAATGAGCTCACCCGAAACTCTGGCTGATTGGGACCCACACCCAGTTTCACACCTTGGCTCAGGCGATTAGAGGATCATCAGGGGGTCCTTTTGTCCCTCTGTGGGGGGAAACTCCCACTAGGTTTATATCTGGGACTCTCCACCATTTGACCTTAGAACTGAAGAAGCTTCTCGGATGAGAGGTGAAACGTCTTCAAGCAACTTAAAGAAGTCCAGACGCTTTTCTTTGCAAGCTCCTTTGACTACGATGACCTGGATGACTGAGAACCTTCACAGACTCACCTATTACCATTCTGAGATGAGTTAGACTTGTTTGAGGGTAGGAAATCTGTCCTCCTCTCAGTTTTCAAACTCTGAAAATGAAGCCGTTTCTTCTCTCGTCATATCTCCGCGACAAAGTTACAAAGAGCTATGAAAATCACAGTCAAAGTTCACCAAAGTCCGCTGATTCACCCAGTACAAGAATTATGATTCTATCCCACCTAGTTTTGTGAGTTACACGACGTTTTGTAACTCCAAAAAACGGCGTTTTTCGCCTCTGAGCACGATCTAATTCTGACTGCTCATCACCCTGTTTTCCAGGCGCCCGCTCTCTTTCCCAGTGGCGCAGTTGGTAATGAAACGGATCTTCAGACCAAAGTTCATGGGTTCAATTCCACCTTGGCCCACATGTTTTTTTTTCACTAAAAATTGATACACTATCACAGGCCTGTAATTCATATTGATAATTTATTACATTTCGGCAAAGTTTAATGATTTTAGCAGCTTTTCTAATATGGACCTCAGATTCTTGTTAACAGTCCATGGCAGAAATACATACAAGTACACAGCCTGATGAAGCAGACAGAAGCAGTACCTCTGATTGGTGGACTGAAATTGAGCAGAACCAGGTTGTTCTGCCTCTTTTCACCAGAAAGTTCAGTGTTTTCTCAGCCTCTTCTGCTGTTTTTAATAAGAATTTTCAGCTTTTTCACCTTTTTTCAGGTATATGAGAACCAGTTTGGCTCAGTGACATGAGTATGAGATGAAATTCTGCTGATTTACCTCTTTTCTGCCAAATCTTCAACCATTTTACCTCTTATCAACATAATTCTCAGCAGCTTCTGCTCTTTTCAGCAGAATTCTGCTCATTCAACTCTTTTCAGCAGAAAGAGCAGAATTTTCACCTCTTGTCAGCCCAAATTCATCTTATTCACCTCTGCTGCAAAATTTTCCGGCTTTTCACCTCTTATCAGCATAAATCTCAGCTGTTTTAAGAAAAAACCTCCTTTGAGCAGAAATTCTGCTGATTCACCTCTTTTTTGCAGAATTTTCAGCCTTTTCACCTCTTTTCATAACAATTCTCAGCAGCTTCTGCTCATTTTAGCAAAATTGTCAGTCTCTCCACCTCTTCTTTGTGAGAATGAGTTTGGCTTAGTGAGACAAGTTGCTGCCTTGAGACCAGAAGGGCCAGGTTCGAATCCTGCTCAGGGCAACATTTTTTTTTCACCACTTTTCAGCAAAAATTTCTCCTTCTTTACCCCTTTCAGTAGAATCTTTGCTTTTCACCACTTTTCAGCAAAAAATTTCTGCTTCTTCACCTGTTTTCTGCAAAATTTTCAGTTTCTTCACCGCCACACAACTTTTTGCAATTTTTTAACTTTTTCAGCTTTTTTCAGCAGACATCTTACGCGTTAAGGCATCCACACAGCATTTTCGCAGGAAATGCAAATTTTTCTAGTTTACTATTACTACTCTAAAATATGAATTACATCTGAAATAATCAAATACATGAAATAGAATGATTAATAGTACATTTCCTTTTTTTTAGGAAATGACCTGTATGTATCTGTATGAAATCAATGAAAGAATCAAATACTGCATTATCTTTAGTTACATTGATAATATTTATTTATGGAAAAACAGTGGAAATATATCGCTGTTGCTTTCTTATAAATGAAGCGGACATACCTGAGTGGCCGCGATCTAATCCTGTTTACATAAAGTAAGCCTGCTCCCAAGCAGGTTTACGCTTACGGATCTGTTGCTATGACAGCAAGTCCTGGATGAGCTTCGGAGAACCGAACAATCCAAGATCACGCGAAATCGTCAACAATCAAATCCAGCTAACTTACTTAGCGAGGTACGAAGAACGGACCCCAGGAGTGGGTAATGAGCACCATGCACTGCAGTGTGATGAACGCATGGGAGGTATCTCCTTTTTACCATCCTTACAACATGCCCAGCTAACCTGCTCAATGCAACACAATGCATGACTTCACAGTCGGAGCCAAGATCTTACTTTTCCATTCTGTTTGTGCTTTTCCTGCAACATTTGAGTTTTTGAATCAAGAATAAAGATTTCTTAGAATCTTAGTTATGTTATAATAATGTAAGTTAAACGTTTACTAAATGTGGTGCGGCAGAAATTAAACATCTTTACCGTCTCTTTTCTCGTTGAGTTCCAGATTGTTTCTAGCTGATCCCAGAGACTTGCTTTGGATGAAACTTTTGTGTAACCTATCTTTGAATCCACTAAATTCCAGATCTGTTCAGTTGGAATCAAATCTGTACTTTGGCCATCACATCAATTCCAATACTTCACATTGTTTTCTCTTGGTCAGGTAATCTTTGTACAGACTTGAAGAATGCTTGGGGTCATCGTCTCATTGCATGAACCCATGACTACTCAGTTTCAGTCCAGAAGAGATTGCCCACACAGTTTGAAGAAATGGAAGCCCACGCAATCATCAAATATCTGCCGTGTTTTACTAAATTTTTAATCCTATTTGTCTCAAAGACCTTCCAGCATCATAAAGTCCTTTTAATGCAGATGTTTCCTTCTCCATGAGCTCTCGATATACTATTTTTCAAGTCAAGTGGCTTTATTTTCATTTCAACCATGTTCAGTGGTACAGTGCACAGTGAAACGAGACAGCGTTCCTCCAAAACATCAGATTATGACATCACTCTGTTTTCTGTTTGGATGCTTCACATCTGTTTTATAACTCACATTTTATTTTCTGTTCACAGACTGAGTTCTTGTGGACTCTCAGAGACTCACTGTGAAGTTGTGGCCTCAGCTCTGAAGTCCAACCCCTCCCACTTGACAGAGCTGGACATGAGCTTTAACAACCTGCAGGATTCAGGTGCAAAGCTGTCCGCCGGACTGAAGAGTCCAAACTGTCAACTTAGGATTCTGAGGTCAGTTTACTGATTTGAGCTGTGATATTTATTAAATAAACATTTATATCAGTTTACTTTTTGAATACGATTAAAATTTATTTGTTTCTAATGTTTATATTCAGATTTAAAGGCTGCAGCCTGTCAGAGGTGAGCTGTGCTGCTTTGACCTCTGCTTTAAAGACTAACCCCTCCCATCTGGTAGAGCTGCACCTGAGTGGAAATGACCAGAAGGAATCCGATGTCAAGGGTCTGTGTGCTTATCTGGAAAGCCCTCACTGTAAACTACAGACTCTGAGGTCAGTATGAGAAACACGTGTGGCTTTGTTGAGGCCTGAGCTGCTCGAGCTGGCATGCCCCATGCAAGCCGGCTTCTATACAGTTAGCATGTACGGGGCCCAGCCGTGTTTTTGGTGGGCTTGGTTCCACCTCCTCTACTATGACCCCACCTCACTGCAGTTGCACCTTTTGCCTGGTACCTAATAGTAACTCCCAGTGGTTTCCACCTGGGTGGGTCCTCTGGGGCTGCTTTTCCACCTCGCTGGGCTGTGGTGGGCTAAGGCCTCCTCTGTGGGGTGTGATTGTGGAAGGTGGGGTTGTGTGTGGTTGGTGGGTTACCCCCCTGGTCCCCTACCATTAGGTTTCCTCTCTTCTTGTAATTCACAGCACTAGCATAGTACACACTCACATAAGATTTAATAGCTATATTTACTAGGGCTGGGTGATATATCGAGTTTTTAAAAAATATCGATATATTTTTATACGAGATATAAGGTGTGACAATATCCTTTATATCGATATAGTCTATGTTACGTTATAATTATACTTGTGGAGCCGCAAGTTTGCCTCTTTTACGTCCACTTTTGTCTTTACGCAACGTTACTCGGCCTCGCCCCTCCTCCCCCATCGCTTCACCTGCAGGAAGCGACAAGATGGACATGGCAAATCTCCGTTAACGAGCACATCGCCCCATGCGTGGGGCTGGACGCCGTCAACGTGTTAGCTAGCTAACCACGCTAACGCCATGCAGCCCAGAGGTGCTGCACAGCCTAAAATCCTTGCATTTTCTCAAAAGTTGACAGCGTGCTTTATGTATGAATTCTGTTTGTGCTTGATGGCCGCGAACCGATTTTATGTGGTACACAGCGCTCAGCAATCTGTCAAAAATGTTTTAGTACGACTTTGGTTTGATGGATTGTCGGAGCATTACGGCTACCGAGGAGCCTTCGCGGAGTGATACGTACTGTGCTTCAACGTAATATTACCCTACTGTGTATAAGGACTATAAATGGCACCTGTTAAGAGACGTGGTTAGGAAGAGGATTTCAAACTCAATGCTGTCAGTCACGCAGTACAAGTTGGGAACAGAGCAGCTGTGAAATCTGTCTTTGTTACTATGCTCAGTGTCTTTTAGTTTACATTTTGACTGCACAATTGTGAGCTTTTTGTTATGCACAAAAACAACATTGTTTTCTTTTATTTATGGAGCATTATTATTTAATAAATGCTCATAATTTATTTTTGAGTAAATTTTATGTACATCTATGCTCTATGTTAATAAAAGTGCCTGTGTGACATCTGGGCCACAGCTTTGACTAAGAACTCTTTTTGTTCTTACTTTATGGCTTTTAAAAAAAAATCGAGATATACATCTTATATCACCGTCCAGGTAAAAAATATCGAGATATGAATTTTGGGTCATATCGCCCAGCCCTAATATTTACATACGACTGTAGGACTAACTGTAGGGGCTGGGGCAGGCTGGGTTAATTATTTATAATAATAATATAATAACATGGAAAAACAGACCTGCAATAGAAACATATTTATGAGCAACGGGAATAAAAATGACCGAGCTAAGATCCTGTGGGACTTCCAGATACAGACGGACAAAATGGTGGTGGCTAACCAACCGGACATAGTGGTAGTGGACAAACAGAAGAAGACGGCCGTAGTGATCGATGTAGCGGTTCCGAATGACAGCAATATCAGGAAGAAGGAACACGAGAAGCTGGAGAAATACCAAGGGCTCAGAGAAGAGCTCGAGAGGATGTGGAGGGTGAAGGTGATGGTGGTCCCAGTGCAGTGGCTCCCAAGCTAGGCAAGTGGCTCCAGCAGATCCTGGGAACAACAGCGGAGATCTCTGTCCAGAAGAGCGCAGTCCTGGGAACAGCTAAGATACTGCAGGACCCAATAAAAATGTAGATGGGCCAGTAAGACTCTGATTCACTAACCTGAGGGATGTTAGGTAGGACACCTAATTATTATTAAGGTTAATTAACATCTATGCCATCATAACGTCTGTTTTCAGCAACAGAAAAACTTTGCAGAATGGAAACCAATGTGAAAGGCCTGTTTTGTTTTTTTTCTCCTTTGAATGTTTGCTCATTAATGAGAAACACGTATTTCTTATCCAGTCACTCCATGAATCAACAGAATAATTGATAGAAATCAAGATTACTTAAATATTCCACAGCTGCAGCTCAAGTAGAGACCTTCCTCATTTGGGTTTTTATCATAGTATTCTGATGTTTGAACTCTGGTGATTCGAGTGGCTTTGATGGGAGTGTAAATATCATCACATCAAAACCTTAGATTAGATGTGTGCAGTGCAGATTCATCCTGACCATGAAGGGATTGTGGGAGTTTAACTCCTCTTTTCAAATATTATGGTTCTGTCATAATGCTGGTGTTATATTGGATTCTTGTGGTGAAAAGAGCAGAACTGAAAGATGATGCCTTCATTTTCCCGGTCCATTTACTTTCCAACCCTCACCTGTAGTCATGAGATCTGGGTAATAACTGAAAGAGGAAGGTCGTGAATGCAACCGGCCAGATTTCACCATAATGTTGCTGAGCTTAAACATGAGATGAGGGCCTTCGACATCCAGACGGATCTCAGAGTAGAACTGCTCCTCCTTCGTATCGAAAGAGTCATATATAGAGTATAGCGATTCAAACGCTTTGGGCCTCTGGTTAGGACGCCTCCTGGAGGTTGTTTTCAGTTAGAGAGGAGGAGACCCCATGAGTAGAGGGTCATGGATGGATTTGTATTCAGAATCAGTATCAGAATCCTTCCTTAACCCCGTATGAATGCTTTTAAACTTTGAAATCCAAGGATATTATCAGAGGCAGATTTCCTTCCTATTTCCTGTTTTTCCTGCAGCTGTGTCCGTCTGTATCACTCTGGCTTCACAGTGTGATTTAGGACTTTCATCCATCTTTACACTGAAGGAGGATTAAACACTTTGGATCATTTTTATCTTTGCAGGTTGTTTTTTTTTTTTTTTTTTTTTATACTAGAATCCATTTTTGGTTAATTGTTTGTTTGGTTTTTAACGGATGTTTTCGGTTATCAGCGTCATCTGTAGACTGATCATTTAGGTATATCCACACATATCTTTTCCCAGGGTGACATTGGAAGAAGTGTATAAATGAAACTCGCAGCACTCACAGAGACGTTCACTGTGTACGCTTTTGCTTCATGGAAGTAAAATAACTTCTGTTGTGTTTTATTCTTTTTTCAGATTAGATTCATGCAGTTTATCAGAAACCAGCTGTGACCATCTGGTCTCAGCTCTGAAGTCCAACCCCTCCCATCTGAGAGAGTTGGACCTGAACTATAACATGAACCTGCAGGACTCAGGAGTGAAGATGCTGTGTGGATTTCTGCAGAGTCCAGACTGTAATCTGGAGACACTCAGGTCAGAGTCTGTCATGTTTCTGTGCGACAATATTGTGAGTGAAAGTTGACTGTGGGTTGAATATCAACTAAGGTAGTAGATCAATCAGATGACCACACTAATGACATATAGAGAGTTTGGTTGGGGGAGCAGACAGTTTGTCCTTTTTAATTCACTTCATATTTTCAAATTCCTTCAGTTTCAGTCTCTGCGGTTTGTCAGAGATCAGCTGTGCATATCTAGCATCAGCGCTGACGTCCAACCCCTCCCATCTGAAACATCTGGAGCTGAGTAACAACAATGTGCAGGATGCAGGAGTGAAACATCTGTGTGGGTTTCTGGAGCGTCCCTGCTGTACACTGGAGAAACTGAGGTCAGACATCACATTTTAGTTGTTGCTGAAATGAATATGTGACAGTTGCAGATATGACTGTTATACTGACCCCACTGAGTCTTCACTGTAAAATCAGTTGTTTTCAGTGATTTTCATCCAATCGTAGACACTTCTCAGAGTAGCAGTTGTAAGATTGTCTCATGATTTGTGATTTTAATCCATAAAAACTGTACTGGCTGAAATATTCAGAGATAAATATGTCCTTACACTTTTATAGCCTTCCAGCTGTATCTTAAAGTAGACAAACTGAAAATAATAACGTTGTCCTGCATGAAGTATGTAGGCTCTGTGCTCTAGCACTAGCTTTTCTCCTGACATGTAATTAGTCTGCATGAGTTCTGGCATAAGGGTGTTTTAGAGGAAGTAACATGTTGTCGGCCGTATTAATGAGAGGTCTTTTTCACTGTTTGAAACTGCATGTTGGCTTCAGGTGTTTGAAACGCTGATAAATAAACTTGCATGTTTTTAAAGTTTAAGGAGCTGCAGCTTGTCGCACATCAGCTGTACTTCTCTGGCTTCAGCTCTGAAGTCCAACCCCTCTCATCTCAGAGAGCTGGACCTGAAGTACAACAACCTGAAGGATTTAGACGTGAAGCAGCTGTCTGATCTTGTGGAGACTCCAGACTTAAGAGTGGAGTGAGTCACTGCTGATTTCAGCAACACTGTGTTACATGTATATTATTATGTATGCAGTATATCCCAGAGCTTGATTTAGCTAAAGATGATGGTGATGGCTGTTGTCTGTGTTGATCTTTGCAGGAGATAAAGCTGGATGTAGCTGACAGCCAGTAAGATGCACAGAGATACCTGCCCTCTTTTTGTCTCTCCGCAGCTTGGTTGGTTCTGATTGGACCTCATCTCTCCGCAACATTATTATCTCATTTTTATTAGAGATGGACCGATCCGATATTACGTATCGGTATCGGTCCGATACTGACCTAAATTACTGGATCGGATATCGGAGAAAAATAAAAAATGTAATCCGATCCATTAAATATCACGAAAGCACCTCACAAAACTTGCAACACACCGTAACTCACCTCAGAACGTTAGCACGTCGGAGCAGTATGCATCACGTGATAGAGCGGCTGTGGCATGCGGGACCTGTGGTGGTCTGGATAGCATGTGGAGCTTCGCTAGCAACCTGGCATTTCATCTCCGACAAAGTTATCCCGAGAGAAGTAAAGCAAGTGTGTAAGTCCATCTCTGAATGTTTGTAAAGCATTCCCACGTTAAGCTTAACGAGCGACTGCCTCTCGCTCTCTGGCTGCTACTTCAATCGTGAAACTGCTTAAATGATCAGCTGATCGGCTTTTCTGTCGCGAGTCCGTCTCTCTTGTTTGTTTTTGGTCCACTTTGCACCAGAAAGAGGAAACCAGCGGCTGAACAACAGCAGCACGTTTAAGCTTGATAAGCTGTTGTTAGAATTTATTTATTATTACTTTCTACTCCAGGATCTTTTTCTATGTAGCTGACGGCTGGTAACTGTGCAGGGGCGGATCTAGCAAAGTTTAGCCAGGGGGGCCGATAGGGCATTAACTGGGAAAAGGGGACATAAAGACATACTTTTCTTTCTTATTCTCATTTAAAATGTCGAGCTTTTAATAAATAATTATCTGACACCCAAAGTTTTAATTTGATGTAAAATGAATAGAAGTCAATTACTGTATATAGTGACTATTAAGTCTAATATATATACCCTAGTAAGCTATAGTACTTTTTACTTTGGGAAGGTACCATCTGTGCAGTCTGCAATTTTGTTGAAGGAAGATGTTGAATCTATTTAATATTTCTTGAAAAATAATTGATTTCTGTGCATTTTTTTTTCACACTGCATCAAATTAAGGTTGATTACGTCGATTAAGCATCATGAGGTGGAGCGTGAGGGGTGGTTCCCTATTTTTTATTTATTTATTTTTGTTGTTGCTGGGAGTTGGAACCCTATTAGTTAGGTTGCTTAATATTTACGCTAAGTACTCTTTAAAATACCAGAATAGGGAGGATGGTGTAGGTCTAAGTTTATTAGATTGATCAGTATTGCTGAACTATGAAATATTTTTTTTGTATACAGGTATAACAGAATAGCTTTAGTGTAGTTGTTGTTTTAAACTTGAGTATGAACTTGCAGACTTGCAAAATGCAGCAAGATATTTTAAAAAACAGTTTTGTTGATTAAAAAACACTATATCGGATTCATATCGGTATCGGCAGATATCCAAATTTATGATATCGGTATCGGTATCGGACATAAAAAAGTGGTATCGTGCCATCTCTAATTTTTATACACACTGACAAAAGTATCAGTGCATTTCATCCTGGTTTGGTTTTTGTTATCATCTTGTTTTCATCATGGAATAAATGTTGTTACTTTTTACTGTTTGTTCGTTGTTAGAGTTTAATTAGCATCCCGGTCGTGTTGGCTGTGAGCTCCATGTTTTTGTAAAAAAAGAAAAATTCTTCTTTTTGTTTAAATGAAGTTATTATTATTTTCACTTTGTCTTCTGTGAGTTTTGTGCTTGTAGTTAGGAGGTGGGTTTAAAAAAATCGATTTTAACTTAAATAACACAATATCGATTCATTAAATCCTAGATTAATATTTAAATATAAATGTATTTTACCAGAAATGCCAGAATCTCAGTTTAACGCTCACAAACCATTTAACAACCACCAAACAGCTAAAACTGTAAATGAGAGCAAACAAACAGAATCCACACGAAGACGTAAACACAAAGCGTGAATCGTTCACCCAACGGCGCATACAGCCGACAGCTCACAGATTCTGAAGCTGCAGGTTTCGTCACTCCAACCAAATTTGACTGAACCAACAACAAAAGAAGATCCAAACTAAGCTTCACATAAACATCGTCATGGGTTCCCTCTGACTTTGGCTGTTTTTCTTCCACCACAATAAAATCACACTTCCTGCACATCTCTCTCTCTCTCTCAGTGTACTTCAAGAACAGTTTCCCATCTCAAATCTCTGTTTTCTGCATTATTCTCTTGGTTATTACGCACCAGTCTACTGTTGTGTTCAGTGCTGTTGGCCTCTGTTTTTGTTTGTTTGTTTATTTTTAAATGACCTAAAACAAAGTCTCATTTCTGCTGTTCGATACCAAAGAAATTTATATATTTTTTAATTTATGCCAAATTACAAACTCTCAGCTTTGTCTCTAATCAACCCTCTGCAACTTTGCTCTGCTTCACTTCAGCAGCAACAGGTCATGTTCAGATGTTGATTCGTGGTTTTCAGTTTTTGTTCGAATCATTTTAGGGATATCTGCTATAAAAAGCCAGAACAGGAAAATCTGCTTCATGGTTTTCTGTTTTGTCCTCCGATAAAGCCTCGGCTTTGTTTTTATACATAGATATAAAATATGGATATTTTATATCTATGTGTAATATATTTTAAAAATGTAGTGATAAATGATCAGAATTATAATATTTCTGTCTGAGTCAAAATTGAATTGAATCAAATCGATTATAGAAATCGGTGCTGATACCCGACCCTAGTTGTAATCAAATAAATGTGTATGTACTTTGGCTAAGCCTCTGTTTAAAATCCCATAAGATAATAATTTTAATTAAAATGGGCTTGGCTCTGTGTGTGTGTCTTGACTTAATAACAAATATTCACATTAATAAGAATAACAAGTTCACACAGATGTTTTAATCACTGCTGCAGTCGTGAGTGCAGAGAAGGCTGACAGGCTGAGGAATGAGGAAATGAAAGTGAGTGTCAGGTTGTTTAGGTGCAGTGAAGGGCGGAGTTTGCCGTCAGCCAGCAGGTTACCTTCACAGAGTCATTTACACTGGGAAGTGTGGACAGGACTGTCCCTCATCTCACAGGAACAAATTCAGCGAGTGTCACTGAGCCTGCACTCTGGAACAAGGGTTTGGTTAACAAACTGTTTCCCAGAAGTCTCTGACTGAGCCTCTGAAGGCACACAGGTAACCCTGCAGGACGTCCTGCTCAGCTGGATTCCCGTTTCCTGTGAGTCTGAACAAAAGCTTTATTTTATTTACCACATTTAAACTGAAAGATTAAGTAAAGCATTGATAGGCTGACCAAAAACACTGAAATCCTTCCTGTTCAAGCAAAGAGAGGGAGAGACTTCCTGTAAATGAGAGGGGAGGAGCAAACATGACTGAGATACATGAAAACAGGAAGTAACAGAGTTCAGGGTCTGTTTGGAGACAGAGCTGCGACAGGGTGAGTGTAAACACCTGTACCTGCATGTTTTGACCACATCTGTGCTCAGCATGGTGGCATGATTCAGTCTGAAGGCAGTGAATTCGTGTTTCATGTGTTCAGCTGCTGTGGATCCTGACAGGGACGTGTTTAAACTGGTTGGGCTGATTTAAAGCAGGAAGTGCTGGATGATGTGACGAGTGTTAGTATGAGAGTGGAAATGGGTCAAAGTTCATGAGGAACCAGGATGATTCTTTCCGGAAACAACAGGACGATCTGACCAACAGCTGTGCTGAGCTCAAAGTCAGAGTTCTGGCTGTCATCAGGTTTAGATCATTTACTGAAGGAGTAGAAATGATCAGTAAAATTTATATTAATGATTTCCTGGTACCTCCAGGCATTGCTTCTTTGTCTCGTGATCTTTATAGATCTCTGTCACTTGTTCCTCCAAATATTTTGATTTAAACTGCCATCACATTTCATTATTTATTAACTGAAGGTGCTGGAACCAGCAAACTGTATCACTTGTAAACAAAAGTTTGAGATCATCTACCGTAGATATTTTATAAAGGATCTATAATTGTCATAAAATACTATCTGTTGTTATTAAGTCGGTAGTTTGAGTGAGGAGGAAGCTTCACAGCAGCTGTGTGTTTGTGGTGGACCTCTCAGAAGAAGATGATGGAGGAAGAGGAGGGCAGAGGAGAGTCTGCAGACCTCAGTCCTGGGTAAGAGAATCGAACTGATCTATGTTTGTTTGTTATCTTAATAAAATGTATTTGCAACTGAACACTGAAAAACAACTACAATTATAATTTAGTTTTCGTACAGTCAGGGGCTCCTGGGCTGTGTGCACACCTGTGACCCTGTGTGGATCAGAGAAACTCCAGTATATAAATCATTACAGACGTCTGTACATCTTCATGCTTATGAGTCTATGTGAACTTTTAACCACAGTTATGCAGTGCTGCGAAAAAGTTTTTGTCCTTGCCCTGATTTTCTTCCTCTCCATCTTTTTTTATAATCTTACATTTACTTTTTTGCATTTGACACGATTAACATGAATTAAAAGAAAAGTTTTATAATAATTTTTATTTATTACGTGGGAACCTGTCCAAATCTACCTGGCTCTGTGTGAACGAGGGAGAAACAGTTTATTTTACAATCTGCTGAATCAAAAAATTACTGAAATGAAACCTGTTTGACAAAGTAAACTAAGCTACAAAACCTCAAAAAGAGGCACATCATGCCACGATCTCAAGAAACGGGGCTTAACTGGGATTGATGTTGTGGTGTGACCTTAAACAGGCTGTTAATGTGGACCACATCTCTCCACAGTGATCTGAAAGACTCATTAGCAGTTCTTGTAAATGCTGGATTGCAGATCGTTTCACACAGGACCAGATAGGTTTGTAAATTTATTTGGTGACCCGAGACGTGTGACCAATAAGGAATCAGAAAGGGGGAAATTCTTTCTCACTGGACTTTATATCTTGAAATTGTTTCTAAATAAGTGACAGTAAGGTTTAAAACAGCAGTCAACATATCAAGTAGGAGCAGGAAACGTGTGTCAGCATGAGAGCTAAAGCTCTGTATGTAAATCTCTACCACACATTTTAGAGCTCAGTTCAAACTGAACTATGCCAAGCTAAATGTCAGTGAAGGTTCTCAGTCATCCAGGTCATTGTAGACTAAGGAGCTTGGAAAGAAAAGCATCTGGACTTCTTTAAGTTGCTTGAAGACGTTTCACCTCTCATCCGAGAAGTTTCTTAAGTTTCTCAGATGAGAGGTGAAATGTCTTCAAGCAACTTAAAGAAGTCCAGACGCTTTTCTAGCCAAGCTCCTTAGACTATGCCAAGCTAAGCTGCGCAAGGTGGCTATAAAACAGTGAATGACATAAGCAGCTGTCTCTGAGAAAGGCTTTTACTGTGAAGTCTCTCTGCATTTCATATGAAACTGCAGGCAGACCACTGATTAATAGACCAGGCAGACAGGAAAAGCAGTTCATTAGTGTTATAAAATAAAAGCTAGCATCACCACAGGAAGTAACTTCACTTTTACCGACTCTGTGACCATCACAGATTCTGCAAAGTGTCATCAGATCTGGATCTTCTTTCACTAACAGGCAGCAAAAGTTTTATTGATGATGAAATGTGTTTACAGAGAGAAGAAGATGAAGGAGCAGCTGTCCTGCTGTGCTTTGTGTCAGGACGTCCTGAAGGATCCAGTCTCTACCAGCTGTGGACACTGGTTCTGCAGACAGTGCATCTCCTCATACTGGGACCAGTCTGCTTCATCAGGAGACTCATCCTGTCCCCAGTGTGGAGAAAGATCCAGAGCTGGACTGCAGACAGCCAGTCAGAGCAGCTGTGCACAAAGTAAGACTGAACATCTGTCTGCTGATGGACTCATTTCTGAAAACTGGACTTCTTCTTGTTGTTCAGACATTGAAGAGTTTTCTTTCTGTTTTTCTTTCAGCAGATGTTGGTCTGCAGGAGGTTTTAGATGAACATAAGATCAGTCTGAGGAGGAGATGTGAACGTGTGACTGAAGGAAGTGATGAAACAGGAAGTAGAACCCTCCTCAACACCATCTACACTGAGCTCTACATCACAGAGGGACAGAGTGAAGAGGTTCATACCCAACATGAGGTGAGGCAGCTGGAGACAGCTTCCAAGATGGACGCCCTCCATGACGCTCCAATCAGGTGCCTGATAAAATAAAACCTCCGCCAGCCACTCTGTGCTGGCGGAGGTTTTATTGTATCTGGAAGATCTGTTTCTTGTGATGTTGCTTCCTGCTTTTATGATCCTTTTGGTAAGCAGGAAGTCATGCATACAGAGACACACACACACATACACACATTCTCACCTGCATACACACACACACATACACACACACACACATTCTCACCTGCATACAAACACACACACATACACACACACACACACACACACACATTCTCACCTGCATACACACACACACACACACACACACACACATTCTCACCTGCATACACACACACACACACACACACATTCTCACCTGCATACACACACACACACACACACACATTCTCACCTGCATACACACACACACACACACACACATTCTCACCTGCATACACACACACACACACACACACATTCTTGCACATGCATACATGCTTACACACACACACACATTCTCACCTGCATACACACACACACACACACACATTCTCACCTGCATACACACACACACACACACACACACACACACACATTCTCACCTGCATACACACACACACACACACACACATTCTTGCACATGCATACACGCTTACACACACACACACATTCTCACCTGCATACACACACACACACACACACACACACACACACATTCTCACCTGCACACACACACACACACACACACACACACACACATAGTGCCTTGTCTTAGAACCATTGGGGGATTTTACGGTGGGAGGTGCTTGTGCTGTGATGTGTATTGTAACTGTCATGTCAATAAATAGCTACGGGGACAGCTGCTCTTGGAAGGACACAAAAAAAAGGATTTGAGCTTCAAGAGCTGTTTCTTGACCTGTGTTCAACTTGAAACAGTGTCCTTTCACCTAGTAAGGCAAAAGTCAACAGTCCTCCAGCCGACACAGGTGGCCTTGAAGGATATAGTAATGATAATAATAATAATAATAATAATAATAATAATAATAATAGCCAGTGAAGCTGCTTCAGGATCGGGGAGATGTGGTGGGTAGAGGAAGTCCTAGTAATATTACGAGCAGCAGAGTTCTGGACACGTTGGAGCTTGTTAATGGATTTTTGTGTAAGGCCAAATACAGGGAGTGCAGAATTATTAGGCAAATGAGTATTTTGTCCACATCATCCTCTTCATGCATGTTGTCTTACTCCAAGCTGTATAGGCTCGAAAGGTGTGGTCTAATGACATCAACACCCTATATCAGGTGTGCATAATTATTAGGCAACGTCCTTTCCTTTGGCAAAATGGGTCAAAAGAAGGACTTGACAGGCTCAGAAAAGTCAAAAATAGTGAGATATCTTGCAGAGGGATGCAGCAGTCTCAAAATTGCAAAGCTTCTGAAGCGTGATCATCGAACAATCGTTTCATTCAAAATAGTCAACACGGTCGCAAGAAGCATGTGGAAAAACCAAGGCGCAAAATAACTGCCCATGAACTGAGAAAAGTCAAGCGTGCAGCTGCCAAGATGCCACTTGCCACCAGTTTGGCCATATTTCAGAGCTGCAACATCACTGGAGTGCCCAAAAGCACAAGGTGTGCAATACTCAGAGACATGGCCAAGGTAAGAAAGGCTGAAAGACGACCACCACTGAACAAGACACACAAGCTGAAACGTCAAGACTGGGCCAAGAAATATCTCAAGACTGGTTTTTCTAAGGCAGCACGGTGGCACGGTGGTTAGTACTGTTGCCGCACAGCAAGAAGGTCCTGAGTTCAATTCCACCATCAGGCCGGGGTCTTTCTGTGTGGAGTTTGCATGTTCTCCCCGTGTTTGCGTGGGTTCTCTCCGGGTACTCCGGCTTCCTCCCACCGTCCAAAGACATGCAGCTTGTGGGGATAGGTTAATTGATTAATCCAAATTGTCACTAGGTGTGAATGTGCGAGAGAATGTGAGTGTGAATGGTTGTCTGTCCCTATGTGTTAGCCCTGCGACAGACTGGCGACCTGTCCAGGGTGTACCCCGCCTTTCGCCCTATGACAGCTGGGATAGGCTCCAGCGCCCCCCGCGACCCTGAAAAGGATAAGCGGAAGCGAATGGATGGATGGATGGATGGATGGTTTTTCTAAGGTTTTATGGACTGATGAAATGAGAGTGAGTCTTGATGGACCAGATGGATGGGCCCGTGGCTGGATTGGTAAAGGGCAGAGAGCTCCAGTCCCACTCAGACGCCAGCAAGGTGGAGGTGGAGTACTGGTTTGGGCTGGTATCATCAAAGATGAGCTTGTGGGGCCTTTTCAGGTTGAGGATGGAGTCAAGCTCAACTCCCAGTCCTACTGCCAGTTTCTGGAAGACACCTTCTTCAAGCAGTGGTACAGGAAGAAGTCTGCATCCTTCAAGAAAAACATGATTTTCATGCAGGACAATGCTCCATCACACGCGTCCAAGTACTCCACAGCGTGGCTGGCAAGAAAGGGTATAAAAGAAGAAAAACTAATGACATGGCCTCCTTGTTCACCTGATCTGAACCCCATTGAGAACCTGTGGTCCATCATCAAATGTGAGATTTACAAGGAGGGAAAACAGTACACCTCTCTGAACAGTGTCTGGGAGGCTGTGGTTGCTGCTGCACGCAATGTTGATGGTGAACAGATCAAAACACTGACAGAATCCATGGATGGCAGGCTTTTGAGTGTCCTTGCAAAGAAAGGTGGCTATATTGGTCGCTGATTTGTTTTTGTTTTGTTTTTGAATGTCAGAAATGTATATTTGTGAATGTGGAGATGTTACTTCCAAGAACATTCAGCTTTGATATTAATGAGTTTTTTGGGTTCATTGAGAACATGGTTGTTGTTCAATAATAAAATTATTCCTCAAAAATACAACTTGCCTAATAATTCTGCACTCCCTGTAATAGTGAGTTACAGTAATCAATTCGAGAGATAACAAGATTATGGACAAGAATGGCAGTGACATGAGGAGTGAGGAAAGGGCGGAGGCGATTGATGTTACGGAGTTGAAAATATGCTGCACGTGTTACATTATTGATGTGTGAATTAAAGGATAATGTGCTATCAAGAATGACACCCAAGCTTTTCACAGAGGGAGAGATAGGGACCAGCGAATTATTGATAGTGAGAGGAAAATCGTTAATTCTGGATAGCAATCGTTTAGTGCCGACCAGGAGAAGTTCTGATTTATTGCTGTTGAGTTTAAGGAAGTTGGAGGAGAACCAGGAATTGAGTTCTGCTAAGCAGAGGGTGAGGGAGGGTGGAGGAAGAGTAGAATCGGGTTTGGTAGAGAGGTAAAGCTGGGTGTCATCGGCATAGCAGTGGAACTGAATGTTACATTTACGAAAAATGTGTCCGAGTGGAAGAAGGTAGATGATGAAAAGGAGGGGCCCGAGGACAGATCCCTGGGGCACCCCAGTAGATAGAGGAGAAGGCTGAGAAGTGAAGGATTTTAATTGAATGAACTGAGTGCGGTCAGACGGGTATGATTTAAACAAGGCTAATGGAGTGTGAGAGAGACCAATAGAAGCTAATCTGCTAAGGAGAATGGGATGAGAGATGGTGTCAAAGGCTGCACTCAGATCAAGGAGAATAAGGATGGAGAGGAGACCAGAATCAGCTGCCATGAGAAGATCGTTTGTATTTTTATAAGAGAAGTTTCGGTGCTATGCAGAGGACGGAAACCAGACTGGAACTGTTTGTAAAGGTTATTATCAGTGAGGTGTAGATGGACTTGTGAAGCAACTATTTTTTCAAGAATTTTTGAGAGGAATGGTAGATTGGAGATAGGACGGAAATTGTTAAAGTTGTTGGGATCTAGACCTGTTTTTTTCAGGATTGGGGTGATGGCGGCAACTTTGAAAGAAGCAGGAACAGTTCCAGTGGTGAGTGAAGAGTGAATAATAGCAGATATGAGGGGAAGGAGAGGGGGTAGACAGGCTTTGACAAGGACAGTGGGGATAGGATCAAGCTGGCAGGTACAAGGCTTTGATTTGTGGATGAGATCAGCGATATCAGTTAAAGACGGAAGTTGAAAAACAGAGGAAGTGAGAAGGGGTGGAGTTAAGACAGAGGAGCATTAGGGACCAAGTCTACGTGTATTTTATGGTAAATGGTAAATGGCCTGTATTTATATAGCGCTTTACTAGTCCCTAAGGACCCCAAAGCGCTTTACATATCCAGTCATCCACCCATTCACGCACACATTCACACACTGGTGATGGCAAGCTACATTGTAGCCACAGCCACCCTGGGGCGCACTGACAGAGGCGAGGCTGCCGGACACTGGCGCCACCGGGCCCTCTGACCACCACCAATAGGCAATGGGTGAAGTGTCTTGCCCAAGGACACAACAACCGAGACTGTCCAAGCTGGGGCTCGAACCGGCAACCTTCCGATTACAAGGCGAACTCCCAACTCTTGAGCCACGATCGCCCGTATGAATTATGAATTTTTTTAGTGAAGAATAGCATTAGAGAGTCGCAGAAGTTAGATGAGTAGAGATGAGCGGGCAGAGAATCAGGTGGCCTGTTGAAGGAGCTGAATAATGAGAATAGGGTCTTGGTGGAGTCCTCTCATGAACAGATAGTGGTAGAATAATAGGCAGATTTGGTTTGACTGATACATTCCTGATAAAACAGAACATGATTATTAAACATATCCTTATGAATAGTAAGGCCAGTTTTCTTGTAAAGACGTTCAAGCCGTCGGCCTTTAGCTTTCAATAATCGGAGTTCGGGGGTGTACCAGGGTGCAGAGCGGGAAAAGAGTACAGTTCTGTTTTTTTGTGGAGCAAGAGAATTCAAAATACTACTGAGGCTATGATTATAATTAAATACTAGATCATCTTGAATTGTTAAGAGACAAGCAGCTAGAGAGCAGAAGAAATGATATCGAGATTTATATTCTTGATATTGTGGAAAGAAATAATATGAGGATTGTTAATTATGGAGAAAGTCATGTGAACATTAAAGGAGAGAAGTAGATGATCAGAGATTGGCAGCTCGTCAGCTGTGCAGTTGGAGGGGGTAAGTCCAGAACAACAGACTAGGTCCAAAGTATGGCCCTTAGTGTGGGTAGGGAAGTTTTTGTATTGTTTAAGGCTGAAGCTATCAAAGCAGGATAAAAGGTCTTTGGTAAGAGGATGATCGCAGTTATCCACATGGACGTTGAAGTCACCCAGCAATATTATATTAGGGGAAACAGTAGCTAGGTTGGCCAGCAGATCAGCAAAGTCACTTATAAAAACAGAGTTAAATTTTGGGGGGCGGTAGATGACAGCTATGACAGTTGGGGCATGGTCAGAGAGTCAAACCACAGTCCCGTTAACTGGGAGAATTGTTGTTCCAGCCTTCGGGCCTTCTGGCTGGTGCCCGAGGGGTAGCCGCATTAATGAAAGTGGTGGTTGTTTGGGTTAGTGTAAACAACCTGCATCCAATTTTAAAGCGGATCTAATGTCCATCACTGGTCACCAGGTCTGTCAATTTCCTGTTGAAGAGGCGTGAGTACTCACAGCTGGCCCATCATCAGTCATGTCGGCAGGCCTTGTGGGGGTTGGAACAGCTGTAGTCGCTTCCTTTGTTCTTTGATAACCCAGGTCTGAGCCAGCACCGATCAGCCAGAACTCTGTTATCATGGTTCAGAATAGGTAGTTGTCATTCAATGTCTTCCTTCGAGAGTGTCGCCAGGCACACGACGCAACTAACCATCGAGTATCCAGCAGCAAATGTCTCTTCGGGACAATTGGGCTCTCTCCCTCCCTTCGTTGAGGGACCAGTTGATCAAATCCATAATTTTTGAAAGATGCATCCGCCTCCCCCAGCTTGTCTGGGGGAACACCGAGGTATTCCTATATCGGCAAGAGATATAATCTCTCCAGTATGTCCTGGGTCTGACCCGGGGCCTCCTCCCAGTGGAACATGGCCAGGACAACTCACCCAGGAGGGATCCTTGTCAGATGTCCGAACCACCTCGACTGGCTCCTTTTGATATGGAGGAGCAGCGGCTCTACTCTGAGCTTCTCCCAGATGGTTGAACTCCTCACCCTATCAGTAAGGGAGAAGCCTGCCACCCTTCTGAGAAAACTAATTTCTGCCACTTGTATCAGCAAAGTAGTTCTTGAGTTCACTGCTGACGACCATAGGTGAGGGTAGGAACGTAGCTCAACTGGTAAATAGAGCTTTGTTTTACACTCAGCTCTCTCTTCACCAAGACAGGCTGGTACAGGCGATCAATACACCCGCAGCATCAATCTCCCTCTCCACTTACTGGTGAACAAGAATTCTCCACTTGGGGAACTCGTCCTTCAAGTCCTTTAAAAACACCCTTCAAAAAATACTCAAGGGGAAACAGTCAAATGCTTTCCATAAAATACATATACACTGGTTGGGAAAACTCACATGCACCTTCAAGTGTGCTTGAAAGGGTAAAGAGCTGGTCGAGTGGTTTGCAATTGCTGCATTCCGCTTGGCCTGTTGGTACCTGTCAGCTGCCTCAGAAGTCTCACAGGCTAACCGAGCCCAATAGGACATCTGGTTTGGGGGTTACCACCACATCAGGCACCAACCACCATGTGCTCACAGCTCTGGGCAGTGGTTTCGGCAATGGAGGTGCTGAACATACTCTATTTGAACTCATTTCCCCCGACAGGAATGCTGTCAAAACTCTGCTAGAGTGGGAGTTGAAGATCTCACGGACCGGTGTCTCTAGAAGGAATTCCCCATGCACACTCAATATATGTTTAGGCACAGGTCTCGCCTTTTTAGTGTCATTATTTTTTTTGTTTTTCAGCAGATGTTGGTCTGCAGGAGGTTTTAGATGAACATAAGATCAGTCTGAGGAGGAGATGTGTGCGTGATGAAACAGGAAGTAGAACCCTCATCAACACCATCTACACTGAGCTCTACATCACAGAGGGACAGAGTGAAGAGGTTCATACCCAACATGAGGTGAGGCAGCTGGAGACAGCTTCCAAGATGGATGCCCTCCATGACGCTCCAATCAGGTGCCAGGACATCTTTAAAGCCTTACCTGACCAACAGAGACCCATCAGAGTGGTTCTGACCAACGGCGTGGCTGGTGTTGGAAAAACCTTCTCAGTGCAGAAGTTCACTCTGGACTGGGCAGAGGGCTTGGAGAACCAACATGTCAGTGTGGTGGTTCTGCTTTCATTCAGGGAGCTGAACCTGATCAGAGATGAGCAGTACAGTCTTCTGGAGCTGCTCCATGTTTTCCATCCAACATTACAGAAGGTCTCAGCAGAGAAGCTGGCTGTCTCTCAGCTTTTGTTCATCTTTGACGGCCTGGATGAAAGCAGACTTTCATTGGATTTCACCAACAGGAAGCTGCTGTCTGATGTCACACAGAAGTCATCAGTCAGCCAGCTGCTGACAAACCTCATCCAGGGGAATCTGCTTCCCTCGGCTCTCGTCTGGATAACTTCCCGACCCACAGCAGCCAATCAGATCCCTCCTACATGTGTTGACAGGCTAACAGAAGTACGAGGCTTCACTGACGCCCAGAAGGAGGAGTACTTCAGGAGGAAATTCAGTGATGAAGAGCTGTCCAGCAGAATCATCTCCCACATGAAGACATCCAGGAGCCTCCACATCATGTGTAGTATCCCAGTCTTCTGCTGGATCACTGCTACAGTTCTGGAGCACATGTTGACTACAGAGCAGAGAGGAGAGCTGCCCAAGACCCTGACTGACATGTACTCACACTTCCTGCTGGTTCAGACAAAGAGGAAGAAGAACAAGTACCACGAGGGACATGAGACGAGTCCACAGGAGCTGACGGAGGCTGACAGGGAAGTTCTTCTGAAGCTGGGGAGGCTGGCGTTTGAACATCTGGAGAAAGGAAACATCATGTTCTACCAAGAAGACCTGGAGCAGTGTGGTCTTGATGTCACGGAGGCCTCGGTGTACTCAGGAGTTTGTACAGAGATCTTCAAAAGAGAGTGTGTGATCTTCCAGAAACCAGTCTACTGCTTTGTTCATCTGAGCATTCAGGAGTTTCTGGCTGCAGTCTACATGTTCCACTGTTTCACCAGCAGGAAGACAAAGGTGCTGAGGGATTTTCTGGATATCTGGCATAATATCCCATCACTTATTGAGCTCCTTTCAGAAACCATGAGAGAATCACTGAGAAGTAAAACCGGCCACCTGGACCTGTTTGTCCGCTTCCTTCATGGCCTCTGTCTGGAATCCAACCAGAGACTCTTAGGAGGTCTGCTGGGTCAGACAGAGAAAAACCCAGGAACCATCCAGAGAGTCATCAACAACCTGAAGATGATGAACAGTGATAAAATCTCTCCTGACAGAAGCATCAACATTTTTTACTGTCTGATAGAAATGAATAACCTCTCAATACATCAGGATATCCAAGAATTTTTGAAGTCAAAAAACAGATCAGAGAGACTCTTTGAGATCCACTGCTCAGCTCTGGCCCACATGCTGCAGATGTCAAAAGAGGTTCTGGATGAGTTGGACCTGCAGAAATACAACACATCAGACCAAGGACGACACAGACTGATTCCAGCTGTGAGGAACTGCAGAAAGGCTCGGTGAGTCCAGATGTGATCATTTACACCATAAATCAGTGTAGACTGGTAGATTTGTTTTTAATACGTAGACAGTACAAAATCATTTTCTTTTGTTTTAGTTTTACATTCAGCTTTCCTTTGGTGAAAGCAAAGCTCAGCAGTTTTTCACACGGTAAAAGGAGTATGAGGCCACTCATACTTAGGGGGTTATTGTCATTGGATCCTTAGAACATCTGGGTGGATGATGTAGATGATGGTGGTGGCTCAGTTTTTTGGTGATTAAATACAAAAAATACATAGATTTCTGTAATTGTTGGATAACATTTAAATAATATGACAGGAAAATGCAGCCATTTAAAGTCACTTTAAATCTAGCTGAAATCAATTTATTTTGTTTTATATTTATTAGAAGGCTCAATCATGTGTTGTTGTGAATGTATTTAAATGTAACATTCACTGGCTGGTAAAGATTTTGTTTTCATCTGGATGTGGGAGACTTGCTGTGTCTTTCTCTGTCAGCCACTGTGTTTGTATAGAGGTGGAGAGCAGTTACCTTATTCTGTCTCAGGCTCATAATTAGTGACATAGTGAGTGGTTCAATCTCCATGAATCACTGGAATAATAATAATAATAATGGATTGGATTTATATAGCGCTTTTCAAGGCACCCAAAGCGCTTTACAATGCCACTATTCATTCACTCTCGCATTCACACACTGGTGGAGGCAGCTACAGTTGTAGCCACAGCTGCCCTGGGGCAGACTGACAGAAGCGAGGCTGCCATATCGCGCCATCGGCCCCTCTGGCCAACATCAGTAGGCGGTAGGGTAAAGTCTCTTGCCCAAGGACACAACGACCAGGACAGAGAGCCCAGGGATCGAACCGGCGACCTTCCGGTTACAGATACGCTTCCCAAGCCCCTGAGCCACGGTCGCCCCACAAACACAAACTGCCTACACCAACAGAAATAGCCTCTGCTACTCCAAAACTGCTCCAGATGACCTCAACAACAGAAACTGTCCTTGCTGCTCCTCCACACACACTTGAGCTTTTTTGCATTAATGTACACTCGGTCTGTCTTTATAACACAGATTGTATATTTTCTATAATCACAGACTGGCTCAGTGTGGACTCTCAGAGACTCACTATGAAGTTGTGGTCTCAGCTCTGAAGTCCAACCCCTCCCATTTGACAGAGCTGGACATGAGTGGAAACAAGCTGCAAGGTTCAGGCGTGAAGCTTCTGTGTGCTGGACTGGAGAGTCCAAACTGTCGACTGGAGACTCTGAGGTGAGTTCACTGACTGCAGCTGTTGTTTTTTTCTATATTTCAGATCTTTGATACATGTTTGAAACTTTCTTTAGTTCCTAAATGTTCAGGATGTGTCTGAAGACAAATGTGAAGAAGTTTGAGTGCTTTCAGAAATGTTGTCTCTTGCCAAATGACTGAACAACAGTTTTTCCTTTTGGCTCCAAATAGAAGTGACAGGCTATTATGAGGATTTTGATCTCACTCAATTAAACATTTAAAACATTCCGCTTTGTTTTTCAAATTTTACTCCACTCAGCCATTTAAACTAATTGTCGTTCAGAAATCATAAAAAATGAAACTAAATATTGAAGCTCACTATTTCTATTATTGCTGGAGAAGCAACATGTTCATTCAGTATCAGCTTTTATATTCTCAATTTTCTGCTGTGAACACATTATGAATACTGAATGACTTCAAACAGGAAGTCAATTTGTTAAGCTGATACCTTTTACATTTTTATTCAGATTGGAGAAATGCAGTTTGTCAGATATCAGCTGTGATTATCTGGCCTCTGCTTTGAAGTCCAACCCCTCCCATCTGAAACATCTGGACTTGAGTCTTAACATGATGCAAGATTCAGGATTGGAGCGGCTATGTGGTTTTCTGGAGGATCCACACGGGGGACTGCAGACTCTGAGGTTAGACGCCACGTTTTTATGATATGCAAATCCAGAGAACTTAAATTTTCAGTTCTATGGATTTAACAGAATTTTATCTTACTGTAGTAGTAAGTCATTACCAGTTTACTGGGTAAGAAGCAATTAACATTAATCACACACCAGTCAAAACACCCAAAAGTTCATTTTAACTCTCAAGAACTTATTGACATTTAATGAACAGCATAGATGTCCTGCCAGTGTCAGTGTGTCTCTCCCTGCAAAGTCTTTGGGGTTTTTTCTCTTACAAAATATTTTATAAGTAAGTAAAGTTGATTTATTAAGTGCTTTTCATACACAGGTAGTCACAAAGCTCTGTGCAAGGTTAAAATAAACAGAACGTAAAGTACCAAAACAGACAATACAATGTAAATAAAAAATAAAAATAACAACAACAACAAAATTGCTCAACAGAAGGCTTGTTAAAATAGAAAAGTTTTAAAGGATTCCACAGAGTCCACCAAATGTAGCTGTGGTCGTAGGCTTCCGGTGCCCGAAGCCAGACTCAATAACCAATGTACTTTAAAAGAACCAATCAAAAGACTTGTTCCAAGGTCTCACCAAACTCCTAGTACACCTGAGTTTTGGCATCAGCCGCTGCCAAAGCTGCACTCTGCCTGGCCTGATGGTACCTGTCAGCTGCCTCTGATAACAGATAACACTCCTGTATGTATAATGTGTAGGTACAAAAATACTTTAGTCTATTTGGTGTAGATTAAACTTGCTCAGAATCATCAGATTGAGTATGTAGACTGAATGACCCAGAGGTGTACTGAGGAGTACAAGGTGAACAGGAATAGAGACAGCATATAGTCCATTGTTGAGCTCCTGTATAAGAATTAGATAACTTTATTAATCTCTAAGGAAATTATATAGTTACAGTCACTCTAGGGCAGGGGTCTCAAACAAACGGGCCATTTGCGGCCCACGTCACCTCTGCTTGCGGCCGGCATATAGATGTGAAGAAGAATTTTTTTCAAAAAATGATTTAATACGACGGCAGAGTGTTACAAGCATGGCCCTTTAAGACTGTAGCCTGGTGGGCGGTGTAGTCCGTGCTGCAGGGAGAACATGTGGGACCGCCCCTCCCGCTGTGTGTGTGTGAGGGAGGGAGAAAAATGGAAAGTCGAAAAGTACGAGGTGCTACCGAGCAGAAACGGGAGATGGAAGCAGAGCCTGACCAGCCCAGTTGTAAGTAAGCTGTTAAGACTCGACTGTACACCGTGTTCGTGTTTTCCTCCGAAACAATCAAGTTCTGCTGGAGCAGCCTTTCAACGCCTCTCTCTGTCTCTCGCTAGCAAAGTTGACCCAGACAGTAAAGCTAGTTCCCGGCTACGAGCCCGACACAGAACCCGAAGTATTAGCCAGAGGTCTCCTTACCACGGTTCGGAGCCACGGACCTGGCCAAGGTAACAAGGGAGTGCAAACATGTTGAGGGCTGTGTTAGTTCAGTGAGAGATTTATTTGTAAAGAAAACAATTTTCACTTGCCGTCGAAAACTAATGTGTACGCTTATGCCTGCATTTTTATTTTGTTAAATACAAACAAAATTGTAGCAGAAGTGCTGCCACGTGTCTGGCCAGAAAGAGCTGTTTATTTGGTAGTTCAATGAAACTACTGTACTATACCGCTGAGTGACTGTCTTCTGCTTGTCAAATACATTTCATTGCATTTTCATTGCAGTTAAGAGTGAGAAAAAAAATTGCGTTCATGTTTGAAATTTTGTCTTGTTACACAGTATTTGGAATTAAATAAAACAAACAAAACACTACATTTTAGGAAATATTAGTGGGTGTTTTCTTGTTTGTTTTTTGTACTACTTGAACACTAAAGTGGCCCTCCAATGAGATGACAGTGCCAGAAGTGGCCTGCGGCTCATTTGAGTTTGAGACCCCTGCTCTAGGGCAATAACAGTAACAGACTGAACTGAATTAAACAATATAATATATTACAGACTTTAGAAAGATATAAGAAATAGCTCTAATATATACAAATGGCTCAATTATAGATCCATCCATCCATTCTCTTCCACTTATCCTTGTCAGGCTCGCACGGGGGGCTGGAGCCTATCCCAGCTACCATAGGGCGAGAGGCGGGGCACACCCTGGACAGATCACCAGTCTGTCACAGGGAAACACATTTAACCGTTCACACTCAAATTCATAACTATGAACAATTTAGAGTTACCAGTCAACTCAGCTGGGAAGCTGAGGTAACCAGAGAGAATGCAAACTGGGCCAAATATACCATATACACATACACAAATATATAAATACAGATTATACAATAGGGATAAATAGAATAAACAGGAATAAGAATACCATGGAATTGCACATTTCAACTTTTGTGAGTCTATTACACCGTTGAATGTTAAAAGAGAGAGAGAGAGAGAGAGAAAATATATATAAATATGTAAAACATATTGCACAGTGACAAAGGCACTACACATTAGTTGTTCCCTCCTTTGTCCCCCTGTTTCCCCTCCCTCTCCCCTCCAGAGAGGAGTTAAACAGTTTGATGGCGTGTGGGACAAAGGAGTTTTTAAGTCTGTTGGTCGTTGACTTGGGGAGAAGCAACCTGTCACTGAACAGACTCCTCTGGTTGTTTATGGCCATATGCAGATGATGCCCAGCATTGTCCATAATGTCCAACAGGTTCTTTATTGTAGTAGGCCACGAGATGACAGACTTCTGAGCATCACGTCTGTCCTGAAGATTGTCTCCTTGGCATCTTTGCTTAGGGCTTGTTATTGTGCTGCCATCACCAGAACCTCTGTGTTGTCTTTTTCTAGCCACTATTAGGCTTAGGCTATATGTGTCTGGTTCATAATAAATTACATTAATTAGAGTCTCACTGTTGGACACATTGCATCATATAATCTGAAAAACAGTGAAACCCTCAATGATTTAAACCAGAAACTGTCGAATAAGCTTTTTTCTTTTCCTCTTTATACAGACTGGAGTGGTGCAGTTTGTCACAGGTCAGCTGTTATTATCTGGCCTCAGCTATGAAGTCCAACCCCTCCCATGTGAAACATCTGGTCCTGAGGGGAAACAACCTGCAGGATTTAGGAGTGAAGCAGCTGTGTGGTTTCCTGGAGAGTCCCCGCTGTAGACTGGAAACACTGAGGTCAGACGCTATGTTTTAGTTATGTTAAAGAGGCTGCAGACATTAGGCTGATATTAATAATAAAATAATAATGGATTGCATTTATATAGCACTTTTCGAGACCCTCAAAGCGCTTTACAATTCCACTATTCATTCACACACTGGTGGAGGCAGCTACAGTTGTAGCCACAGCTGCCCTGGGACAGACTGACAGAAGCGAGGCTGCCATCGGCCCCTCTGGCCATCACCAGTAGGCAGTAGGTGAAGTGTCTTGCCCAAGGACACAACGACTGAGACTGTCCGAGTCGGGGCTCAAACCGGCAACCTTCCGATTACAAGACGAACTGCCAACTCTTGAGCCACGATCGGCGATCGCAGTATTATACTGATCTACAATCAGGATCTTCATTGTGCACTCTTCTTGTTTTTAGGTTCAGTCAGTATCTGGTGTGGCCACCATTTGCCTCACACAGTGTAAAACCGTTGCATAGAGTTGATCAGGTTGTTGATTGTGGGCTGTGGAACATTGGTCCACTCCTCTTCAATAGCTGAGTGATTTTGCAGAATATTGGCAGGAACTGGAACATGCTGTCATATACCCCGGATCCAGAGCATCCCAAACATATTCGATACTTCCAAATATTGTGTACAGATCCTTGCAATATGGGGCTGTGCATTATCATCCGGCAACATGACGGTTGTGGATGAATGGCACAACAATGGGCCTCGGGATCTTGTCACGGTATCGCTGTGCATTTAAAATGCGAGCAATAAAATGCACCTGTGTTCGTTGTCCATAACATACGCCTGGCCATACCAGAACTGCACCGCCACCATGGGCAACTCGATCCACAACAGTGACGTCAGCAAACCGCTCACCCATACGATGCCACACACCGATTGTTGCTGCAGCTGGTCTCAGATGATCCTAGAGGTGAACATGCTGGATGTGGAGGTACGCCTTTGGAGATGGCTCATGGCAGAGAAATGAACATTCATTTCATGGGCAACAGCTCTGGTAGACGGCTCCTGAAGAGTGAAGAAGAGCCTCAGAAAATGAGAGCAGAAGGAAAAAGGAACGGTCAGCTTTGTTTTTGATTGGCTGGAAGAGTGGAAGGTCAAAGATGTTACAGACACAGGAAGTGACCATATAGTCAAGGCTGGAGCAGCTGGGCCGTTCTGGGTTTCTCTGATTTTGCTGTTCTGGTCCTGATGCTGTGAAACCAGAGGGCAGCATATACATATTGATCGCTCAGTGGATCTGCACTCGACAGTGCAGCCTAGGCGGAGTAGTCGAGTGCAGATTCACTGAGCGCAGGGCAAGCTAGCGAGACAGAAGTTAAGCTCTCCTTGCAACATGGCAAATTGAACCTCCCCCATCCTCATTCAGATCTGGCGTTTGGAACTATTTTGGTTTTCATGTGACGTATGACCCTGAAGGTAAGCGAGTCATGGACTAAAGTAAAACAGTATGTTGGATGTGCCACGCAATGCTCAATTACATGGGTGGGAGCTAGTGTGTTAGCGCAGTTAGCTCGTTAACGTGTTGGCCGTCCAGCCCCATGCACGGAGCGATCCGCGGTAGCTCGTTAACGGAGATTTGCCGTGTTGTGGCGTTAAGGTCATTTCAACGAGATTTACGCTGACAGCACTAGTGGGAACACAACGAATATGACTGCAAATTTACACCGACATCATCCTAGTGCAAACAGAAGTGGCAGCAGACAAAAACAACAAGCACGCATGCTACAAACTTTACCCGAGTCATTTAGACAGCCGTTAGCACAGGATTCTCCTTATGGGGACCTGATATGTTTAATATGCTGCTGAGAATATAGCTCAGAAGAAGCGTATAGTAGAGCTTTTATTTTGGAAAGAGACATTTCTCTGTAATAAACTCTCTTTTCCAAAGATGAGTGATTCCTCAATCAGATACAGGGCTCGCAAAATTTTTCCAGTCGGGCTACCAAAATCTATCTCTTCCCTGCCCGTCGGGCTATTGTAGGAAGGAAAAATATATGTCAATGCTTTTGCATTCTTTCGGAAATGTAGCTGGGTAATTATGTCATTGGCATCGGTGAGCCACTGTCAATATGTGACATATTGAAGTCGCGTTTGAATTTGCGCTTGTTTTTTTGCTTTCACTTTGCAATCGTGCGAACTGTGTATAGAGAGCGACAGCACTGATCTGTGAGTGATGATAATTTGTGCACCAATTCCTCTGACATCGTCTTATCAATTGTTAGCTTACTATGCAAACATGACAAGTGAACTCTCCCGCAGCAAGCTTAAACATGTGAGAGGTTGATCGCGCAGAGAATCGCTGAGCATTATAATAATAATAATAATAGATACTTTATTGATCCCCATGGGGAAATTACTTGTTTTTCTCTGCATTTGACCCATTCACTCAGTGAAGCAGTGGGCAGCCCACTAAGCAGGCGCCCGGGGAGCAGTGTGTAGGGACGGTACCTTGCTCAGGGGTACCTCAGGGTAGCCGTTAAGTGGATTCGAACCGCCGACCTTCCGATCATGGGGCGACCACTTTACCTACTGAGCTATCCCTGCCCATATGTGAGTCCGTGTGTAAAAGCAGCAGGATATATATTTTAGTTCTGCTGAGCCAAATAAGACAGGTCAGGGTGAAGAAGTGACAGCCAAAGAAAAGCTTACCACAAAACGGAAAAGTTATGAGAAATCAGACTATGAGGCAAAAAGAAAGTGCAGCTTTATGGTTTCATGGACAAAAGAATTTCTGTGGCTGCAATATGATGAGCTAAATAACCAGGGCTGCACATAAGTGGTCCGCAGGTGCGCATTCGCTGTCAAAATAAAAAACACGTACAAGATAAGAAGTTGCAACGTGTGTTTGCGTACATAAGATTTTCAGGAGGACAGACATTTGTTTAGAACTCTTAAAGATGTCGAAGAAGCTCCTTTAAGCAATTACTTTGGTGTTCCTCCACCTCCAAAGAAATGTCAGGAGTCCGAACCACAAAAGAAGCACGTATTCTCGGAAAAGTAGTTGCAGGAGGTGAGCTGGCTTCAAACAAATGATGAACGCACAGAGATGTGGTGCAGAATGTGCCTTGAAAATTTAAGAAATGACAAATTAAAAAGGCATCAACATTTTTTTTTGTATCGAAAAAATATCGAACCGTGACACCAAAGTATCGAACCGAACCGTGAATTTTGTGTATCGTTGCACCCCTAATATGTACATATATGAAATTCTTTCTAACTGTTCTTTTAACCTTGAAACATAAAGGCCTGTGGTTGAAACAAACATGCGCACACACAAACACATATAAGCTGTTTGGATTATAAAACACTGAATGATTTCAATTAAAAAATCCAACACACATATCTTTCATTCGTTATTTAGGCTGAGCATCTGCAGTTTGTCACAGATCAGCTGTGTTTATCTGACCTCAGCTCTGAAGTCCAACCCCTCCCATCTGAAACATCTGGACCTGTGTCACAATTACAAGCTGCAGGATTCAGGAGTAAAGCAGTTGTGTGGTTTTCTGCAGAGTCCATACTGCAGACTGGAAACTTTGAGGTCAGTCACCATGTTGTGTGTGGATGTACATGATAAAAACATTGTGGTGGCATTAAACTGCAGATGTAGCCCTTCATGTAGAGTAGGCCCATTATGGCAAAATCTGATTATCTAACAAAATATTCATTATAAAAAAGCACCATGCAACCATGCAAGTTAAAAGACATCAGAAAGAAAGTAAGGAGGAGGTGGTGAGGGACACAGGGTCGTCTGGTTTGGAGTTAGGCCTGAACTATAGCAGCTGTTTCTGACCACAGGTGACCAGTGGTCCCTGTTGGCCCACAGCTTCTGGTGGGGCTGGTCAAGATTAAAGTCACTTTCTAGTGTTATGAAAGTGTCTCTTTATTAATTTGGCTAAATCACTGGGCCATAACCATACTGTGGACCATTCACTCTTAATTAAACAGCCATGAGCATGGAAAACAGACAAATCCTAATTTCTCTGACACTCATTAGTATATCTGAGAATAAAAAGCAGTGAAACCACACGATCATAAGCAAAGATGAGAAGCAAACTGAACAGGTTAGATAAACACAGACCAGTATAGAGTCTTTGGTCCAGACTGGAACAACTGTGTGCCCAGTTTGAGCTCTCTTCAGTGCTGTGACCTGACAGACCCAGAGGGGCCATCACATCACATTTAGAAGCTCCCCTAATGGAGCCACAACACATGTCCAACACTTAGTCTGTCTTGTTGGACCAACTGGAAGAAATGATTCAAGGACTTAGTCACAGAACAGAGATTCAAATCTCCAAAATCCAACTGGCTGCATCAGGACATATAGTCTGAAACTCTGCACAGTTTCCTGTTTGAAGCTGCTTCCTGTTGGCTTCAGCTGTTTGGAGTTTCCATTTTCTAAACTTCTACATTCTGAAGCTTCTTCAACTCTGAACAGATGATGAACCACTGAATGATTTCAAGCACTTTGTCTAATAAACATAAGTGATTTCAGTTGAGTTATTTAATAAACTTGTGCTTTATTTTTCCTCCGCGTTTTTCTAAACTCATCTTTTCTTTATGCAGATTGGAGTACTGTTTTATATCAGCTGTTGGCTGTGAATATCTGCACTCAGCTCTGACATTCAACCCTACCCATCTGCGAGAGCTGGAGCTGAGAGGAAACAACCTGCAGCATCTACATGTGAAGCGATTGTCTGATCTTGTAGAGAATTCACACTATAGCCTGGAAACTCTGAGGTCAGTAAATGGTTGTAGTCAGTCAATGTTGCTTCAGTGGTAATGTATTAAACATGGTTAACTTCTCTAGTAATGAAGTGTGAACAAGTTTGTTGTGGACGTACCATATTTTCCGCACTATAAGGCACACTTAAAATCCTTTAATTTTCTCAAAAATCAACAGTGTGCCTTATGTATGAATTCTGGTTGTGCTTACTGACCTCGGACCGATTTTATGTGCTACACGGCGCTCAAAAATCTGTCAAAAATGTTTAAGTACGACTTTGGTAAGAGATGAAGCCGCACTGCTTGATGGATTGTTGGACCATTACAGCTACTGTAGTCAGGAGCCTCGTGGAGTAATCTGGGTCCTAAACTCCGTCTGCTTCAGGTCCCAAAGCCAATCGAACACTGCGGCATCACTGAGAGTTACAAACTGTCTAAATTCTTTCATCTTTAATAAAATGATCAGTGTTGCTGCTTTACCAGGTGTAACAATTAAGTTTAACATCCAGGCATCCGTGAAAACAGGATTCATTAAATTTAACGGAGTTAGAAGTTAGCAGGAAGTTAGCTCGCTAGCTTCCACCTAAACATGATATAGCATGTTCTGACTGAGAGATTTCTGAAACAATTCAAACGTACAGCTCTGCTGTCACTTCCAACATAAATGAAGACAGAAAACTAAACAGCAGTGACGTTTGTAGGGTTACTGAAGTTTTTTCAGTACTCAATGAGAGTAACGTATTCTGAATACTTTGGATTACTTAATATATTACCATGCTACATGAATGTACTACTACTGTGTGATTTATTACTATTACTGAAGGTTACTCGTCATACCAATGAGATGTTTAAATCTTAATATAAACGAGTAACAGTGGGTGGACATTAGGTAAGGCTGCACTTTTTGCAGTGATCTCGTGTAGAAAACTATTTGTGCGTATATAAAACAGGTCAGCGGCTCCGAACCGTAGTAAAGGGACCTCTGGCTGATACGTCGGGTTCGTGTCGGGCTCGTAGCCGAAAACTAGCTTTACTTTGTTGTCTGGCTCAACTTTGCTAGCGAGAGACAGAGAGAGGCGTTGAAAGGCTGCTCCAACGGAGCTTATTGTTTCAGAGGAAAACAGAAACACAGCGTACAGTCGAGTCTTGATAGCTTACTTACAGCTAGGCTACACTGCCCAAGGCTACATTCTTTAGGGCTGTGCCTGTAACACTCTGCCTATTGCCTTCATATTAAATAATTTTTTGAACAATAATTTTTCATTATGTGGACCGCAAGTAAGGGTGACATGGGCTGCAAGACTGAGATAAATGTGCTGGAAAAGCTTGAAATGGGACATTGAAAGTGCTTAAAAAGTGCTTGAATTTGACCCTGAAAAAAGCGTATGAACCCTATCCCTGGAAACACTCGTTTATCTCCTCTGCTCTTCCTCCTTCTCTGTACAGGTGGAGGCGATGATGGTAAACAGGACGGTGTGTGTGCTGAGAGGAGCAGCTGTGTCCTGATGATCCAGAGAGGTTGAAGCAGCAGCAGCTTGTGTGTAGAGACGCTCTGACTGGGCCATGTTACTGGGAGGTGGAGAGGAGAGCTTCATCCAGCAGTGACTGACAGAGGAATGAAGTGCAGATGACTGTCAGTGCTGCAGAGTGAACTGCTCTGAGAACAGCTCCACTGTCAGACACAATGTAGAGTCCAGCATCATCCCTGTGTGTCCCTCTGGATCTGACAGAGGATCATCAGTGTATCTGGACTGCTCTGCTGCTGCTCTGTCCTTCTACAGTCTCTGCACAGTCTCTGTCTCACTCTGGCTTCAGACCCTCCTGGATCAAACTCACCAGGAAAGGTTTCAAACATCACTGATTAATAAACATAATGTTTTTATAAGATTGATGTCACGTTTTCATGTTTGTGTGCAGTTTCACTGTTTTTTTTATTAGAAATAATTAAATTGTTGGTTAAATTTATACAAAATGTCAGAAATCTGCACTGACATGAAGGTATAACTGGACATCTTTGACTACAGTTTGTTTTTGCCTTGTTTGGTTTCAGTGTTTTCAGCTCAGCCTCACGTGTCTGAATTTACAGCCATGTTTCATTGACGTGTGTAGTAACACAACTGATATGAAATCACACAAAAACATAAAATCCTAGTAGTACTTATATTTTACTGTAAAAAACACAAACATGTTTACTGAATGATTTTAATAACTATATTCATACAAATATAGATGTTAAGTTCTGAAAACGATGATTTTCCCAAACTAAACGTGACGATTCAGAAAAAAACACTGGGTCTGCTCTTTTATCATGACTGGTTTTAGTGGCCGATCAGTAACATTTACAAACTGGTGTGTAGTTTAAAGTCTGAACTTTCAACAGGAGTTAAAACACAGACTCAGCGTGGCTGCAACTCGTTGCTGTGTCAGATTAAATCCGTCATGTGACCTGGAGGCGTGTCCATGGACCTCAGATAACGCTCACCTTTATTCCATTTCCACACTGTCCCTGTGTGAAGTCCGCCCATAGTGCTGATTCAACATGTGCTCTGGCACCATCGTAGGCCTCGTTGCTACTGACAACAACAAATAAACCCTGTCCACTCTATTGGCTGAGCCACGTTGAACCATGTCGGTCTGTGACGTGAACTAAAGGGTTTGGGTGAACTGTCCCTTTAAAAGCACGAACACGGAGTCTACGCTGAGGAGGAGGAGGAGCCTGTGGGCTGTGTCACTAAGCGTTGGACCCCTCCTCCTCCTGTGTGGTTCCTCGCGCTCATGGCCTCCGCTCCGCGCGCTCCTCTCTACCTGGGCCTTGACTTGAGCACGCAGCAGGTAACAGCACCTCACCTGTCCCTCCTTCACCTGCGCGGAGTCTGCTGTGACATGCTGTCCACGTGCACGTAGCAGTAAAATAACGGACTTTAGTGCGCAGGCGCAGAACGTGGAGACGGCGGAAGGTTTGATTTGTTGGATCGGATAGGTTTTGACCCGCGTGCACTCGCAGATTGAAACAGGTCGATGACGTCAGAAGCTGTCAGAGCTGCTGACGTCCGGTACGTTTCCAATAATCAATAAGAGGAAATGAAGCTGATCAGTGAATCTGAGCTCATAAAGCCTAAGATGCTATTTCAGGTGTTTAAGCTGCCGTCAGTGACGTGGCCGATAACCTGTCAGCGTCTCTGTGAACAGGATGACGTCATTTTCCTTCATTTATCCCTGAAAAGTCTGAGTGACAGTAAAAATGTCAGTTTTCACACGGATGTGTCCGAGACAGCAGCAGGAAGTACAACAATTATCAGATCCTAGTTGTATAAAGACAGCGAGCACCTCCAGCTGCACCATCCTCTTCTTCACTTCATTCATCGCTTATATAAATCATTCTTTTTCTTTACAACCACTAAAACTTTCATCAGCTCAACTTCATGAAACAATGAAACAGGAACCGTCCCTTCAAAGTAAAAGTCCTGCGGAGCTTCAACGGTTCAGATGAAGGTTCGTCCGTGGTTTCCTGAAACAGTCTGAAACATTTCCTCCTAACATGTGACATCAGCGCCCCCTCCACTGCACTTTAAACCCAGGTTTACCGTCCAATCAGCAGCTCTGTCTTTACTCTGCTCCTCTTCATGTCTTCCTGAAGCTGAAGGCGGTGGTCATCGATGGAGAGCTGCGTGTGGTTCATCAGAGCGGCGTGCAGTTTGACGCCGAGCTGCCCGAATTCAGGTATAGATCATATAAACCTGACAGCATCAGCTGGAAGGCTTCATGAGTCACACTCACACCTGTCAGGGTGACTGGCAGGCTTTTATTGTGAAAGGATTCCAGCCACTGTCTTATTTTGAAAGTCTGACCGTTCAGGTGTATTTGTTGCTCTCAGGACTCAGGGAGGAGTTCATATCCACACTGACAGACTCACTGTCACCTCACCTGTGCTCATGTGGGTCAAGGTGAGACACACACACAGTAACACTCACAGTAACACTCACACACAGTAACACACACACACAGTAACACACACAGCTGTTAAACTATTAACTCACGCTGAGGTTCATCAGCTCACGCCTGACCTGTGTTTGTGTCTCTGTGATTGGCTATTCCCCACCTCCAGGCTCTGGACCTGCTATTGGACAAGATGAAGAGGGCGGGGCTTGACTTCTCCCGTGTCAGAGCGCTGTCAGGCAGCGGTCAGGTGATGGTTAAAGTTAGACTTTGGCATAAATGTCCAATAATTTGTGAAGCATGAACAGGACGGGTGCTGCAGTATGAGCAGAAATATGTGGACACCTGGACAGGTGTGACTCTGTGCTTATTAACGTGCTGCCTCCACTCGTGCTGAGGGAAACAGGAAGTTCAGACAGTTTGTGCTGTCAGCTGATCCACAGTACAAAGTTCTCCTGGTGCAGTATGAACTTACTCAAATGTTGATGTTCTCAGGTGCAAATTTAAAGTGAACAGCTTGTTTAACACAGGAGAACCAGGAGTGTCCGCATACTTTTGATCACAGCGCAGATGTCATATTAAACCTTCTGTTTTTATGAACTCAGTCTTGCTTCTGTTTTTAGCAGCAAACACTAAAAACAAATTTCCACTAAAATCTGGAGAAGAATGAGTGGAGTGTGGTGGGAAGTTTCCTGAGACAGAGTCAGTTTCCTCATGAAGTGCTTCAGTGTACATGACAGCATCGTGTCACACTAACTGCACGACTTCCCGTCAGCACGTGTGACTCGGAGTAAATCCTGAAGCACTTTTGTGCTCGCTAAACATTTACCTGCTGAAATCAAAGCTGCTGAGTGATGTGCAGCTCAGAGGGAGCTGCTCACTGGGTGTCCACATACTTCTGATCATATAGCACACTGCCATCACCTGGCAGGAGGCGGGAACCAGCCTGTAAAATTTGAAGAAAAGTGAATGGAGTCTGGTTGACTTGTGTTGTCTCTCAGCAACATGGCAGCGTGTTCTGGAGGAGAGGAGCGTCTGAGACTCTGAAACATCTGGACCCGGACCAGGACCTGCACCAGCTGCTGCAGGTGTGTGTGTGTGTGTGTGTGTGTGTGTGTGTGTGTGTGTGTGTGTGTGTGTGTGTGTGTGTGTGTGGTTAAATGCAGACTCAGGTGTGCTGCTGCGTCCTCAGGACAGCTTCTCGGTGTCGGACAGTCCGGTGTGGATGGACTCGAGCAGCACTCAGCAGTGTGAGGACCTGCAGGCAGCAGCAGGAGGCGCTCTGAGGCTGGCGGAGATCACCGGATCCAGAGCCTACGAGGTCCAGCTGTGCCAAATCTGTGTGTGTGTGTGTGTGTTAAAGAGCTTTAAAGGACGCGTCCGTGTGTTTGCAGCGTTTCACAGGAAACCAGATCGCCAAGCTGCGTCAGTCCCGAGCGGAGGAGTTCCAGGACACCGAGGTGAGAGCGTCACTGCACCTGCACAGTCCCACCTCCAGCTGTTTCCTCACACCTGATGAACGTGTGTGTTTTTGGTTTCAGAGGATCTCATTGGTCAGCAGCTTTGCCGCCTCTCTCTTCCTCGGTGGTTACGCTGCCATCGACTACAGCGACGGTACGGTTTGTGTGGCTCGTCGCTCTCTGAGGGTCTCGCACCCATCAGCTAATCAATGAACCCACTGATCGATTGTTCAGGCTCAGGGATGAATCTGCTGGACATCAGGACCAGAAACTGGTCTGAGATCTGCCTGCAGGCCACCGCTCCTCACCTGGACCAGCTGCTGGGAGCTCCACTGCCCTCCACATCTGTGCTGGTAAACAGGGGAGCCTCCAGAATATTTTCATGGGGTGGCCACACGGGGGCCACTAAAAGTATTCAGGTGTCACAGCAAAAACAGAATTTACAGTTTTATTATAAATATGATAAAATAGGTTATTTGAGAAATATGTCAAAAAAGAGAAACAGAGAAGATTTATATGTGTAGTTAATTTCCAGCTATATCACTGAATATGGATACACATGAAAACCACAGAGCCAAGTCCACCATCTTTATATTTTACATGCTGTAGTGGCACTTTGGGAGCATTTCAAGTTGCTATACATCAATACAACCATTACAGCCCCAATTTTAATAATATTTGTGCATTAAGTTCATAGTAATTACATAAATTCCAAAAATTGCAATAAACTACAAACAAATTGAAAATCATTTTTGTTTTTTTTAACATATATTTCCAGTTGCAGAAATTTCAGAGGCTTATCCCTCAAAACTGTAAATACAAAAAAGTTGCACAAAATAGTTTCCAGCCACAGGAAATTTATTTTGAGTGTCTTCAAAGTTTTATCTTTGAAATACACCAACTTTTATAAACTGCAGGAAAAATGAAAATAAATATTATAATGCAAATTTCTGAAGAAACCAGCATGTGCATTTTGAGTTCTGCATCCCAGAAACTATTCAGAAAGGCAGGAACTCAAACATTAATTTAAAAACACCAGCATGTCTTTGTAAATGCCCTAAAGGAAAAAAATACATTTTACGCGAAAACGACATCAGTTCCGGTTTCGGGCAGGTAACGTAGGAAGTGTTACGAACAGCTGATCGGATCAGCAAAGCCTGTTTCTGGAATATTATGTTTTTGTTGCTGCAAGTGCTTTTTACGCAACTTTTTGCAAAGCTATAAGTGGAAGGAAACCATGACCGAGGACAAGCTGAATGCAGAAGATGTAAGTACAACTCCTCCATATTGTTTATTTGATTTTATTTTCACTTGCTAAATAGGGGAGAAAGAAAGAGGGAAAGAAAAACAGCGGGGGAGAGGGACGGTGATAAAGGGCAAAAAACAAAAACCAACAAAATAAGCAGACAAAAAATCCATCTATCGATCACCTGGATCAAAGGGATAACAAGTTAATGTTTCCACTGATTGTGAGCTTTTTTGTGCTCATGATGGTCCGTGACATTCTGGTCTGCCTGTCTGCAGGGCCCCGTCTCCTCCTACTTTGTGCATCGGTACGGTTTCTCTGAGAGCTGCAGTGTGGTGGCGTTCACTGGAGACAACCCAGGTACATGTGAGGTTATTGATGGTTAATCATTAGATTTGTTCCCCAACATCATGAAGTGTGACTGTTTAAACACAAACATCAGGCCTGTTTGAAAGAATCCTGCAAAGCTTGATCTCAGTGAGGTCATATGAGATGAACTTTATTTATCCTGAATGAGACAACAAACACAAGCTTCAACAAAACAGCTGAAATATGTTATAGAATAAATATGAAGTTAAACTAACAACCAGCATTTAATGAGATCATGTAAACATGTTACTTGTGCTGATGTGAACCTGTAGTCACACAGGTTCACATCAGCACTGCATGACAACCACAATAATGTGAAAATTAACTAAACATGTGGGTTATGATTCACCATGAAATTAAAGAGAAATCTAAAGCATGTAAAACAAATAAGCATAAATAAAAGTTCTACTAATATGACAAATTAAATAAAATATTAAATTAATAACAAAATAGAATAAAATAACATCATTAAACACAAAATTAATAAAGTGATATAAAAATAATGAATTGAAAACAATAAATAAATAAAAATAAAAAATGCTAAAACAGACGTGATTCAAATAAACTGAACGTGAAAAACGTTTGAATCAAACCTGTTTGTGTTTCAGCGTCGCTGGCAGGAATGAGGCTGCAGCCCGGAGACGTCGCCGTGAGTCTGACTCTGGCACACTTCCTGTCATCACGTCGGGTTACTGTGGCTGTTAATGTGTGTGTGTGTGTGCGCGCGTGCGTGCGTGCGCGTGCATGCGTGTGTGTGCGTGTGTGTGTGTGTGTCCAGGTGAGTCTGGGGACCAGTGACACGGTGTTCCTGTGGCTGCAGCAGCCTCGTCCGGCTCTGGAGGGTCACGTCTTCTGTAACCCGGTGGAACAGCAGGAGTACATGGCTCTGCTGTGGTACACACACACACACACACACAAACAAACAGGTGAGCTGTCAGGTGAGGGTTCAATGATGTCAAGAAAGTCAGAGGGAACCAGACTCCTCGATGCGTCCGCCATGTTGGTTAGGAAAGGGGGTGGAGCCAGAGACAGGCTGCAGTGTTTCAGGTGTTTTGTCATCAGCAGCTTCAAGAACGGGTCTCTGACGAGGGAGCGCGTCAGGAACGAGTGTGCTGGAGCATCATGGGAACTTTTCTCAGCAGCTTTGAGGGACACACCGCTCGGAAACCATGGAAACATCGGTGAGGTTCATTTCACCTCATCATTTCCTGTCCTTGCTTCAGTTCCTTTCTTTTTCCTTACCTTCCTTCCTTCTTTGCCTCCTCTGTCTGATTCCTTGTGATGTGTGTTTTCAGGCTTTTATTTTGAAACTATGGAGATCACGCCTCCTGTGATTGGTGTTCATCGCTTTGACTCTGCTGACTGTGAGGTCTGTGCACCAACATTTATTATGTTTCCATCTATTAACACCCAGACTGTGGCACACCTGTCTCACCTGTTAAACCTGTTTCACGTATCCCACCTGCAGGTGTCCTCGCTGAGTCCTCAGGTGGAGGTTCGGGCTGTGGTGGAGGGTCAGTTCCTGTCCAGGCGGCTTCATGCTGAGAGACTGGGATACTCCATCAGTAAGACCTCCTCAGACCTCACACGCTTCCATTTGTTGTTTGATTTTACTGTGTGAGGAAACTCGTGGATCAGTCTTTACACTGGTTCTGATTCTGAGCCAGAGCGCTGTAACTGTGACTGAGGTGACAGTAAAGCCGTCGTCCTCCTTAGATAAACCTTGAATGTCCTTTAAGTCTCAGCTGGGAGGACATTTTGTGTTTTCAGTTCCAGGAACCAGAGTTCTGGCGACGGGAGGAGCGTCATCGAATAAAGAGATCCTGCAGGTCTGTCTGAGGCTTTATTAGCACCCACATGCATAGACTGTATGTAAAAGATGGACATAGCCATAATGATGTCATCAAAGCAGCAGCATTTTTGTGAGTTTCAGAGGGAGAAGAGTCACTTCCTGTGGTCTCCTCCATAGGTGCTGTCTGACGTGTTCAACGCTCCGGTCTACACCATCGACCTGTCCGACTCCACTTGTTTGGGTTCAGCCTACAGAGCTCTGCACGGTCAGTGTGTTCACAGCTTTTATTTTGAAAAACCCGCACTAGACTGCCTCGTCTCTGAGCTCTGAGAGTGTTTCAGTTTGAAGAGAGAAGAGAAGGAGAGGACATAAAAGGAAAGGAAAGAAGGAGAGGAAGCAGACTGTTAGCAGCTGTTAGCAGCTGTTAGCAGGCTGAATGTGGTCTAGTTGGCAGTTACTTGCAGTCTGTTAATAACTGACGTGAGAACTTTATGTGATTGGATAAAGCAGATGTTGACAAAGCGAATCAGAAAATGTTAATTCACAATACTATGGTATCATGAGATGTCTGTGGAGTCTCAGCTCAGCTGCATATATGCAGACTGTATACTTGGTCTCAGCCCGATGACCTGCAGTACTCTGGTGGCAGCCCTGATGGAGATGGCTGTGACACTTTGCTCATTGGTCTGTGGAAATGGAAACAGGGTTCTATATTTTTTGATTTCCTTTCACATGAATAAAAATATTTGGACCAAGTTCTTAAACTCAGGCAATTTCTTTACTTTGTCAGACCGCTCTGATTAAACATTACACTCAGGTCCATGAAAAAGGGAGAAACTATGTCTACAAACAGAAAAACATGTTGACATGACTGATTCACAGCCTGCAGTGAGACCGTCTGACATCAGAACAGGAAAAAGGCAGATCAGTGAATTCTGCTTCAGGTGTTTGTGAAATATGGCTGTAAGAAGCTTCTGATTGGTCGATGTTTGGTTTCAGGCCTGGTGGCAGAATCCGGAGCGTCCTTCGTTGATGTGGTGAAGAAAGCACCAGAACCACGACTGGTCGCCACCCCGCATCCGAAGGCGAAGGAGGTGAGGCGGCCACTGTATGATGATGCGCTGCTGGCCTCTGAAGCTGAACCGTGCAGCAGGTCTCTGAGGCAGGAGCTTCATGAAACGTGCCCTCATAACCACAGAAACACGTTCTGCTCTCCAGCAGAGACCAACACCAGTGTTTCTGGGGACACATTAAGGTGACGGACCAGCTGCACATGTAACACACTAACAGTAAACAGCTAATCGTAAACACATACCTGCTGGATTTTATGTGTCATGTGATTCAAACACGCGTTACCTGCATGGTGATGAATCCTCCGCTTCTTTTAAACACGTCTCAGTCCTTCACATGTTCTACTTCCTGTCACTGCTGCAGCTGGTCCGTCACCTTAATGAAACCCCCGTGTTGGTCTCTGTGAGCTTCTGCAGCATTTTTCTGTTTGCTGCTATTTTCTTCAGCTGCAGTGTGTTTGAGCTCTGTGTCGCTGTAGGAATCAGGTCTAAAACAACCTGCAGGACGCTGGAGCAGATGAGTCCAAAGAACACACTGAACAAACTCAAAGTCTTACCAAGGACATTTGTCTTATTTCTAATCAAAATAATCTCATCACACTAAAAATAAGACACAATCAGGCACTGAGTAGCTGATTGGCAGACTTTTTCACTTATTCCAAGCAAAAAAATTTGTATTAAGTGAAAAAAATCTGCCAGTGGAACAAGTGAAAATGATGTAGTGAAAATGATGTAGTTTCAAGATGCCCTTTCTAAAAACATGTTTTCTAAATCTTACTGAAATGTTACTCAGTAGCTGATTGTGTCTCATTTTAAATGTGATGAGATTATTTTGACTAGAAATAAGACAAATACACTTGGTTCAAGATCACAAGGTTGGTACAAGATTTTGAGTTTTTGCAGTGCAGGCTCTTGTCCCGTTCAGAGTTCCTCCACTTTCCTGTAAGTCAGTTTCCATCAAACAAACCTGTGAACACTCATTAAACTCACTCACTGACACACACGGACTCATCACACCTGACACAGCCTCCCACAAGTGTTTCCAAGATGGCCTCTAAGCGCTGAGATTAAGGTGCAGACATGCAGCGTGTTTGAAAAGTGTCTGTGATGTCTCAGATATAGCCCCGCCCTCTCTGTCAGGTCAGGAAGCAGAGGTGAGCTCAGGATTTCTTCCTCTGTTTTGTTTCAGGTGTACGACGAGCTGCTGAAGCGCTACGCGCAATTGGAGGAGAGAGTTGTGCAGAAGAGCCACAGCTGAGCCTCAAACCGCCATCAGTGAAATCCCGCGACCGCCATTTTCTACTGAAGCCAGCTTTGAGTTTGACTTTTACACCTGTTTACCTGAAAGAAGATCAGAGTCATCACAGGAACCCTCAGCCACCTGAAGATGGGCTGCTCGCTTCGACTTCAGCCTGATTGGATCAACGACATCATCATCATGTCAAAGCCTGGTTGGAGGATAGCATTAACACAGCATCGTGTGATTTGCTCAGTCCACCAGCAGTGAAAGAGAAAAGAAGCTAAAATGATGAAACAGCCTGCGAGCCGTGACTGTGTCGCATTTAAAGCTCCAAAAATCTGAGATGAGAGCGATCGGCTGAAGAACGTCCACGTTAGTGCCAGCAGGGTCCTGCAGAGCAAAGTTTAACATCCCAAAGTTTTTCAGTCTTCTTTTCACTCGTGACAGGCCTGACATGTCTGTGACGTTTCTGACTGAAGCCCCTCCCACTGCTTCATCACCTGGATCCAGGTAGCATTAGTTATTCATGTGTAATTTTTAGTGAAATAAAGTGAACAAGCTCATGAACGTGTTTGGTTTCTCTTGCTGGAAAAAATAAAACAGCAAAATTTGATCAAAAATATTAAAAGTGTACATAATAAAATACAAATCAATTCAAAATCAAGTAAACAATGTGTGAAATTATATTATAGAATAAATAAAATTTAAAAGAGTACGTGATACAAAAGAAAATTATGATTAGAAGTAAAAACTATTTTTAAAGCGAAATTAAGAAAAAATTCTATTTTTAAGCGTTTATTGTAATTTTCTCAGTTTTCATGTTGAGACGTTTTTATTTTTCTACATTTCCATAAGATTCGTTCATCCAGAAACACGTTTCGATGCAGAATAATAGCAGAGCTGAAGGTCTGCTGACAGATTCAAATGATGCTGTTGAACCTTCATGTACGACCGAGCCGCTAACATGAACTCTTTATAACCAGCGAGACGTCACAGGTGATGATGATGATGATGAGAGCTCCTCTGTGAAGCTCAGGGAAGGATAGACCATCAAACTTTTGCTCTTTAAAAACTCACAAAATTGGTTCATGTATCGATCGATCGCGTATTGATCCCTTTGAGGCTCCACGTGTACGACCTGCTGCTGAACCCGGTCCTCCTCAGATACTCGAGTACATCCCCAGCCTCTTGGCGGCCTCAGAGATCCTCGGCGTCTTCCTGCTGGGGAACGGGTAGTAGACCTGGGAGTGTGAGGATGCCCCCCCCACGCTCTGCTGCCTGGTAAACCTGAGCGTCCTGGAGCTCCTCCCCTCCAGGACGCTGTTACTGGTCTCCTTCTGTGTAGACCGGTTCTCCTGCTGGTCCTGTTGCAGGCTGGTGGTGATAGGGGTGGAGCTTTCCGTCAAGCCCAGAGAGTAGTCCGGAAACGCCAGGTCCCCCCTGGAGCCTCTGAAGGATGGAGGGTCTGGATCTTCCTCTTCTCGTGTGGCGCTTAAGGAGCAGCAGGGAGGCGTTTCTGAGGAGCTGCTCGGAGGAGCCGAGAGTCTCCTGTATCTGGACTTGTGCTGCGAGCCGCCGACCTCCGAGGAGGACGAGCCGGAGCGTCTGCAGAGGAAAACAACAGCATCAGAGAGAGCAAACTGTGAGGACAGCTGTGAGGAGGCGTGATAACACTGAACCTCCTTCCATGTGCAGGCGGGTTCCTCCCAGCAGGGATGAAGACCTCTCAGGCGGACATGATGAAGACCTCCTGCTGTGCTGGAGCTCTGACAGAGAGGAACTCACCTGCTGGGTGTCTCTGGGCAAGAGCGCCGGTGCAGGTCCAGGTGGACGTGCCAGGGATCGGGGTCAAAGATCACGGGTGGTGGCCATGGTAACGTCAGACCCTGAGGGGCAGGGACGATGGCGACGGCCTCGGACAGCTCCTCCGAGACTAAAGACGGAAATCAGAACATGAGAAATCCTGACCTGCCCACAGCCAACACGAGCGTCCAATCATCAGAGAGAGACCAGGACCCAAAGGATCAGCTGACAGGAAGTAATAATCTGAAAGAGGATGAATGGTTTCTAATCTGTGACGCTCAGATGTGAATATTTGTCTGTGAAACATGTTTGACTCTGAACACTCAGTTATTAAAGATTCTTCCTTTCAAATTATTGATCACTGATCAGTGTTTCTGTTTGTGCTGCTTTAATAAGAAACACCTGAACTCATGAAAGGCGGCGCACAGCAGATTTCAGCTCTCAGGTGATTTCATCCAGGTGAGCAGCAGGTAAAGTTCAGAGACACGGCGCCCTCTGCAGTCTGACTGCAGTAAAGCAAAGGCTCAACCGGCTCCAAACTGCAGCTCCTGCACTCGACTTGTGGCCCCACTGACTCACCTGAGACTCACCTGTTAGAAACAGAAACTGAATATGATGAAAATAAAAACACAGCCATCAGATCCTGTGAGTTCACTTTAGAAAGAAGAAAAACCTCCAACAGTCACATCAGCCAGAGCAACAGCAGGAAGTTTCACCTTCAAAATAAAAGCTCATATTTTACCACAACAGTAGAAGCAAGTTTGTGTTTCTCACATCAGGAAAATGGTGTTAACAGAGTACTTTTACTTTATAGTACTTTTACTTTGTAGTACTGCTACTTTTACTGAAATAAGTGATTAAAACACGTTCACAAAGGATCCAGCACAGTCTCTGCAAGTCTGACATGCTTTTATTGTGAAGGAACAAGTCTCATTTCTATCAGTTAACCTGACAGATGGATTTTCACTGAGTTTAAAGATTTTGTCCAAAGTCAAACAGGAAGTGGATCAGATGGCGTTTCCTCTCACCTGTCCTGAACAGCAGCACCTGAGTGTGCCTCCTCCTCCTCTCTCTGGAGCTCCGATACTCTTCTCTGAGCACAGACGCGTCCATCTTCCTCCTCCTCTTCCTTCTTCCTGATCCCTGCAGCAGGAGAGGACACACAGTGACCTTTGACCCAGGCACACCCAGCCTGAAACCTGAAACCTCCTCCTCACTTCTTTTATTTACATTTGACCTGATAAAAGTCTCTTAATGTGAAAAGCAGAATCTGACCTGATTATCAGATTAGATTTAATAATAGAAACATGAATAGAAATCATTTTCTATATAATCTGATAGATAAAGCTGTCATATGGTGTCATTCAGTGTAAATGAAGCTGTTATGAATCATAGTGGGAATGAATGAATGTGTGATGTGTTCAGGGTCCCTGTTATAAATTAATATAAATGAGTAATGGAGAATAAATCAGCTGCTGCGGTCATGACTTTGAGTTTTAGCGTCCAGCAGCTCCTCGCTGGGACTCACGCAGCAGCCAGAGCAGCAGGACATCCTGTTGGCAGCAGCAGCAGCAGCACACCTGCTCAGGTGTTTTATTCCCCGTCAGTGCAGCCGCTTACATCATGATGCGTTTAAAGGCCGTCTGGAAACTCCGACACATCCAAACCTGCTGCTGGAATCCTTCAAATGAGGTTAAAGCTGCAGAGAAGTCGAGTGAGAAGAGAAAGACGTGTTAGTGCCTTGATACTGTCACACACACACACACACACACACACACACACACACACACACACACACACACACACACAGAGTCGTATCAGCCTGTTTGATCTTTTGAAGTGAGGCAGGATGACATCACAGACTGTGAGGCTGTGGGTCACATGATCACCACAGTCACATGTTTGAAAGCTCTAAGTGAACATTGTTTGGTTTGGTTGTCCTCCAGAGGAGGCAGCTGATGTCCTCCAAACAGAAAAGAACCCCTCCCACTAAAAACATCTCCGTGGATTCAGTCCCCACATACTCCATGTTAACACGTCCAACATGTCCAAAGAAACATGTTCACAGCCCCTCTGCAGCCAGCTTCCTCCATCATGTTTCATTTGGTTTGTGGTGATGAAGAGAAGACACATCGTTCTTGTTTCTCTCTGACTCTAAACATTCAGATCAGTGATCATCACAGATTTGTGTGTGACTTGGAGGTGATGCATGGTGTGCGGCTCATATGTGCGTGAAACTAATGAGTGATGGTTCCCCTGAGATATGCTTGTCTGATGATTGTTGGATGGAGCGAGCAGAGAGTGAACTACCATCCTGGATTTGATGTTATCCAGGGAAAATCGTCATGGTAACTTCTTATAATATTATGAAGATCAGGTTATAGCTTCTCACCTCCAGACTGGAGATCAATAAGTATGACGTCACCGCCTACTGACCAGTCAAGTGTCAGCATTAGTGGAAGATCCCTCTGTGTGGACAGTAGGAGGTCTACTATAGTACTCTGATCAACTCGCCACAGTTTTCAGGGTTTTAGCTCCTTCCAGCCTGATGGTTCCCAAAAAGGTTCATTTCTCAGGGCTTCATGTGCACACACGCCCTGCTGGTGAAAGACTGGCAGTACAGACAGATAGATTATAGGTGATTTTATCTGTTTGAATAGAATAGAATAGAATAGAATAGAATAGAATAGAATAGAATGCCTTGTAGAAACAAACTGTTCTTGAGTCTGTCAGTGTTTGTGCTGAAGAGAGGATGCGCTCTTCTATAGCATGTTATCTATAAATGTACGCGTCCACTGGTTAATTACATAATCATGTGGCGGCAGGGACCTCACAGCACACTCACAGCCTTTATATAATTGTTTTGTGCATTGTTATATATGTTGTATTTGTTTATTACTAAAAACATCAAGAAGTCCAAGCAAAAGGAGAACACAGCACGGTTTAAACCAGGGAGGTTTGTTCATCTAAATGATTTATTATTGAAACAGACTCAACATCATTTTTTCAGCCCCACAAACACATGTTCAAAGCTCCACATCAGCCCGATATGAAACAGAAGCTCTGTAGAGCGGCCAATCACGATGAAGCACTTTACATTAAGCAGATTCAACTGCGCTTCATGTTTTTGGCCACCAGATGTCACCAAAGAGGCCTGTGCTGAAAAGCTTCTTCAATACAAGCCTCAGAAAGCTTCATTTGACCATCGCTGCTCAATCCTCAGCACACAACAAACACTTTACTTTGGATTAACAGAAAAGACATCAAAATATAACAAACATCAAATATCTGTAATGATGCTGCTGAAAGTGACCTGAATGGGGGAAGCGTCCTCTTCCTGACAGGCTCCTTCAGAATAAGAGTCAGTAAAACACAACCTGACTCTTTATCACCAAGACTTCCAACACTTCCTGGACAGGTGTCGTGCCGAGGCAGGTATCCCCGACAGAGTGTGTTTCACCTGCGTCGGGATCGCGGGTCCAGTTGGCTCCGCCTCCTTTCCAACCAACTCGACGTGGAAGTGGTGAGGTTTACTTTAGTGAGACGGTGAAAGACGAGTGTGGGTACATGAGCGTTCAGTTTGTGGGTCACAGAGAACATGAGACACGTTCTGTTCTCACGTGTTACAAACCAACGACGTTTCCCTGATGATTCTGTAACTTTACTGTATAAAGAGCTCACAGCTCCAAAGTTTCAGGAAGTGTTTGTGGGCTAAACATCAGGAATGACGGACGCTGTTTGTCCGGGATTTGGACAGCCCAGTGCGCGCTCCCGACAGGGGAAACCTCCCTTTGCACGACATTGGCGAGGCTTCAAACGTCTCAGTGTATCATGACGGCTAGAGGCTTCAGGAATCATAGTGCTTCAGGTGTGGAGGTTCTGCTCCAGATGTCCTCAAACTGACCTTTGACCTCTACCAGACGCCATCAGGGCCGCTCTGTACGAGACGTCCACGCTCTCCCACGACTTCAGACGCACCGCGATCAAACGTGCTCGAGTGAACTGCTTCATCCTGCTCACTTCTTCTTCCTCACGTCCTCTCTCTCAGCTCCGCCCCGCCACCATCATGGAGGATCTTCAGGTTCCTCAGCTGCACTTAAAGGAGACCATTTCTGATCTCAGGTCAGATTTCAGACTCTGTCCCTTCTCAGATAGAGCAATAAAAACGAGTCAGACAGCTGAACTATTCCAAGCTGTCACATTTATAACGTTAGAGCTCTCGTACACGTTCATGTCTGCTTTATTTTCTGTCACATTTCACTTTGTCCACTTTGATCCTCACACCAGATTCAGGATGGCGCCACCTGCTCTACTGTTTGAGCCTGTGTGGTTTGATCAGGTGGAAGAACTTTGTATTGGCATAAAGACATCATCTTGTCCAAATGAAGTTGTTCCAATACATTTCTTAAAAAGGATTTTTAAGGTTGTCAGTTGTGACATTTTAGCGATTTGTAATAGCAGTCTTAAATCAGGTGTTGTGTAGCCTGTTTTAAACATGCTGTTGTGCAGCCTGTGCTTAAAAAACCCAATCTTGATTTCTCTGTGTGGCGGGGGTGTGGTCTCTGGCCCGCTGCAGAGGAGGGGCGGCGCGGAGATGGGGCTGAACAGGTGTTTGGGACGAGAGACTGACTCTGACTCTTTTATGTTTCAGTGACAGTCGAGGAGAGGGAGTGGAGTGACCACTGAGCGGGAGTGTCTGTGTCCCTGCATTAAACCACAGTGAACAGTCATAATAAAATAAGTGTGCTGTCACCCATGGTCTGTGTGCGTGTGTTGGGGTCCGACGTCACAGTGGTGCCGAAACCTGGGCCGCAATGTCGCATCCCCAGCCCGACCCGCCTGCTCCTCCGGCGCCGCAGCCACCTGCCCAACCGCTACAAATGCCGGGCCAGATGATGCAGGACACTGAAGGTCGTGAACCGGTGAAGTTCCTTGAAGGCTGTCGACCGACTTTGCTGAGTTTTCAAACTAAACAGGGGAAGATCAAAATCAACAGAGCCCATCGGTCCATTGGATTATCAAGACCTAACCACCCTCATGCAATGATTATTAAGGTGCATAATCCGGTAGACAAGATGAGGATCCTCCCTGCAGCTAAAGATAATGGCCCCCTGACTTATGATGGTCAGATCACTCGCATTCAACACGATTTGGCAACAAGAGTAAAAGAGATGCGGTGTGCGTTTAACGGAGTGTTTTTTATATGCGCTATCCTGCTGCACTGAACGCTTTTCATGGAGGAAAAAACATTATTTCAGTAAACCTGAAGATGCTCTTGCCTTTTAAGACAATTTGAGTTAAATTGAAGTACACCGACAGCAATTCAGTGAATAAGATTAATATTATTACAGCACTTAAGTATTAGACATACCCTGCTGATGCTAAGGTGTATTGGAACTGAAAGATGTACATTTATTTCTATGTATTAACAGACCTCTCTGCACTGAATCATATCTGTTATTAACCTCTGTCTCTCTTCCACAGCATGTCTTTATCCTGTCTTCCTTCTCTCACCCCAACCAATCACAGCAGATGGCCCCGCCCCTCCCTGAGCCTGGTTCTGCCGGAGGTTTCTTCCTGTTAAAAGGGAGTTTTAACAGGAAGTGCTTCCTCATAGGGGGTCATATGATTGTTGGGTTTTTCTCTGTATGTATTATTGTGGGGTTTACCTTACAATATAAAGCAACTTGAGGCGACTGTTGTTGTGATTTATATAAATAAAATTGAATTGAATTGAAACCTTGCTGGGTGGATCTCTGGAGCTCCAAGAAAGTCCACAGCTGAGGGGAACTTGTTTTTTACGGCCTGGGTCACAGCAAGGACGTCAGTGGAGTCCATGTTTAAGCCTCTTTGGGGAGAACGGGGAAGCTGAGCTGTTACTGTCTGAAATAAATAGCATGAATATGATTATTGTACAGAGCACAAAGCAGAAGGCCACGTTGCTTCAGTTCACGTCTTATTTGGTGTGTTTTCACTGAGGGTTCGGTGGCAGACACGTCTGAGCTCAGTCTGCTGTCAGAAACACTGCAGCACTCCAGGAATTCACTCTCACTCTTTCAGAAAGTCCCACAGGAGCCAAACAACAGCCATAAAGGCGCTTCCTGCTGGGACGCTCGGCCTCACACCACAAGCAACATGTTCACAAAAACACTGAGCACAGCTTTTATTGTGAAATATTAGGAGGAAGCTGAGTAAAATTCTCCTTGAGGTGGAGGTCACTGAGATTCAAAGCCGTTAAAGATTGACAGCCAAAAAAAAGAAGCAAAACTTATATGAAGAGCTTACAGAGCGCCATCAGCCTCGGGGGGCAGAGAGGCTGTAGCTACATCTGCTGGTGTCACTGTGACCTCACAGCAGTTTACATGAAACAGGAAATGAATTACAACCTTTGTGACATTAATCCCTTTGACCAGCTCATGGTGCAGAGTGTAGACTGTGATAATGAAAATGATTTAAGGGCTCGTATATGAGACGTCCATGAAAATATAAAGTCTGTAAAAGCAGCTGGAACGACAGCTGTTCAAAGCTGAACACGTACATAAGCCAGAAGACAGAGTGAGTCCTCCATCTCTCTGAAGGAGGCCATCGTGGTGAGCACAGATGCAGCAGCAGTGTGGATGTGTCCACTCTCACAGCGTATCTCTTTCAAGTTTGTCCTCACATTCTCAAAAGAAGAATTTGGAAACACCCAATGTGATGATAGAGAGCAGGAAGAACGAGTCTCAACAAGAGACACACACACCTGATTTCCTGTAACTGCAGAGGGGAGGAGCCACCCGAGCAGGTGAGAACAGGAAGAGAAACAGCTGAGCCTTCTTCAGAGCAGCAGGAGGACGGTGGAGCTGAGGCAGGTGAGTGTTAACACCACGTTGTTGTAGTTTTGCTGTCAGAGTCTCTGAGTGTGTTTGTGTGACTGTAGAGGGAAGAAGAAGAGTCACAGTGAGCTCTCTAGCTGTGATTGGCTCAATAATCACCTTCAATGGACTGAACACAGAGAACGAGCCGAGGAACCTGACAAACCTGTTTGTGTGTGTGTGTGTGTGTGTGTGTATGTGTGTGTGTGTTCCTGTTTAGACGTCTTTATGAGGACAAAGAGTTGGTATGCTACTATACAGGGAGTGCAGAATTATTAGGCAAGTTGTATTTTTGAGGAATAATTTTATTATTGAACAACAACCATGTTCTCAATGAACCCAAAAAACTCATTAATATCAAAGCTGAATGTTTGTGGAAGTAGTTTTTAGTTTGTTTTTAGTTTTAGCTATTTTAGGGGGATATCTGTGTGTGCAGGTGACTATTACTGTGCATAATTATTAGGCAACTTAACAAAAAACAAATATATACCCATTTCAATTATTTATTTTTACCAGTGACACCAATATAACATCTCCACATTCACAAATATACATTTCTGACATTCAAAAACAAAACAAATCAGTGACCAATATAGCCACCTTTCTTTGCAAGGACACTCAAAAGCCTGCCATCCATGGATTCTGTCAGTGTTTTGATCTGTTCACCATCAACATTGCGTGCAGCAGCAACCACAGCCTCCCAGACACTGTTCAGAGAGGTGTACTGTTTTCCCTCCTTGTAAATCTCACATTTGATGATGGACCACAGGTTCTCAATGGGGTTCAGATCAGGTGAACAAGGAGGCCATGTCATTAGTTCTTCTTCTTTTATACCCTTTCTTGCCAGCCACGCTGTGGAGTACTTGGACGCGTGTGATGGAGCATTGTCCTGCATGAAAATCATGTTTTTCTTGAAGGATGCAGACTTCTTCCTGTACCACTGCTTGAAGAAGGTGTCTTCCAGAAACTGGCAGTAGGACTGGGAGTTGAGCTTGACTCCATCCTCAACCCGAAAAGGCCCCACAAGCTCATCTTTGATGATACCAGCCCAAACCAGTACTCCACCTCCACCTTGCTGGCGTCTGAGTGTGACTGTAGAGCAGGGGTGTCAAACTCAAATACACAGTGGGCCAGAATTCAAAACTGGATATTAATATTTATTGAAATATATTTATTCCTCCAGATATAAGAATGAATCTTTTCTTATGGACACGTTTTGCTGAAAACCTGAATATGGAACAAGCAAAGCTTAATACTAAACAATGTATATATTAGCTGTATAATACCAGTAGGCCAGCTCTAAAAGTAGTTTGGTGTGGCTTCAGAGTTTGACACCTATAGTAGTTTTAAAAGGAGCAACCTCATCAAGGACAGTTTGGCATTTATCATAAAAATTAGATGTCATCTGCTCGGTACCATCGCCGAGGGGAGACCTTAAACTTCTTAAAAGCAATAGAAAATAGTTCTGTTGCAGATGGGTTAAATACACAACAATGGGGTGTTGGAATAAGAGGAGGAAAATGGCAGTGAGATAAAAATATATCAAACACAACAGTGAAAAAACAGCATCACGTTTCCATGTGTAGGACCGGTAACCCTAAAGACAGCACAAGATCCAGCGTATGAGCCTGTTTCTGGGTGTAGATCAGTCTCATGATGAACAGGCTCAAGAACGTCTCTGGGATCACTGCTGTTGTTTTAAAATGGTTTATATCATATTTATCTGAGAGATCTTTTACTGTTCGTATGAATCAAATGATGTCTGGATCAACAGTTCTGCCTTGTGGGGTACCTCAGGGATCCGTCTTGGGTCCAATTCTCTTTTTGCTTTATGTATTCCACCTAGGCCAAATTATTAGGTGCTATGTATAAGCCGTGAGACCAGTTTTCCCGTGCTTTACTCGGGTACGTCAGTTTGAAGAGGAAAGAGAACTCCACGGGACTCCGATGTGAAAAGATGTAACAAAAAATTGATTCCACAGTTTGCATCTTACAGGAGTGGTCAGGTTTAACTTATCCTCAACAAAATAACCTACTATGGTAGGAAAACCGTGTGGCTCTGTTCTAGCCTGCTGCCGCGTATAGCTTATGCCGTATTAACTCTTTTTCTCTTTCCCCCCTCCCGCACCGCATGCGCTAATTTGCATATATCCGTGATGCCCAGATTTGACTATAAACACGAGTCCTTAAGTCACATGTGTTCATGGTACTACGTAACCAAACCAACACAGCAATAAAATAATTTTAGTTCCACCATAAACATGCATTTACTTCTTAAAGTATTAATTACACAAACAAGCTTAACAACAGCGAAATATAAATACTAAAACATATGAACTATCTTAACTTGGCTCACACACGATAAAATATCTCCTATCATCTCTATGCTGATGACATTCAGTTATGCTGTTCTTTCAAAGAGTTTTATAAATGTTCTAGTTTAAGTAATTGCCTGACAGAAATCAAACAGAAATCAAGCAATGGTTAAACAGCAGCTAAAGTCTGGTAAAACAGAAACTTTAATTATTGCTGCCGACCACATGATCTCAGAAATTAGGCAGCATATCAGCTTCTTTGACCTTTCTGTTAAATCGAGCCTTAGAAACCTCGGTGTCATGTTTGACAGCTCGATGTCGCTCGAGCAGCTGGTCCAGAACTGTTTTTATCATCTAAGAAACATTTCAAAACTCAGACTAATGGTGTCAAAGCCTGAACTGGAGATGATTATTCATGCTTTTATTTCCTCCCATTTAGACTACTGTAACAATCTTTTTACTTGTTTAAACAAATCAGCCTTAAATAGTCTTCAGACTGTGCAGAATGTTGCAGCACTCTTAACAAGCTCCAAGAGAGGATCTCAGTTTTGGATTCTCTTCACTGGTTTTAGGTTTCATTTTAAAATTTTATTTCTAACCTTTAGGGCCAAGGGTCAAGCTCCCCATTATTTATCTGACCTGCTGGAACCACATTCATCTTCCCGAGCTCTAAGGTCATCAGGTCAGAGTCTGCTGGCGGCCCCACGCACTCGATTTAAAGCTGGTGGTGATTCGGCCTTTCAGGCAGTGGCACCATGGTTGTGGAATCTCTTTCACTGTTTTTATGCTCAGATTCTTTTAAAAACAGCTGAAGACATTTTTATATAGACAAGCTTTCAAATCATTTGTTTTTTTTATGTTGTATTTTATTGTGGTATTATTGTATGTTGTATTCTCATTCTTTGTATTGTGAAGCACTTTGTGATTTTTATTGTCATCTGTGAAAAGCAACATAAAGACATTTTACTTTCCTCTCCACACAGACCTCATGTCCCCAGAAACCTTTAAATGTGGCCCACAGTCAAACTGAAAGTGGTTCTTTAAAAAGAGACGATGCAGTTGAACATAGTTCCAACATGGAGCATGAAACTGATCTGAGCACAGTTTGTAGCTGTTGCTAATGTTCTTGTTGGGCTTTTATATTCACAATCAACAGTCTCTATTATGTATCACTCTACTTTTATTATGATCCAATGGCTGCCTGGGCCATTGTTAAAGCTGGTGTTATTAGGATTAATGCCTGTTTATTTATTCTGTTTATTTATGATTGAATAGAAGAAACTGTTTTATTGTCTGTGAAGGTTCTCAGTCACCCAGGTCACTGTAGTCTAAGGAGCTTGGAAAACAAACGTCTGGACTTCTTTGAGTTGCTTGAAGACGTTTCACCTCTCATCCAAGAAGCTTCTTCAACCTTTTTAATTGTGCTTTTATTCTAATGTGTTTCTGTTCAGCAGGGCTTTCAGCTCATCTTTGCTCTGTAAGACGCTGATCTTTGTCACAGACACTGAATGTTTTCTTGTTCTTTTTTGTAACCGGAAAGGGGAGGAGCAGGTCTGTACATAAGAGGAAGTGTTTGGGTCAACGTCTCATTTCACAACGAGGATGAAAACGAGGTGAGTGCTGCTGCATGTTCTTGTTTTCCTGCTGTCAGAGTGTGAGCGAGCTCGAAGTCCAAAAAATAAATCAATTGTGGCCACAAAATACTACTTTGTGGGCACGAAACACTTGACCAATAACCGTGATCCTTCCCAGGCCCTTGCAGTTGGGTGACAATAAAATCTATCCCAGCGTCCAGGTCCTACTTACGTCTGTAAACTGGGCTCTCAGTATCCTGTTTAAATGTAAAAATGGTTCCTTGCATTGCAGGCTTTTCAAAATGTTCTGCAGCTTTAAAGTACGCAGCCTCAACGGTCCTCAAGGGCCACGTACTCAAAGACCGCTGAGGCCGGAAGTGCGAGGCTTGTGAAATGGGCGATCTAGCCTCCGTCGCGCTGCCCCGGTTGCCTAGCAACCTTGATACTAACAGCTGGAAACGTTTCACACAGCTTTGTGTGACAGAAATGAAGACGAACATATTTTGTTTGTTTCTACATGAGCTCTGTGTGATTTGATGAGTATCTGAGGCTGAGACCACAGGACTGTGAAACATGATTGTTGGGCTTCATTTCTGTGCTGAACAGTCGTTTAAGATTAGCTAGTAAATAACAATCAGCTGATGTTGTTCATGAGACTCAAGTCATCTCACTGTGGTAATGTAAATATAATCTGACAATATTATATATATTGTCAGGTTATTATGAGATATTACAGCAGTGAGCTTGAACTCTGTGTCAAAGATTCAAGTTGCAGTTATTTATGTTTCCTGTCACCTTCAATCTTCACTCAAAGACGAGTATCTGTGACAGTGTGTATACAGATGTATCATATATAAGAGACAAATATTGTTCGTTTAATCTGTTGGCATTACTAAATGTGGCTCAATGCTGACTTTAATTAATAAAATCATCACATCTCTGTGAGATTAAGGTCGACTATTGAACGGTGTATATTTTAAAGTAAAGGCTTTAAAACCAAGTTAGTACAAACGTCACTAATGTCACATAACTTTGCCGACATGTGATCAACAGGAATGTTTAATGTTCTTCATTATTAAACATTCGCACATAAATAAGTGACACAATATTTAGTACTTACTTTTAAAAGTTTACTCTTCGGCCGCTCCGCTTCACGCATCCGCCGTTTTTTCCCCCGAACAAAATATCCACAACTCTGCCATCGGCTCCTTGCTATCTGAAAGATAACCAGACGCTGGCGTAAATTCTTGACCATCTCACACTTCTGTTTAATCGCTTTTCTTGTTGAGTTTATTCAGGTGTGTGAAAACCCCGGAGGAACCCTCCTGGGGGATTAATAAAGTTTTATTTAATCTAATCTAATTTTATTTAATCTGATCTGGAAAATTGGGAGATTTTTGGGAGGGGCACTGAAATTCGGGGTTCTCCTGTAAAAATCGGGAGGTTGGCATGTATGCCCGTGGCTGGGTGTGTCTCTCTCTTTGTAGAGGCTAAGCCTACGCTTGAAACCACTGAGGTGGTCATTAACGGGGGTGACGCGATGTCACTGGTATGCATCAATTAAGTTCACAGTCCAATAAATCCAGCAGTATGTATCTTGTCCTTTTTGGTCTTTATTCCGTATCGACTTAGCATAACAGCGCAACGATCACAAACTGTTTGCCTTCTTAATGACACACCTGACGCCGATTACGTGCGTCTACCTTAAATACCTTTACATTACATAATCAAAACAGAAAAAGGTGACCTCTAGTGACCACATAAGGTATTAACTAGAGATGGCACGATACCACTTTTTTATGTCCGATACCGATACCGATATCATAAATTTGGATATCTGCCGATACCGATATGAATCCGATATAGTGTTTTTTAATCAACAAAACTGTTTTTTAAAATATCTTGCTGCATTTTGCAAGTCTGCAAGTTCATACTCAAGTTTAAAACAACAACTACACTAAAGCTATTCTGTTATACCTGTATACAAAAAAAATATTTCATAGTTCAGCAATACTGATCAATCTAATAAACTTAAACCTACACCATCCTCCCTATTCTGGTATTTTAAAGAGTACTTAGCGTAAATATTAAGCAGCCTAACTAATAGGGTTCCAACTCCCAGCAACAACAAAAATAAATAAATAAAAAATAGGGAACCACCCCTCACGCTCCACCTCATGATGCTTAATCGACATAATCAACCTTAATTTGATGCAGTGTGAAAAAAAATGCACCGAAATCAATTATTTTTCAAGAAATATTAAATAGATTCAACATCTTTCTTCAACAAAATTGCAGACTGCACAGATGGTACCTTCCCAAAGTAAAAAGTACTATAGCTTACTAGGGTATATATATTAGACTTAATAGTCACTATGTACAGTAATTGACTTCTATTCATTTTACATCAAATTAAAACTTTGGGTGTCAGATAATTATTTATTAAAAGCTCGACATTTTAAATGAGAATAAGAAAGAAAAGTATGTCTTTGTGCCCCCTTTTCCCAGTTAATGCCCTATCGGCCCCCCTGGCTAAACTTTGCTAGATCCGCCCCTGCACAGTTACCAGCGTCAGCTACGTAGAAAAAGATCCTGGTGTAGAAATTAATATTAAATAAATTCTAACAACAGCTTATCAAGCTTAAACGTGCTGCTGTTGTTCAGCCGCTGGTTTCCTCTTTCTGCTGCAAAGTGGGCCAAAAACAAACGAGAGACAGACTCGCGACAGAAAAGCCGATCAGCTGATTTAAGCAGTTTCACGATTGAAGTAGCAGCCGGAGAGCGAGAGGCAGTCGCTCGTTAAGCTTAACGTGGGAATGCTTTACAAACATTCAGAGATGGACTTACACACTTGCTTTACTTCTCTCGGGGATAACTTTGTCGGAGATGAAATGCCAGGTTGCTAGCGAAGCTCCACATGCTATCCAGACCACCACAGGTCCCGCATGCCACAGCTGCTCTATCACGTGATGCATACGTTCTGAGGTGAGTTACGGCATGTTGCAAGTTTTGTGAGGTGCTTTCGTGATATTTAATGGATCGGATTACATTTTTTATTTTTCTCCGATATCCGATCCAGTAATTTAGGTCAGTATCGGACCGATACCGATACGTAATATCGGATCGGTCCATCTCTAGTATTAACCCAAGAATGGCTCCTACACTCTTCTTTGCTTGGAATTGTTTGGCACATGTGTGGAGCTCCTCTGGTGCATTTCTTTTGTTTGAAGGTTGTGGTGGGAGTAAAGAGGGTGAGTCTGGGGACCCCATATACTTACTCACGTAGAATCTTTTCTGCTAGAAACATTAGGTAAGTAGGTTGGTGCCACCCATGTAATTTTTGAGCCTTTTTTGAATTGAGACTTAGGACTTTTTTTTCCCCTCCTTATTTTTCTAGGGTAAGAGCCCAGCTAAGTTTTGGTTTTGTCTTTTTTGGAACAACCTAACTGTCCCTTTCTCACCCACATTTTATTTTGTATGAATTTGTGTCATTGTTTTTGTGAGAAAGCTGCCATTAAACTTGTCTCAGCGTATCACACTTGTACTGAGTTTCTGGAGTTGTTGTGTTACCTCCTCCTGCCCTCGAGGGGGCGTAACAAATGGTTACAATGTTATTTGTGAAGAAGTTCATGAAGTCATTACTAGTTAACGTTAAAGGGATGGTTGGCTCAACAGAGCTCTGACTGTTTGTCAGCCTGGCTACAGAGCTCAAGAGAAACCTGGGGTTGTTCTTATTTTCTTCAATCAGTGATGAATAGTAAGATGTTCTGGCTTTGCGGAGGGCTTTCTTATAAAGCAGCAAACTATTTCTCCAGGCTAAATGATGATCCTCTAAATTTGTGACACGCCATTTCCTCTCCAGCTTACGAGTCATCTGCGTTAGGCGTTTGAGAATTATACCACGGAGTCAGGTACTTCTGATTAGAGACCTTGGTTTTCACAGGAGCTACAGTATCCAGAGTCGTACAAAGTGAGGAGGTGAAATTATTATAAAATTATTAAGAAGATCATTTATTATTAAATGTAGAAAATATATAAATAATCTCACTCGTCCACTTAAACTGTGCCAGCACCATCATCATTACTGTCGTTGTGTTACCAGTTTTTTTGTGCCAAACTGGAGGTTGTGTAGTCTTAATGTGGCTAGACATTTTTATTCACATGCTGCTCATAATAAGTTTCTATTGCATGTCTATTTTTAGCCACAGATGTGGGTGAAACACTCGAGTTCACATGGCGACCTAACCCTAATCCGGGGAAATATGTTCATGTCTTTCAGTTCATGTCAGAAGACGAGCTGCAGCTTTCTGGACCAGCTGCAGTCTTGCCAGGCAGGTCCCACTAACTCCAACATATAAGGAGTTACAATAATCCAGCTGGGACGTCATGAAAACGTGGATCGCCCGTTCAAGGTTTTTAAAAGATATAAATGATCTCACCTTAGATAAAAGCCTCAGTTTGAAGAAAGACCGCTGTACAGCTGAGCTCAGCTGTTTTTCAAAGGTCAAACTGCCGTCAAATATGAGCCCCATATGTAATAATGCGATTTAATAAAAGAGCTGAACCAGTCTAATAGAGCGCCCTTGATGCCGCCATGCTCCAATGGTGACATCAAGATGCTGTGGTCAACAGTGTCAAAGGCAGCGGTCAGATCCAAAAGCACAGCTGAGTCTCCTGATCAGTGGCTGATAAAAGATCATTAAGAACTTTTCCGAGTGCAGTTTCAGTGCTGTGAAGAGCTTTAAAACCAGACTGAAACCTTTACAACAGATTGCAGCTGAACAAATATAATCTTTTACAAAATCTTCGACAGGAAGGGAAGCTTTGAAATAGGCCTGAAGTTTGAGCGGACAGAGGATCCTGATCAGGTTTTTTAGGCTGTACAACAGCATGTTTAAAACAGGCTGTACAACACCTGAACTAAGACTGCTGGTAAAAATCACTAAGTTGTTGGAACCAACTCTTGGCTGTGTGCAGGCAGGCAGGGAGGAAGGACCCAAAATGCAAGACTCGGAGGCAGACGTAAACTCAAAGCACTCAGCTTTATTGCTGGATAGCAACAGAACAGAAACTTAACTAAACTGAGAATAGGGCTTTGGAGTTGACGTCACGCCGCAATGCATTGTGGGAGCGCAGCTCCATTTTCAGGGTCTACGAATCAAAACAAACACACTGTGTTGGAACAACGACGACAAGAAACATGCTTAAAAACAGCTCAAAAGAAAACGGACGGTATAGAGACCGATTGCGTCCAGAGGCGAAGCAGCGGTACTTGAAAAAAATAGAGTGCATCGCAAATCTGGACCCATATGAAATACGGCAGTGGAGTAAAGACCCAGACGACTTACCGCCACTGTCCTACCCCGATATCTTCACGTATCTTGTTTGTGGAGTAAGCGCTTACACAGCGAACCAGTTTCGTAATTACAAGTCACTGGAGGCGCACATCCAATTTACAAATGGCTGCGTGCAAGATTTGGCTATTTTCAAGCCGCCAAACTCTGAGTACGTCGTCAAAGTAAGTCAGCTGGAGTGCATCGAGTGAAATAGCCATTTTCCACCCCCCACCATAATTAATGTTATACATTTATCATTGAACTGCTAAAATATCGTTATCATATTATATGCCCATAATTGTAAAGTACATGCAAGTTAACACATTGATAATCGGGTAAATTATTAACGCCAATTTGTGTCCTTCCTGTCTCATTTCATTTATTGTCTTTACATCAACCAATCAAGTCACTCCATTCGATGTTTGATCGCAATTTCTATAACTTCCGAGACGATGATATTATTCAGCTATAAAGTGTGATATGAACATATTTAGAACTTACCGGAATGAAAATGTCTTGAGCACACCAACTGATATCTGGAGACGTAACAGAACTTGATATCAGCTCGTCTCACGGCTGCTATCCAGGCTAGACGCCTTCGTTTGGTCATATCCGATACATGAGCTCCTTCATGTTGCTTCCAGGTTGGGAAAGCATAAAAAGACAATTCAAACTTATTCCCGTGCCGGTCGTAAGATCGAACATTGCAGCCGACCACACAGCAAGTACGAACCATGGCTATGCTTTCGCTCCTTACTTAGACCCCCAAAATAGCAGATCGGGCCAAAATCCTTTCCACGCCCACCCCCGTGACATCACGCTCCAAAGCCCTATACAAAACAAACGAAGCAGGCAGGCAGGCTAGCATACGGAACACACAGTTAACGTGAGGGTACGATGCATCAACGAGTAGGGGAAGACGCAGACACTAAATACAAGAGGTGAACGGAGCAAAGAGGAAACAGTTGGGAGACACAGCTTGATTACACTGACGAGACAGGGAGAGCACAGAGCTGAATGCACAGACATAAGGCACAGACCTACAAAATAAAACAGGAAGTACACGACAGACAGAGAGATCAAATCAAAATCAAATCAAATCAAGTCACAATTTATTTATATAGCACATATTAAAATAACAGTGTTGACCATAGTGCTTCACAGTCAGTAAAGCATGAGACAGTTAAAACAAACAATAGGTAACAAAAAACAAGCTAGACCAGCCAACTAGACAGAATCAAAAGCCAAAGTAAAAAAATAAGTTTTAAGATGTGATTTAAAAGACTGGATGGACTCGGCAGTACGAATATGAACAGGGAGGTTATTCCAGAGTCTACTGTATCAGCCACGCTTTTTTCTAAATACTGTCGTCACGTTTTTGTGTGTGTGTGTTTTAAGCGTTTTCTAAGGACGCCGCGAAAACAGTAAAGAAAGAAAAAAGCCACCTCTTTCCTATCGGTGGAAAAATCCACCATGTCAACCAATTTTAAAAAAAAAAGTCAACATGTGGGATTTTGTTGTTTAGGAAGAGGGAAAAGTTTTGGGAGTGACGGTAACAGCAGCAAGACAGAGCGAGCGAGTGAGTGAGAGAGAGAGAGGGTTTTTAGATGTGGGAGATTTGTGACGTTTAGTGTGGCGTGTTTACTTAGTGTGTTGTCTTGTCTTGTGTAGCTGTTCTTTTGTGTAGTCGTTTTGCTTAGTGTGTCAGTGAGGGCACTAATGACTGTACCATTGCAACGTAAACACTTTCTTATAACATCATAAAACAATATCATTCATCCACAATAAATCAGCAGTCTAATGTAATGCAAATCAGTTTAACTAATGCAATAGTTATCAGCTTCTTCTAATTCAGGAGAATAATGCAAACTAAGACTACATAATAATTCACAATCTTTAATTAGGGGTCTAACATGGCATAAAATAATATTATAATCCCACAAAACGTAAACTCAAAAGGAATCAAAAATGTCCAGTTGTATTTCAGACCTCAGTCGGTTAATCCAACAAATCATGAAAAATGAGGTTTACATGTTTGTGCATGACAGTGCAGATTTCTGACATTTTGTGTAATTTAAGCTGTAACAATGTGACTGTTTTCTAACAAAAAACAGTGAAACTTAAGTTAGACTTGTGTTTGTAAATGAAGCGCCCCGTGCTGTGTAGCTTTCTGGATTTTATACTCATTGGGCTACATATTTATTTATTTATTATACAGGCTATACAGTACATAACATCAAAACTCACATGTTTTATGTAACTAAAGAGTGTAATTATGTGGGCTACAGACAATAATTAAGTTATAGACTATATTTATATGAAAAATGTGTATACTTACTGCATTTGAATCATTTTAACCATGCGTAACCACCTGCGTATGTGTTTGAAAAAAAAAAAAGGCTTTGATTTGCCCCCCCCCCCCCCCCCCCCCCCGCCCCGCCCTAAGGAAATTTCTCTAGATCCGCCTCTGGTCTATAAATGTGTTTCATGATTTATTTTTAACTCCAACTGCTTATTTGTACTATGCTTTCATTTCAGAGTGCAATGAGAAATAAAAAGGATATGTTCAATAAAACTGTCACGATCCTGGGTCTGTGACTCAGTGTTTTCTGTTTTGTATTGTTAATCTTTGATTTCATGATGTATCTTTGTTTATTCTTACATTTTGGTTCTGTGTTTTGTTGTACCTCTAAGTTCAGTCTATGTATTTCCTGCTTTGTTGTGAAGGTCCGTGTCTCATGTCAGTGTGTTTAGTTTGCGTTTCCTCTGTCTCGTCTTGTCAGTCACTCCCAGCTGTGTCCTCCTTCTGTGTCTCATTCCCTCGTTATCCCTCTGTGTATTTAAGCCTTGTGTTTGCCTCTGTTAGTTGCTGGTTCGTCTGCTTATCTGTCAGGGTCCTGGGTCTCCCGAGCTAGTGTTTTCATTTCTTTGTGATTTTTGTATTATTTCCGTTTTGTTTGTGAGTTATTCTATGCTTCCTAGGTTTGGATTCCCTGCCCCCTTGTTTCTCTGTGGACTCTGTTCTGTGTTTAGTCTTCTCTGTCCATATGTTCCGCCCTGTGTTGTTGCCCTCTGTGTCTCCCTCTGTGTAACTGTCTATATAGTGATGTGTTGTGGTGTTTTGCTCCCACCCCTTGTGTTCCGTGTTTTCGTCTTCCCTTCGTGTACTTCTTCATATTCGTGTACTGTTAGTTTTCCCAGTTTAGGTTTTTGCTTAGTTTCCATGCTCACCTTCGCCATTTCTGTTTGTATCATCATGTGATGAATAAACTCACTTGCATCTGAGCTGCCTGCATAAAGGGTCCTTTAATAATTTACACACGGCTCGCAAACCGTGACAAAAACACTGGAAAAATTGGGCTGTTCTAAAACGTTTGACGGGTAGTGTATATATTTAGTTTATATATTTTCTTTGTTTATATAGTTTGTTTTATATTGTAGCAAAGTGTTACTTGGATACTTCTTTATGTGCAATTTTGTTGCATCTGAGCCTTAGAAATTTATTGGTGGTAGTGATGAACTGCTGTTAGAATCATGTTAAATTGTTAAAATCAGACAATTACCTCTCCAGCTGTTCTTACAGTCTTTGTGTTTATCGGATCCTTACAGGGTAAAAGATGACGACACCTAAAGAAATCCTTCTGGGGACTTTGGAGGATTTGGAACGTGAAGACTTTGAAAAATTCAAGTGGCATCTGAAGAACAAAGGGTCTGTAAAAGGTTTACCAGCAATCCCAGGGAGTAAACTGGAGAATGCAGAGAGGACAAAAGTAGTGGATCTGATGTTTGAGACCTACTCTATCAACACTTTTGAAGTCACTAAGAAGCTTTTGGGGAAGATAAACAAGAATGATCTGTTGGAGAATTTAAATAAAACCATCCCAGAACCCAAAGGTAAGTCAGGGAATGACTAAACAAAAAACACATAAACAATAAAAACATTAGTTAACATTACACAGGTGCCATTACCATCCATATAAATAATAAATCCAAAACACTTGCCAACACTTTCAGGAGTGAGAGACTGCAGAAAGCCAACAGTTTGTGTTTTATGCTTCTGCACAAATAACCTCCTGTGTACATGAATATCTGCTCTTTGGGTTGGTTTGATTAAAATGGGACCAGCAGCAGGTTTTCTGCCCATTTTAAAGATTTATGTTGTCCGATTGGTTTTAGAGCTGTTTTATCAACATAAATGAGGCGACAACAACAGTTTGGGACACGTCACAAATATGATCAAAGTGCTTTTTCTTAAATCTATTTACCTGTTGAAGGTACAGTTAAAAAAAATGGCTGCCATTTTTTTCCTGCTGTTTGGAGACCCAAACAAAAAAAATGCCCAGACAGTAAATGCTTTTTATTATGGTTGATAAACCGGACACTAAGGTGATTGGTCAAAAGTTGGAGGAAAGCCACAGTTCTCCTTATTTGACTGAAATCTCAGCTCACGTTTTTTTCTTCTGCAGCTTTCTGGGAGATTCCACTTCAGCCTTCTGCTGGCAACGCTCCCGTTACCATGCTTCCCTTAGGCAGCATCATTAGAAGACATAGCATACATTTACACTGCTATGCAGATGACACCCAGCTCTATCTGTGCATGAAGCCAGATAACACACACCAATGAGTTAAACTGCAGGAATGCCTTAAAGACATAAAGACCTGGATGGCCGCTAACTTTCTGCTTCTTAATTCAGATAAAACTGAGGTTATTGTACTCGGCCCTGAAAATCTTAGAAATATGGTATCTAAGCAGATTCTTACTCTGGATGGCATTACCTTGGCCTCCAGTAACGCTGTGAGGAACCTTGGAGTCATTTTTGACCAGGACATGTCCTTCAATGCACATATTAAACAAATATGTAAGACTGCTTTCTTCCATTTGTGCAACATCTCTAAAGTTAGAAAAATCCTGTCTCAGAGTGACGCTGAAAAACTAGTTCATGCATTTATTACTTCCAGGCTGGACGACTGCAATTCATTATTATCAGGAAGTCCTAAAAACTCCCTGAAAAGCCTTCAGCTGATCCAAAATGCTGCAGCAAGAGTCCTGACAGGGACTAGAAAGAGAGAGCAGATTTTTCCTGTTTTGGCTTCCTGTTAAATCCAGAATTCAAAATCCTGCTCCTCACATACAAGGTCTTAAATAATCAGGCCCCATCTTATCTTAATGACCTTGTAGTACCTTATCACCCTATTAGAGCACTTCGCTCTCGCTCTGCAGGCCTACTTGTTGTTCCTAGAGTATTTAAAAGTAGAATGGGAGGCAGAGCCTTCAGTTTTCAGGACCCAAAAAGATAGTTGTGGTTTTGTCTGTTGTGTTACTGTAGGTTCTTTACCTTACAATATAAAGCACATTGGGGTGACTGTTGTTGTTGTTATTTGGAGGAATTAAAAAAAAAACTTTCATAATTGAAATTCTTTCATTTATTCTACATATTTATTCATTACTGGCTCCATAGTGTTGTTTATGTAATATGTGAAATGTTGCTAGTATTGATTTGATGCTGTATAAATAAACATAATTAAATCAAATGTGTCTCTATAAAACCTGCCCTCAGTTATAACCCAAGTGTCAGGGCTCAATAGCTCATGAAAAGGACTCAAGCACAGAACCAAAAACTGGAGGCTGAGTGACTTTTAGCAGAAATGTATTTTACTAGATTTCTTGACAGAGAAAGCTGAATCACAGCTAAATTCAACAGCAAGCGAGGTATTATGAGAAGTGCAGAGCTGAGGCCAGAACATAAGCTGAGGCAGGTCAAAGGAACAACAGGGGCAGAAACGGGCGGATAGAAACGATCCAGGATCACTGGAACAAAGGAGATAATAATCAGAGTGGTCCAAGATTTAAAAACTAAGAGGTCTTACGTGGCTGCAGGTGGAGATCAGCTGGAGGAGGAGATGAATCAAATCTGGGTACAGAGTGAGATGTGGGTGAACAGGGAGGCAGGCAGGTGAGGAGGGCAGTTTGCAAGAGTGAGTTTTACCAGCAGCGGCAGGCCAGAATCCTGAGGCGTGACTTATGGCGAGAGTTGGAAGATATATCCAGGTGCCGACTAGGGAACAGGAAAAGAGGGTTACGCGAAACAAGCTGAGGAGCACAAGACAAAATGTGAGGCAGAGAACTGACTGTGGTAAGCAGACAATCTGGAGAAGGTTCATTGTGAGTGCTGCTCATAAATACTGCCGGAGTAATTGGCAACAGGTGAGGAGCAGTGAGGAGGGCTCCACCCAGGGGAGGAGAGCTGATGCTGTGGAAAGTTACTCAGACTCACCCGGATCATGACACCAAGAGTCCAGTGAACTGAACACATAACCACAGTAACCAGAATGCAGTTTTCTCATTTGTGTCATTTGCTGTATCTTCATGCAGAGATTCTCCCTGAGTGTCAGCTCAAACTCAAATCAAACCTGAAGAAGAAGTTCCAGTGTGTGTTTGAGGGGATTTCTACAACAGCAAACCCGACCCTCCTGAGTCAGATCTACACAGAGCTCTACATCACAGAGGGAGGGACTGCAGAGGTCAATGATGAACATGAGGTCAGACAGATTGAAACAGCATCCAGGAAACCAGACAGACCAGAAACTACAATCAGACAAGAAGACATCTTTAAACTCCCACCTGGAAGAGATAAACCAATCAGAACAGTGCTGACAATGGGAGTGGCTGGCATTGGGAAAACAGTCCTAACACAGAAGTTCACTCTGGACTGGGCTGAAGACAAAGCCAACCAGGACATCCAGTTCATGTTTCCATTCACTTTCAGAAAGCTGAATCTGCTGAAAGAGGAAAAGTTCAGCTTGGTGGAACTTGTTCATCACTTCTTTACTGAAACCAAAGAAGCAGGAATCTGCAGCTTTGAAGACGTCCAGGTTGTGTTCATCTTTGATGGTCTGGATGAGTGTCGACTTCCTCTGGACTTCCACAAAACTACAATCCTAACTGACCCTAGAGAGTCCACCTCAGTGAATGTGCTGCTGATAAACCTCATCAGGGGGGAACTGCTTCCCTCTGCTCGCCTCTGGATAACCACACGACCTGCAGCAGCCAATCAGATCCCTCCTGACATTGTTGGCTTGGTGACAGAGGTCAGAGGGTTCACTGACCCACAGAAGGAGGAGTACTTCAGGAAGAGATTCAGAGATGAGGAGCAGGCCAGCAGCATCATCTCCCACATCAAGACATCACGAAGCCTCCACATCATGTGCCACATCCCAGTCTTCTGCTGGATCACTGCTACAGTTCTGGAGTTTGTCATGAAGAACAAAGAGAGCGAAGATCTGCCTAAGACTCTCACAGAGCTCTACCTACGCCTTGTGCTATTTCACCTAAAAACGAAGGACATCAAATATGATGGAGAAGCTGAGACAGATTCATGCAGGAAGATCACTGAGTCTCTGGGAAAACTGGCCTTTGATCAGCTGCAGAAAAGAAAGTGGATCTTCTATGAATCAGACCTGAAAGAGTGTGGCATCGATATGAGAGCAGCCTCAGTGTACTCAGGAGTGTTCACACAGATCTTTAAAGCTGATGAGTATGACATGTTTTCAGAAACAGTCTACTGCTTTGTCCATCTGAGCATTCAGGAGTTCTTTGCTGCTCTTCATGTCCATCTGACCTTCATCAACTCTGGAGTCAATCTGCTGGAAGACAAAACTTTTTTAATATTTAATATTTTTCCGAGAACCTTTAAATGGATTTTTGATTTTTTCAGAAACAATTCTGCAGAGGCGGATTTCTACCAGAGTGCTGTGGACAAAGCCTTACAGAGTCCAAATGGACACCTGGACTTGTTCCTCCGCTTCCTCCTGGGTCTTTCACTGCAGACCAATCAGGATCTCCTATGCATGCTGACACAGACAGGAAGTGGCTCACAGACCAATCAGGAAACAGTTCGGTACATCAAGAAGAAGCTCGGTGACGATCTGTCTGCAGAGAAAAGCATCAATCTGTTCCACTGTCTGAATGAACTGGATGATCGTTCTCTAGTGGAGGAGATCCAACAGTCCCTGAGTTCAGGACGTCTCTCCACAGATGAACTGTCTCCTGCTCAGTGGTCGGCTCTGGTCTTCGTCTTACTGTCATCAGATCTTGCTGTGTTTGACCTGAAGAAATACTCTGGTTCAGAGAAGGCATTTTTGAAGCTGCTGCCAGTGGTCAAAGCCTCCAAGAAAGTGCTGTAAGTGAATCTATGAACAAATATGTTTAATAATGCTAGATGAAGAAAATAATATGTCTGCATTGTTATTCTTCCTCAGGCTGAGTTATTGTAAACTCTCAAAAAGAAGCTTTGAAGCTTTGTCTGAAATTCTCAGCTCCCCATCCAATCATCTGAGAGAGCTGGACCTGAGCTTCAACAAGATGCAGGATTCAGGATTGGATTTGCTGTGTGTTGGACTAAAGAGTCCTGACTGTAAACTTGAAACTCTCAGGTAAGGATACAGACTTTTTGACACTTTTTGACTCTTAAATCTGTAAGTTTATCTTGATGCGGACGTTCAAAGTCAGCACAGTTTTCCTTTTAAGTTCCTGAGTTTATATATTTGACTGTCAGGTTGTCTGGACAGATGTTTTTATTTTATTTTTTTTACTTGTCCCTAAAGTCAGAACTAAACCCACATGTAGATGACTTTCTGTTCTGATTTTCCTGAAGACAGCAGAGTGTGTGCTCATGCTTTTGAAGCCAAACTTACTTTTTTGACCTGGCTTTTATTTATTATATATTTTTGTTTATGTAATACTTATTTCTACCGTTTAATTTCTGCTCACATTGTTTACTCTCCTTCTTAATTGGTTGTGTGTGTGTGTGTGTGTGTGTGTGTGTGTGTGTGTGGGGGGGGGGGTTATATGGGCTCAAAATGTGGTCATAAATATTTTGTACTTGTAAATCAGGATTTGTATGTGTAATAAGAATTTGTGTGTGCGTAAAAACGATTTGTGTGTGGACTTAGCCAAGAAAACCTGCAAGTTACAAGTACGAATTTTGACTGTCGGAGGGGCACTTTTTTTTAATGAATCATATTTCATAACTTTAAATGCAAATATAAATTGTCAATTTTAAAATCATACGCACAAGTTATTTGCAGCCATTTACCTTTTTTTTAATAACCATTTCAAACTTTTTACAGAACAATCAGCTGTTCTGCATTCAATAAGATGCCACACAAATTATGTGACTTGCATTACAATGTGACTGCTGTGATTAAAGCATCTTTCTTTCAGCTTAACGAGTGAACCGTCAGCTCGTTCAAACACACGTTAAAGTGCGTTTGGCTCGACACCACCGAACAGAGGCAGCAATATAACACAGCTCACATTAACAGTGCAGTGAATCCTGCTTGTGCCGTGATGTTCAGGACTGCAAACCGAGCAGCATCACTGACTTTCAGCTTGTTGTGTTTGTGGATATATGACTGACTTTAATTATCCACTAAATCATCACATTCTCTGTAAGATTAAGGTCGACTATTGAAGGCGTATATTTAAAGGCTTTAAAACCAAGTTAGTACAAACGTCACTAACGTCACATGACTTTGCCGACATGTGACCAACAATAATGTTTTAATGTTCTTCGTTATTAAACATTCGCGCATAAATAAGTGACATAATATTCAGTACTTACTTTTGAAAGTTAACTCTTCGGCCGCCCCGCTTCAGGCATCCGCCGTTTTTTTCCAAACAAAATATCCACACCCACCGCCGCGCTATGAATTGTAGGATAGGTTGGGCCACGAAGTCTACACCGGGCCACACTTCTAATTTGGGGAAATAAAGGGCACATTTGTTGAGCGCATTTGGAGTACACTTCGGGACAACTAAAGCAGAAGGCAGCTCTCGTCGTACATAGGCAGCATTGGCATTGCACCTCGATAATAAACTCATGAAAGAGGTTGATAAGTTACTTTTCAATTTTATTTGGAAAAATAGGACACGCTACATTAAAAAAACAGTTCTTATAAACACATATGTCAATGGAGGACTTAATGTGTTAGATTTTAAAACTCTAAATAACACATTCAAAATAAATTGGTTAAAAAATCTAATGAATAATCCTACTTCCATTTGGAATACTATAGCTACTTACTTGTAAGTTTGATATTGATAAAATCCCTATAAAAATCTCTGCTTTTCATCACAAAGCTTTTTTAGCATGGACTCTTATTTACAAGCATTTAGTCCACACAGTTATTATATTGGAATAACAGCGATATCCTACTTAATCTCTCTTCTTAGGTAGTTGGTTTCGGAATAACATTGTTTTAGTCAATCAATTATTCGATTCAAATGGTACGCTTTTCTCCTATGAATAACTTTGTCTACTTTTCAATTTAACTATAAATCGTGATGAATATACTAAAGTATTTGGCTCAATACCATCAGGGGTTTGTATCCTTTTTAAGAATCAACTTAATATCACTTCATTCCACAGGCCGTTGGCATCTCCAATGCAAACTATTGTTGTTAAGATATGCTTTTCTAAACACATTCTAAAAACAAAAATAAATCTATCAGATCTTTATTTCAGAATAGTATAACCATGCTACCATATGTAATTTTTTTTCTGGAACTGGTGGTCTGATGATATTATGTGGAATGAAGTTTGGAGATTACCTAATCAGTATTTAATTACCAACAAAGTTAAAGACATTTTTTATAAATTAATACAAAGAATTTACTCAACTAAAGATTATCTTCAAAGCAAATTCAAATTAGACATTGATGCAAACTGTAGCTTTTGTAAGACTCGCAAGGAATCTAGTATTTGTCTCAGAAAATGTATTTAAAGGATTTGCACTGTTTTGGAAATATGTATTATTTGGTCTCCACCAAAACCAAATACAATTCAACATTGATAACAGATATATGATTGACTTGTTAATCTTAATGGCTAAAATTCATATTCACAAATCCAAATGTTTAGGAAGACATCCCTCTTTTGATGTATTCTCCTATGAGCTTTTGCAATATCTTAGTTCAATTAAGAACTCTACTAACCCAAAAGCTATAAAAACTATGGTTGTATGTGAAAAAAGGAAGATTCTTCAATTCCTTTACTCTTTGGCTTAATCAGTTGTACTTCTCCCCCTAGCATTGGTATATTGTAGGTTCTGAATAATGTTTGTTTGTTTATGGTTTACAATTTCTATAAGTACAACACCTTTACTGCAGTACTGTTTAATTCTACTTTGTATTGTACTGCTGTTGTATTGTGATGTAATCGTTCTACAAATGCGCACTCCAAAGCGTGCTGTCCCTGAATTGGGACACAGCTCCAGCCGTCCTCTCTCCCCAGCTCCTTGGGGTCTGCCAGGGGGGGGCGACACTACCTTTGGCTGCACCAGCTACAGCGGCCTGGCTAGCTATGGGTGAATCAAGGGTGCGACCCTGGCCTTCAGATCTGCAAATATGCTACATTTGTTACAGGTATCATTACTGCTAAAGGAGGCCGAGGAGTAACTAAACACAATGAGCAGGAAAGTGCAGGAGGGACAGGTGAAGGAGGGTCAGGTGAAGAGGCCATGGTGCTAGCGAGCTACAAGCTAAGCTAATCTAGCAAAACAGTAAAGACACAGTGAGTGAATACTTTTGCTATAAATTAGGGAGTGAGTACACAGAAAGTGTGCTTCGGATGAAGCACGTGAAGATTATACTATGAAAATATACTAAGAAGATATCTATAGGTTTTTCATTAAATTGGCTACAGAAAAAACACCACCGTGTGTTACCTTGAAAAGCGCTATATAATAGGGGTGGGGTTTTTATAATCGATTCATCAATTAAAATCGATTCTGGCTTGGATAACGTAAAATCGATTCATTAAAATCCCGAATCGATTTTTTAATATAAATTTATTTTGCCCGAAATGCCAGAATCTGTGGTGACATCTCACAAAATTTCAACAACCACCAAACAGCTAAGACAGTAAATGAGAGCAGGTACAAACACACAGCGTGACCCGCGGATCAGGATCAGTTAGATGTCGCCTTTCTCACAGTCGGGGCTGAAAGCCGACAGCTCGCTGATTCTGATCTGTCGGCGCTTTGTGTTCACGCCCTTTATGCGCTGATTCTAAAGCTGTTAGTTTGATGTCTCTCCAACAATATTGACCGAACCAGCAGCAAAAGAAGATCCAAACTACGCTTCAAATAAACATCGTCATGGATTCACTCTTTTACTGTTTTGCTTCCATCGCGATGCACAGCTCTCTCTCTCTCTCTCGAACAGTTTCCCTTTCTTCATTATTCGCTTGCTTGATACGCACAAGTCTACTGTTGCTTACAGCGCTGTCGGCCGCTTTTTTTTTTCCCTTTTACATTCTTCCAAAAAGAAAACCTCATTTCTGCTGTTCAATACTGAACAAATTTAAACTTTTTTTTTTTTTTTGGCCTGTCCCGTTTGGCTCTGTTGCATCAGAATTGTTGTCTAAAGGCAAAGAAAGATGCCCAACGGATTTACTTTACCAAACTGACCATCCCAGCCTTGCCATAATGGTCCATTTGATTCACCTTTTATTGTTTATTTTATTTTCACTTGCTGAATACGGGAAAGACTTGACTGGAGGAAAGAAAGAGAAAGAGCTGAGAAGAGGGACGGGGGAGAAGGGAAAAAAAACAAAAACCAACAGAATGGGCAGGAAAAAAAATGCATCTATCGATCACCTGGATCACCTGTTGAGAAAGAAAAAAAGAAAACAAGCAGAAGAGAACAAGAGTAATAGAATAAACAACATCCCAATGATATATGGGAATATGACAGTAACAAATTTAAACTTTTTAAAATTATTCAAAACGCAAAATGCAAAACGCCGTGTCTCTAATAAAACCGCTGTAACGTCAGAGGTGATGTTCATGTGCTGATTAATGGTTTTCTTCCGTTTTTGATGTACTGCAGAATATTTTTATAAAATCCCAGAACAGGAAAATCACCTTCATGTTTTTCTGTGTTTTATCTTCAGCTACTTTGACACAAAGGTCTCTGCTGTGACGCTCACACCTGTGATAAAGTCTTGCGTGTGTCAGCTTCCTTTTTATTGATACAAAAATATGTAAATGTACTGATCTGAATTATATTTCTGACTGTCAAAATTTCCCAGATTTAAATCGAATCGAATCGAATTAAATCGAATCGTGGATCGAATCGATTCGGGACCTTGTGAATCGGAATTGAATCGATTCTAGAAATCAGTGACGATACCCAGCCCTACTATATAAATCCAATCCATTATTATTATTATTATTATTATTATTATTATTATTATTACCGCAGAGAGAGCGCACACTAGAGCTGTCTCCCAAAACCTAGGCCACATCCTTCGGAGGACCCGGCCTTCACGGTCTACATGGATCAGGTACTTCGAAGACCGAGAAAGCCGGAAGTGCAAGGCTGTGAAATGGAACAGTCTAGCCTTCAGATCTGCGTCACCAGCTGTCTCGGTGGAGTTTAATAAACTCGGTCGTCTGCTCCTTGCTATCTAAAATATAACAGTACACTGGAGTAAAATCTCGACCATCTCACATTTCTGTTTACTCGGTTTTCTGTTTGACGTTTCAGCTGTGTAAAAACCCCAGAGGAACCCACCCGAGGGATTAATAAAGTTTTATTTAAACTAATATAATCGAATAACTTTGATCTCAGCCAAAGTGATTTAGTCCAGAACAAATAAAACACTGGAAAAAAGCCAAACAATAACACTTTTAAGTTGAGTCTGAGTGGCTTATATATCATGTTTAACCTGGGTAGCAAAAGACCGTGGGGGTCTGAAAACGATGAAGCCGGGAGTTCACTGTTGTCGCCGGTTCGAGTGACCACTGAACCCTGGCTAGCTCTCGAGCGAGTGGGTAACAGACGTCTCCGAAAATGTCAGAGCACTTTTGCAAATATGTGGTGTCTTGATAAACTGAGCAGATATTTGAAGTTTACACAGCTACATTCTTGCCTGAAAATATGTTAAAAGTTTATTTTGTGACCCAGAAAAATTAATAAGAGTAATATTATTCCTTCTCTCACCCCAACCAATCACAGCAGATGGCCACCCCTCCCTGAGCCTGGTTCTGCCGGAGGTTTCTTCCTGTTAAAAGGGAGTTTTTCCTTCCCACTGTCACCAAAGTGCTTGCTTATAGGGGGTCATATGACGGTTGGGCTTTTGTCTGTACCTATGAAGCGCCTTGAGACGACTTTTGTTGTGATTTGGCGCTATATAAATAAAATTGAATTGAATTGGATTATTAAAACTTAGTAGCCGTTACCATTGTGGGAAACTAGAATTGGCTGTGCTGTGCTATGAATTCTGGGATATGGTGGGCCACGAAGGATACACCTGACCCATCCTTCAAATCTGGGGAAAAGCAGGATGCATTTGGAGGAGTCTACGAATTGGGACAGCCTTTAGGTGACAATTAAAGCTTACAGCACCTGGTATTGCCATCCAAGTACTTATCAGGGCTGACCCTGTTTAGTTTATGACAGACCTTCCCAAAGTGTGGGGCCCAACCCCTAGGGGGGGCGTGGATGTGAGGATGTGTTCGTGCGTGCGTGCGTGTGCGCACAAAGGGGGGTCGCGAACATTTTTCTTGTAAAACAAAGGGGGGCCAGCAAAAAAAGTTTGGGAATCACTGGTTTATGAGATGAAACAAGATCAGACATGCTAGGGGTGGTGTGGCAGTACTTATATGGGCTCAAAATGTGGTCATAAATATTTTGTACTTGTAAATCGGTTTTGTACTTGTAAAAAAGATTTGTGCGTGTGTAAAAAAGATTTGTGTGTGGACTTAGCCAAGAAAAACCTGCAAGTTACAAGTACAAATTTTGACCCTATTTTTCTTCCTTTAAGCTGATTGGTCAATGTCATGTCAATCACAAATTAAACAATCCAATCGGAGAACAGATGGGTTTGGCTGTCGGGGGGGGGGGGGGGGGGGGGGGGCGCTTTTTTGAACTGCAGGTCCTTGAAGGGTGATACAGTTTGAAGCTGGAGGATCTCTATATAAATATCCGATAGCAGCTCGGTCCCCTAACTTTCAGCAGCTGTTGAAAGGATAAAGTTGTGCTATATCAGTGGTTAGAAACACCATTATTACTTTAGGATTAGTTTAACACAACGTCAGGGCTGACCCGGGACCATTGCTGTGAGTCACAGTGCGCAGTATAAAAGTCCTTTCACATCGGACGCAGGATGTGCTGCTAATGCTAACTGCTAACTAAAAGCAAAGGATCCAGAATTTGTTGCTGGCTGCTGGGCTCTGTGGGTCTTTGCAGTGTGACACAAAAATCACCAAACTCAGGCGACCACAGACTGTTTTCCTTCCTGGTGATGAAGGAAAACGCTGGGTTGGCATGTAAAAGGGCATTTATTCCCTTCAAGGACCTGCAGTTCAAAAAAAGTGCCCCTAAGACAGCCAAACCCATCTGTTCTCTGATTGGATTGTTACATTTGTGATTGACATGACATTCACCAATCAGATGAAAGGAAGAAAAATAGGGTCAAAATTCGTACTTGTAATTTGCAGGGGTTTCTTTTGGCTAAGTCCACACACAAAATTTTTTTACACATACAAATCCTGATTTACAAGTACAAAATATTTATGACCACATTTTGAGCCCATATACTTCTAACACTGGAAACAGTTCATCACATTGAGCACAGTCACTTCTTGTGTCACATGCTTTTCTTTGACATGTGTCAAATCAAATCAAATACTGTGTTTTAGAGTTTAGTGCTCTAGTCAGTAATTGGATATCCAACTAATAGTTTGGTTTGTTTGTAAAAGTTCAAATATAATCCACCATTTCAACATTCTTTAGTCTGATTCATATTTTCAGGTCTTTAAATGTATAAATTTAGATGTGTCAAATGGTGAAGAACATGTGAGAAAAAAAATCTATAGCTTTGTTAAAGTTTCCTGAAGACTGCTTGAAACTGCTTCCTGTTGGCTTCAGCTGTTTGGAGTTTCCATTTTCTAAACTTCTACATTCTGAACCTTCTTCAGCTCTGAACAGATGATGAAACACTGAATGATTTCAAGCACTTTGTCTAATAAACTTACATCTTTCATTCTTTATACAGATTGAAGGGCTGTGATCCATCAGAGATCAGCTTGCTGATCGCAGCTCTGAAGTCCAACTCCTCCTATCTGAAACGTCTGGACCTGAGAGGTGACAGTTTTCCCCCGAATGCGAACAAGCTGCAGGATCCAGGAGTGAAGCATCTGTGTGGTTTTCTGGAGAGTCCAGGATGTAAACTTGAAACTCTGAGGTCAGTCAGCATGTGACTGTAGCTCAGGAGGTAAAGCAAGTCACCAACTGACCGGAAGGTTAGGGGTTCAATCCCTGGTTCCTCCAGTCTGCATGTCAATTCAATTTTATTTATATAGCACCAAATCATAACAACAGTCGCCTCAAGGTGCTTTATATTGTACAGTAGATCATACAATAATAGATACAGAGTAAAACACAACAATCATATGACCCCCTATGAGCAAGCATTTTGGCAATAGTGGGAAGGAATGTCTGAAAAATGTAAGAAAAATGTTTTCTATAACTTTGTTGGAATTTCTGGAAAATTGAAAGCTGCTTCCTGTTGGCTTCAGCTGTTTGGAGTTTCCATTTTCTAAACTTCTACATTCTGAACCTTCTTCAGCTCTGAACAGATGATGAAACACTGAATGATTTCAAGCTCACACTTTGTCTGTCTAATAAACGTACATCTTTCATTCTTTATACAGATTGGTGAGCTGTGGTTTGTCAGAGATCAGCTGTGATTATCTGGCAGCAGCACTGAAGTCCAACCCCTCCCATCTGAGACAGCTGGATCTGAGTAATAATAACTTGCAGGACATGGGGGTGAAGCAGCTGTGTGTTTTTCTGAAGAGTCCAGGATGTGGACTTGAAACTCTGAGGTTAGTCACCATGTTTTAGTAGTGCTGAGATGACTGAGATAAGATAAGATAAACCTTTATTAGTCCCACACATGGGAAATATGTTGTTCACAGCATAAAGTGGACAGTGCAAAGTTGCAGCTGCAAAAATTAAGAAGAGCAAAGGAATAGAATAAGATTAAAAGAATACCATAATATATACAACAGAATAAAATACTATGTTGTCGGAAAAAACAATTACACTTAGTGTTATTGCACATGTGTGGATGTGTGTGTTTGGTCAGTTGAAGTCTTTGTTGGGGAGTCTGACAGAAGCAAGGAGGAAAGACCTTCTGAATCTCTCCGTCCCACATCGTGGGTGCTTCCTGTTGGCTTCAGCTGTTTGGAGTTTCCATTTTCTAAACTTCTACATTCTGAACCTTCTTCAGCTCTGAACAGATGATGAAACACTGAATGATTTCAAGCACTTTGTCTAATAAACTTACATCTTTCATTCTTTATACAGATTAAAGGACTGTGGTTTGTCAGAGACCAGCTGTGATTATCTGGCAGCAGCACTGAAGTCCAACCCCTCCCATCTGAGACTGCTGGACCTGAGTAATAATAACTTGCAGGACATGGGGGTGAAGCAGCTGTGTGTTTTTCTGAAGAGTCCAGGATGTGGACTTGAAACTCTGAGGTTAGTCACCATGTTTTAGTAGTGCTGAGATGACTGAGATAAGATAAGATAAACCTTTATTAGTCCCACACATGGGAAATATGTTGTTCACAGCATAAAGTGGACAGTGCAAAGTTGCAGCTGCAAAAATTAAGAAGAGCAAAGGAATAGAATAAGATTAAAAGAATACCATAATATATACAACAGAATAAAATCCTATGTTGTTGGAAAAAACAATTACACTTAGTGTTATTGCACATGTGTGGATGTGTGTGTTTGGTCAGTTGAAGTCTTTGTTGGGGAGTCTGACAGCAGCAAGGAGGAAAGACCTTCTGAATCTCTCCGTCCCACATCGTGGGTGCTGCAGCCTGTCACTTTGGCGACAGTGGGAAGGAAAAATCTCCCTTTTAACAGGAAGAAACCTCCGGCATAACCAGGCTCAGGGAGGGGCGGGGCCATCTGTTGCAACCGTTGGGGTGAGAGAAGGAAGACAGGATAAAGACATGCTGTGGAAGAGAGACAGAGGTTAATAACAGATATGATTAAATGCAGAGAGGTCTATTAATACATAGTGAGTGAGAAAGGTGACTGGAAAGGAAAAACTCAATGCATCATGGGAATCCCCCGGCAGCCTACGTCTATTGCAGCATAACGAAGGGAGGATTCAGGGTCACCTGGTCCAGCCCTAACTATATGCTTCAGCAAAAAGGAAAGTTTGAAGCCTAATCTTAAAAGTAGAGATAGTGTCTGTCTCCTGAATCCAAACTGGAAGCTGGTTCCACAGAAGAGGGGCCTGAAAACTGAAGGCTCTGCCTCCCATTCTACTTTTAAATACTCTAGGAACAACAAGTAGGCACTTTCTAGTCCCTGTCAGGACTCTTGCTGCAGCATTTTGGATTAGCTGAAGGCTTTTCAGCGAGTTCTTTGGATATCCTGATAATAATGAATTACAGTCGTCCAGCCTGGAAGTAATAAATGCATGAACTAGTTTTTCAGCGTCACTCTGAGACAGGATATTTCTAACTTTAGAGATGTTGCGCAAATGGAAGAAAGCAGTCTTACATATTTGTTTAATATGTGCGTTGAAGGACATGTCCTGGTCAAAAATGACTCCAAGGTTCCTCACAGTGTTACTGGAGGCCAAGGTAATGCCATCCAGAGTAAGAATCTGCTTAGATACCATATTTCTAAGCTTTTGAGGGCCGAGTACAATAACCTCAGTTTGATCTGAATTAAGAAGCAGAAAGTTAGCGGCCATCCAGGTCTTTATGTCTTTAAGACATTCCTGCAGTTTAACTCATTGGTGTGTGTTATCTGGCTTCATGCACAGATAGAGCTGGGTGTCATCTGCATAGCAGTGTAAATGTATGCTATGTCTTCTAATGATGCTGCGTAAGGGAAGCATGTATAATGTAAACAGAATTGGTCCTAGCACTGAACCCTGTGGAACTCCATAATTAACCTCAGTGTGTGAAGAGGACTCTCCATTTACATGAACAAACTGGAGTCTATTAGATAGATATGATACAAACCACTGCAGCACAGTACCTGTAATACCTACAGCATGTTCTAATCGCTCTAATAGGATATTATGGTCAACAGTATCGAATGCTGCACTGAGGTCTAGCAGGACAAGCACAGAGATGAGTCCACTGTCAGAGGCCATAAGAAGATCATTTGTAACCTTCACTAAAGCTGTTTCTGTGCTGTGCTGAGCTCTGAAACCTGACTGAAACTCTTCAAATAAACCATTCCTCTGCAGATGATCTGTTAGCTGTTTGACAACTACTCTTTCAAGGATTTTTGATATGAAAGGAAGGTTGGAGATTGGCCTATAATTAGCTAAGACTGCTGGGTCTAGAGATGCTTTTTGAGTAAAGGTTTAACTACAGCCAGCTTGAAGGCCTGTGGTACATAGCTGATCATTAGAGATAGGTTGATCATATTTAAGATCGAAGAATTAATTAATGGCAGGACTTCTTTGAGCAGTTTTGTAGGAATGGGGTCTAAAAGACACGTTGATGGTTTGGAGGAAGTAATTATTGAAGTTAACTCAGAAAGATCAATTAGAGAAAAAGAGTCTAACTTAACATCAATGGTCCTAAGAGTAGCTGTAGATAATATTACATCTGTGGGATGATTATTGGTAATTTTTCTCTAATGATAAAAATGTTATTTGTGAAGAAGTTCATGAAGTCATTACTAGTTAACGTTAAAGGGATTGTTGGCTCAACAGAGCTCTGACTGTTTGTCAGCCTGGCTACAGTGCTGAAGAGAAACCTGGGGTTGTTCTTATTTTCTTCAATCAGTGATGAATAGTAAGATGTTCTGGCTTTGCGGAGGGCTTTCTTATAAAGCAGCAAACTATTTCTCCAGGCTAAATGATGATCCTCTAGATTTGTGACACGCCATTTCCTCTCCAGCTTACGAGTGTCTGTGAAGGTTCTCAGTCATCCAGGTCATCGTAGTCTAAGGAGCTTGGAAAGAAAAGCGTCTGGACTTCTTTGAGTTGCTTGAAGACGTTTCACCTCTCATCTGAGAAGCTTCTTCAGTTCTGAGGTCAAATGGTGGAGAGTCCCAGATTTAAACCTAGTGGGAGTTTCCCCCCAAAGAGGGACAAAGGGCCCTCTGATGATCCTCTACCTAATCACATGAGCTGAGGTGTGAAAATGGGTGTGGGTCACAATCAGCCAGGGTTTCGGGCAAGCTCATTGTGAAACCTGGCCCCACCCTATCATGGGATTTCCTGAGGTCAGATGGCCCAGGATGTGAGTGGGGAGTGGTGTGTGTGTGTGTGTGTGTGTGTGTGTGTGTGTGTGTGTGTAACAGAGAGAGAGAGAGACCAACTTTAGGGCAGCATCTCATTGTTTCAAACACACACTTTGTCTAAAAACTTATCCAAACATTTTTTATTCTCTATTCAGATTGGAGACCTGTGGTTTGTCAGAGATCAGCTCTCTGATCTCAGCTCTCTCCAAGTCCAATCCCTTTCATCTGAAACATCTGGACCTGAGTAACAACAACTTGAGGACTTCAGAAGTGGAGCAGCTACGTAGCTTTCTTGAGAGTTTAGCCTGCAGACTGGTGTATCATGGGTCAGTGGACGTGTTTTAGTTGTGCTGAGATGAATATGATGTGAAAGTTGTGCTGACACTAAACTGCAGACGTAAGACTGATATTATACTGATCCACACTGAGGATCTTCATGGTAAGTCTGTCTTCTTCTGCTCTGGTTTAGTCCATTGACTGCAGCAGAACAATGTTCACATTTCAAACCTTCAAAGGAAAAGAAAAACCCTCCACTGGATGATTGACTGTGAAACTGTGACACACTTCACTTTGAAATATGCAATTTTCTCATTCAGTTTATTCTCATGTTTTGTTTTAGTTCAAACTGAGGCCTGGTGTGGTAGCTGTAGCACATTAAAACAAATACAGTGCGTTAGTTCCTATGTTGGCACATATAAAAAGTTGGTGGAATTCGGGGAACTTGATTAAAGTTGCCAAGCTACAATGGACACCTGCTAAATATGCTCGCCGATAATGCTGCTGTACAAATGTTTAAGAGTCAAGTTAGCATTAGCATCTATTGGAATTTCTCTAGAGAAATCATAACTGCAATAAACTCTCTGGGAAGATTTAACAGTCACATACTACAACTGTGTTGGTGCACCAGCTATCAGTACTGTAGACATAGAGACATCCTCTTACTTCCTCTTGCTGTAGTTACTGGTTCAGTCATAATGTAAAGCCATGTAACATGTTAGCAGCAGAGTCTCAGGTGAATGTATGAAGCAAAGTTTCTATAATCAACAGGGTGCAACTGGGTCCTATTCCTCAAGTTCAAACCGGGGTTGAAACTAAAGATTATTTGATTGATTAAGTTCTTATCACAACTGGGGCAGCAGTCGTGTGGTGGTGAGTAAGGAGGATCCAAATAGCAGACAGTGGCAGAGGTGTAAGTGAGTTTTAATTGCAGTGAACAATAACCGAGGTGTGGGCAGAACCGAACATAAACCTAAACTGGGAAAACTAACACAAAAGGAAGACATGGGGCGAGGAGCAGAGAGACACGGTGAAACACAGGATAACGCTAAATACACAGAAGATTCACAGAGAAACACACACGATGCGACGAGGAGCACAGGCAGTATAAATGCAGTATAAATACACACACCAGGTAATCAGGAAATGGCAGACAGGAGGGGACACAGCTGGAACTAATGGACATAATGTCTGTGAAGGTTCTCAGTCATCCAGGTCATCGTAGTCAAAGGAGCTTGCAAAGAAAAGCGTCTGGACTTCTTCAAGTTGCTTGAAGACGTTTCACCTCTCATCCGAGAAGCTTCTTCAGTTCTAAGGTCAAATGGTGGAGAGTCCCAGATATAAACCTAGTGGGAGTGACCCCCCACAGAGGGACAAAAGGACCCCCTGATGATCCTCTAATCGCCTGAGCCAAGGTGTGAAATTGGGTGTGGGACCCAATCAGCCAGAGTTTCGGGTGAGTTCATTGTGAAACCTGGCCCCACCTTGTCATGCGAATTCGCATCAGGGGGTCCTTTTGTCCCTCTGTGGGGGTCACTCCCACTAGGTTTATATCTGGGACTCTCCACCATTTGACCTTAGAACTGAAGAAGCTTCTCGGATGAGAGGTGAAACGTCTTCAAGCAACTTAAAGAAGTCCAGACGCTTTTCTTTGCAAGCTCCTTAGACTAATGGACATAACGAGACACAAACCTACAAAGTAAAACAGGAAACTCACAGACTGTTTCACAATACCAACTCTGGGACACGAACAGGACACAGAGGAGAGACAAAGGTGGGGATGATAGAAACACACAACTCAAACCCTAAGAACAAATACAAAACAGCAGAAACTGGAAAATAATAACAATAAACTCAAAACACTGGGACCCAGGACCATGACAGTTCTTCCTTATTGGAATATATTTTGTTTAAAACTGTAACTTTAACAGAGAGGGAGCATTCAAGGACGCAATTCAATATGTTGTAGCTGCTGCTTATATCCAGTATACATAATCTGTGAGTGCACTGATCATTGTTTTCAGGACATCCCAATCTTTCACAATATGCAGCTGCAGGGTTGTCACATGAATGTATAAATGGCTATAATGTTACCAAGAAAAAATAAAAGCCAGCCTCTATCTGATAGAAGTTTGTTGAAATGAGACATAGAAGACGTTTTGTGACAACAGGTGTAACCCAGCACCTTCTGGGATAAGCTGAGAGCTCTTGTGTAGCAGGCAGATCACTCAGTGTGAGGAGTGTGAGTAGGATCTCTATCACATAGAGTTAAGGAGAAAAAAGGCAAGGCTTTTATTGAAAACATCAACAATTTGCATCATCATCAAAATGCATCACTGATTTCATGAAACCAGCTGTTGTTCTTTGTGCTACAGCATGAAACGCTAACATCATGACATCATCAACACTTGACATGAAACCGGTTTTCGTTCTGTTCTGCACTCTCTGTAGGAAAGTTAAGATAATACTAAATTACTCTATTGTTACTACTACTATATTTCTGATCAAATCCTTTTTTGATTGCTGACCAATCAGAGCTCCGTATATAAATTTTTAGTTCTGAAAGCATTAATATGTCATCGAGAGCAGGACACCTGTTTGTACATGTTGACCTCAGATCAGACCTGCTTGTAGTCTGATCCTTATTCTTTCCTCTCAGAGCATTTAACTCCAATGAGCCTGTGCCTGAAATAATAAAAACTTAGACTGTCTTCAAACATTAATTTTTAAAACATCATGAAATACTTGATTATAATATTGGAAGACTGTAATATTGATCAGTCTGTTAGCTTATATAGTTAACTTTCTTTCCTTATTCAAACAGGCTAAACTTTATTAATACAGCAGATCAAATAGTTTAAAACACTCACACATTCATTCAGTTCTATTAATACTAAAGTCCCATACAGAGCTTCCTTTATAAAATCAGCGACACTGAGGTCAGTACACTTATCCATATTAGTGATTGGCCAGATGCTGCTAGCCCCACCCTCTTTTTATCTGAACATGCAGGTTTAACCCTGAGTTGACTTAATTCAAATAAATGTAATTGCTTTGCTTTTCTTTTCTTTTTGCCTGTCCTGTTTGGATCTTTAGCCATCAGAATTGTTGTCTGAAGGCGAAGAAAGATGCCAAGTGGATTTACATTACCAATTGGATCATCATGGCCTTGCCATATTGGTCCATTTGATTGACCTTTATTATGATTATATATTTATTTTATTTTATTTTCAATTGTTACAGACGTGACTGGGGTATAGGACAGGGAGAAAGAAAGAGAGAGAGAGCGAGAGAAAGAAAAATAGAAGGGGGAAGAGATGGTGAGAAAGGGGGGAAGCAAAAAAAAACAACAAAACAAAACACCTGGATCACCTGTATGGGGATAAGAAAAAACAGAAGAGAAAACAAACACAAAAGAGCAACATAATAAACCCCCAGGCCCAGAGGCCAGAAGCCTGAGGGTTCCCCACCCCCGAGAAGAGGCCCAGACAGGCCAAAGGCGCCAGGCCCCGCCAAGCGGCCACCAGGAGTGAGCCGGTACATACATGAGCGCCCAGCCCCAGACACCAAGAACCACCGACACACCAACATCTGAGGGCATCAGCCACTGGCAGGGAGTGTGGTGAGGGGAGATAGGCTTCCATACCTCGGAGAGCCTGAGATGTTCCCAGAGAGGTGGAGTCTAAGACCCAACCTGACATATAGACATAGATGAAGAGGCGCACGCGGACACAAACGTGTATTCCCACCCCCATATACACCAGCAAATACTCGGCACTCACCCGACATGGAGACAGAAACAAATAGACACACATTCACACTCCCCAAACATGCTCTATATCCCAGGTCCGGGTACACTTCGCCCCTCTGGGGGTGGGGGTACCCGGACCTGGAGATGTAACCCTTCTCTCTGGGGTGGAGGAAAGCAGACCGCCTCCTTATCTGCAGTAGTAGGGAGGCCCTGCATCTCAGACCCCAATCCGACGGCCACCACCATTAATCTGACCCACCAAGTGGAATAATCTGATTACTCAATACTTCAACTGAAATAAAAGTTAGACAAACTTGACCTGAGAGAAGAAAATAAGATTATTAAAAGTTCAGTCAACTGGACCTTTGAATTCTGTGATCTCAGAGCTACTAAAAAGAAATGTGCTGTTTTATTTTAGCAACTTTTAGCAACTTGAACAAACTCAACTGTTCATGTTGGGTTCCTCTGAAATAAAATTAGGTTCATTAGGATTAGGTCTGGGTTTCCTCTGATCAGGTTTTTTGATCTTCTGCTGTTTTTAGATCAGAGCTCCTGACCCTCAGGTTTTATAGGTTTGGTCTAATCACTGGGGATTCTGGTTTTCTTATTAACATCATGTCATTGCAGCAAATAAACAGTAGAATCCAAAACCCTTCAGATCCAGAGACGATGATGTTGTAACACTCTGATCCTGATTCACTCTGTTTCCTCAGTTCTAAATATCCTCTCATGTTTTATAGATCTAAGACATCTGTTCAGGAGCAGCTGTTAGACCTGTTGGATGATTTGGGAGAGGAGGAGCTGAAACTTTTTCACTGGTACCTGCAGAATGTGCCTGTAGGTGATTTTCCAACCATGAAAAAAAGTCATCTGGAGAAAGCAAGCAGAAGGAGAACAGTGGATCTTATGGTGGCGACATATACTGACAATGTGATGGAGGTGGCCAGATTAATTTTAGAGATGACAAAGGAAGGTCAGTATAAAAAAAAAAAAACACCTGGTCCAGTCTACAGACACAACTGTTTGAGTTATTTTACAAAATGTCTTTCAGAGCAGTTTCAGTTTGACTTTATTTTCTTAAACTTGTTTTTTCTCCACAGCTGATATTTGTGAACAAAAGAAAAACATTTTCAGGGTTTTTTTTTATTTCCTGGAGTCAAGTCATTTAAGTTTTTACTTCTAAAATGGCAAAATGATTTAAAATGCAACTGAACAGGATATTGCTCAGCATCAGCAGCTTCAGCAACACATAGGTATTCAGTAGATTGTCTGAGGAGACATCTGAAAGATCAGCACAGAGTTACTTATTGTGAATTGCCAGATTAAATGTGTTGGTTATAGTGAACACTTTATCAACTTTATCACAAAAACCTCAGGCCCCTTCTCCATTTCCCTTTACTTGGTCCCCACAGGGCTTTACGTATCTGGGAATTAGAGTCACACCCACCTTTGACCAGATGTATAAAATTAATTTTAGCCCCCTATTTTAGCAGGTCAAATTAGATTTGGAGAGACTATAATCCTTACATCTATCTTGGCTCGGGCATATCGCTCTTCTGAAATACAGATGGTTCCGACGCTCTTCACAAACAAAACTATTCAAACTCTAAAAGGCTGGTTTAGCTCCTTTATTTGGGCAGGGAGGAAACCGTGTCTTAATAATAATAATAATAATAGATACTTTATTGATCCCCATGGGGAAATTACTTGTTCTTCTCTGCATTTGACCCATTCACTCAGTGAAGCAGTGGGCAGCCACTAAGAAGGCGCCCGGGGAGAAGTGTGTAGGGACGGTACCTTGCTCAGGGGTACCTCAGGGTAGCCATTAAGTGGATTTGAACCCCCGACCTTCCGATCATGGGGCGACCACTTTACCTACTGAGCTATCCCTATCCCTTAAAATATCCACATTATGTCTTTCATCCTCAAAGGGGGGCCTTGATTTCCCAGATATAAGGAAGTATCAGCTGAGCACCCATATGCATATAGCTGCCGATTGGGTACAACAGCCTGCTCCTGTGTGGTTGGATATTGGGAGCTCCAACTTCCCTTTTAAAAATATTGCTTTTTGTGGGAAAACTGAAGACCTTAAGGATGTTCTGTAGCAACCTACTCACACATGATCCCCCAGGGATCAATAAAGTATTCTGATTCTGATTATCTACTGTTAGAGCTTAGCGAATGGTTCAAAAACTAGAAGGAAGGGCTCACTTAACATCTCTTTTCACTCCCTTTTCCAATTTTCCTCTCTTTCTGGACCACCGACCCCGGCTTTTGGAACTGGGCTGCCAATGGTTTTTCTACCTTTTCTGACTTAATGGACAGAAAAGGAATTACATATAGAGATGAGTGACGAAGTCTGGGAGAATGCTAAATCTCTAAGCGTCTGTAATAAAGTAAAGGCAATCCAAATTAACATTCTACACAGAGCTCACATATCACCTTGTCAACACCATAAATACAATTCAGACCTTTCTCTGCTGTACCCTAAATGTAAAATAGAGGAGGGCAACCTCATGCACTGATCTATGATCTTGCGGGAAAATACAACAATTTTGGTTTGTCATAAAGTGTGAACTGGATAAGATCTTCACCACTGACAATGAATGTAATCCATTGTGTATGCTACTTGAATAGAATAGAATAGAATTCAACTTTATTGTCATTGCACAGGTACAGGGCAACGAAATGCAGTTTGCATCCATCCAGAAGTGCTTAGTGATATAGATATATTACAATATATATTAGCAATAATATAGATATGTAAGTATATTACAGAAATGGGTCTACTTTGTTATAATGTACACGGTATGAAGTATGTTGTGAATATTCTATAACTATAAGTATGTACAGGCTGTAGTGAGTACAAGCTATGTACAGGCTATGAACAGGATATAAATATGAAAAACTATACAGAATATGAAATAAATAACTTTACAGAAATCTGAGATATACAGCTATACAGAAATGGGAACTATGCAAGTTGTAAACAGTTGTAGGGTTAAAAATTATCGAATGTACAGAATGATTATTTACACAGAGCTATACAGTAGTGCAGTTAAGATAAGTGAGGGTGTAGATAGTTTCTACAGAGGCTATATAAAGTGCTAGTGGTTGTGAGTGGTGGTTCAGTCCATGTTATTATTGTGTGTTTGAGGGTACAGTTGTCCATTGTGTGTGTGTGTAGGTGGTTGTGGATGTGTGTATGTTCAGTCCATGAGTTAACGTGGGTCAGATGTCAGGAGGCAGAGTTCAGGAGTCTGACAGCTGTGGGGAAGAAGCTGTTCCGGTACCTGGTGGTCTTAGTCCGGAGGCTCCTGTAGCGCCTCCCAGAGGGCAGGAGGGTGAAGAGTCCATGTGATGGGTGACTGGGGTCTTTGATGATTTTCCCAGCCCTTTTCAGACACCGCTTCCTGTAGATGTCCTTTATGGCAGGAAGTGGTGCTCCGGCGATGCGCTGGGCAGTTTTCACGACCCTCTGCAACGCCTTCTGGTCCGAGGCAGAGCAGTTCCCGTACCAGACTGTTATACAGTTGGTCAGGATGCTCTCGATGGTGCAGCGATAGAAGTTCACCAGGATGTCTGAGGACAGGTGGTTCTTCCTCAGAGTCCTCAAGAAGAAGAGGCGCTGGTGAGCCTTCTTGACCAGCTTGGAGCAGTTGGTCGTCCAGGTGAGATCCTCGGAGATGTGGACTCCCAGGAACTTGAAGCTGCTCACACGCTCCACAGCCGTCCCCTTAATGTGGATGGGTGGATGTGGGTCAGCATTCCTCCTGTAGTCCACGATGAGCTCCTTGGTCTTCTCGGTGTTAAGCAGCAGGTTGTTTGTGTCGCACCACTCAGCCAGACGATCCACCTCCTCCCTGTAGGCGGCCTCATCGTTGTCACTGATGAGGCCAATCACCGTGGTGTCATCTGCAAACTTAATGATGGTGTTGGAACCATCAGCAGGTCTGCAGTCGTGGGTGAAGAGGGAGTAGAGGAAAGGGCTCATCACACAGCCTTGTGTGTGTGTGTAGATGAGCAGTGGTTATCCAGCCGGACATGTTGGGGGCGGTTGGTCAGGAAGTCCAGTAACCATTTGCAGATGAGGGAACTGATGCCCAGGTCTGTCAGTTTCCTGATGAGTTGTGAGGGGTGGATTGTATTGAATGCTGAACTGAAGTCTATAAACAGCATTCTGGCGTAGGTGTTGTTGTTGTCCAGGTGTGAGAGGACAGAGTGCAGTGCGATGGAGACTGCATCCTCTGTGCTCCTGTTCTGGCGGTATGCGAATTGGTGGGGGTCCAGGGTGGGGGGGAGACAGGATTTGAAGTGTGCTAGGACCAGCTGCTCTAAGCACTTAGTGATGATGGGGGTGAGGGCTACTGGGCGGTAGTCATTGAGGAAAGATGGGTTGGAGTTTTTGGGTATCGGGACGATGGAGGTGGATTTGAAGCAGGCCGGTACCACAGCGTGGGCCAAGGACAGGTTGCATATGTCTGTCAGCACTCCTGCAAGCTCCCCAGAACACGCTCTGAGAACACACCCGGGGATGCCATCAGGACCTGCAGCCTTGTGGACATTGATCCTGCTCAGCACCGCTCCTACATTGGTGGGGGAGAGAGTCATAGGTTGGTGGTCTGGCGTCATGTCTGCTTTGGTTGTGGTTGTGGGGTTCCCTCGCTCAAAACGAGCATAAAAGTTGTTGAGCTCGTTGAGGAAGGAGACATCAGAGGATGCGGGGGAGGGTTTGGTGGTCCTGTAGTCTGTGATGGTCTGGAGTCCTTGCCACATGCGTCGGGGGTTGGAGTTGGAGAAGTGTTCTTCTACCTTCTTTTTGTAATGGCGTTTGGCTTTTTTGATGCCCTTCTTTAGATTAGCCCTGGCTGTGCTGTAGGCGTGTGCATCTCCTGACCTAAAGGCAGTGTTGCGGGCCTTCAGGAGGAGACGAACATCCCGGTTCATCCAAGGCTTCTGGTTGGGGTACATGGTGATCCGTTTCTGGGTGGTGACACTGTCTGTGGTTTTGGAGATGTAATCCAGTACAGATGAGGCGTACTGGTCCAGGTCTGTGTGGGTGAACATATTCCAGTCTGTGTTTTTAAATCTGTCCTGGAGCACTGCGTCTGTCCCCTCTGGCCACACTTTAATTGTCCTCACAGCAGGTTTCACACGTTGGATGAGTGGTGAATACCTAGGTGTGAGGAACAGGGAGAGATGGTCCGATTGTCCAATGTGGGGGAGGGGTGTGGCTTTACTTGGAGTGGCGAATGACAAAATCAGGGGAAGTTTAGAAAGCAGCTCAACAGGCTGTTAAAGTTCTTTGCAAGGAAATGTGTCCTTTTGAACTGGATCAAGGACACGGCCCCATCTAAGACTCAATGGCACTGGATAGTACTGGAACATGTGTCACTAGATTTCCTAACATGTAAGTTACATACTAGGGGAAAGAAGTTTCATAAAATATGGATACCATTTATGGCATATGCCGGTTTGCTGAAAAGGCTGCTGCTATTTTACATATGAGTATAGCTAACTGTATCTCATAATCAAAGTGTCTGGATCTTTATTTATTTGTATTCTTGAGCCAGGTTGTCTGTTTTGTGTGTTCTGTTGGTTTTGTTTTGTTTAATGGCGGTGTTATTGTAAAAGTTTAAAACTCAATAAATACATGGAAGAAAAACAAATATGTGAGAGCAGCACAGTGATTCTGACTGCACTCCTCTCTCCTCATGACTCTGCCTCTCCTTCTCTAAATTCATCTCAGGTGTGAGGGACTAAGACACTATGTGAGGAAGTGAGGAGAGGAACTGAGGATGCACAATCTGAGATATAAAACAGGGGTGTGTTACCCCAGCTTTCAGTACTTGCAGCACATACACTACCTTTAGTAAACTGTGAAATAATGAATCATCAGTTACCTGAATGTGTGGGCAGCAGCAACAAACAGGACCTCAGTAACCTGTACATGACATCTGACCAAGTAACACATCTGACTGACCTTTGCTGCCCAGTAACTTATACTACCTCAATATTTTTTCATATACATATGTGGTGGGGCGTGGTCTGCGGTGCCGTGCGGACGCACCTGCACGGCATCCGCAATCACGCCCGCCGTGTTAAAACACGGGGACTCAGGGGTTGGTGTGGTTGTGGTGTGACGTGAATTAAATACAGATGGCTCTGAACGGTGCTCCGTGGTCCCGCCGTGCCTTATTCACGCCACAACATACATAAAATTACAAAGTAAATATCACAGAGCACTTTTAATCTGGGGAAAAGAGACTAACTGTAAAAAACAACAACTGTCACGGTTGTTAAAGAGTGGACTCAGGCGCGGAGCTCAGAAATAATGACAGTGCATTTATTTACAGTGCAGCAAGGTGACAACAGTTAAACTGTGCAACAATGGTGATAGTGCGTCCCTCCTTCCGTGTAAGCCCGTGCGTGGTAGTGAGTGCCCGTCTCTCCTCCAAGTGCTTCCTTAGTGTCCGTAAATCCTCCGTCAATCCCAGGGTGAACACACACACACACACACACACACACACACACACACACACACACGCACGCACACACACACACACACACACGCACACACACACACACACACACGCACACACACACATACACACACACACACGACAGCAGAATGAGTACGAAGATCAGACAGCACTTCAATAACGTTAGCGACTCAAAAACACTACCAGGCTTAGTGCAATACTCCAGCGCTGTCTGTCGCTCAGCCACACCATTAAGTAGCCCTGCTGAAGATGCTAGTTGATTGGCAGCAGCTGGTGGATTGACTGCAGGTGCGGCAGCTCCGGGCGACAGCACTTCCGGGTCGGAGGTAGCCTGTTGCTAGGTTACCTCCTAACACATCACAGCGGAGCCGGAGGGGAAGACAGGGCGATAGGAGAGACACATACACACGCACACAGATATACACACACTGGCAGGTCGACCGGTCAGGGCGCCGTCAGCTCCTGACAACAACAACAAAATAAACCAAAACATATACCTCACATTATGTGATATCTCATGTTTGTTTTTTGGCTGCAGCCTTTTTCCTTCTTAATGATATGTTAAAGTTTGTACACTCCCATTTAGTGTCTGCACTAAACTCACGTCTTTATATTTGCTGCATATATACATAAAATTTAACTGAATGAGGTAAAGTCCTTCACCTTAACCATCAAATTGGTTCACATACTTCAAACCTACACTCAGTGTATGACTCGCTACCTTCGTGGCTTGTGGACAAGCAGTTACAATGATTTGATAATTATTAATTAAAATAATTCAAATGAGTTCATAACTGTAACTTAAAATGTGATAATGATCTGAGTGCATATTCAGATAGATTCATGTATAAATGCAGGTGAATTACTTTTTCCTTCACCTCTACAGGCAAAGATCTAATTGTCGGTTGTTGTTTCATTCAGACTCTCTTCAGGCCTGTCAGCTCAAACTCAAGTCAAACCTGAAGCAGAAGTTCCAGTGTGTGCTCGAGGGGATTTCTACAACAGAAAACCCGACCCTCCTGAGTCAGATCTACACAGAGCTCTACATCACAGAGGGAGGGACTGCAGAGGTCAATGATGAACATGAGGTCAGACAGATTGAAACAGCATCCAGGAAACCAGACAGACCAGAAACTACAATCAGACAAGAAGACATCTTTAAACTCCCACCTGGAAGAGATAAACCAATCAGAACAGTGCTGACAATGGGAGTGGCTGGCATTGGGAAAACAGTCCTAACACAGAAGTTCACTCTGGACTGGGCTGAAGACAAAGCCAACCAGGACATCCAGTTCATGTTTCCATTCACTTTCAGAAAGCTGAATGTGCTGAAAGAGGAAAAGTTCAGCTTGGTGGGACTTGTTCATCACTTCTTTACTGAAACCAAAGAAGCAGGAATCTGCAGCTTTGAAGACTTCCAGGTTGTGTTCATCTTTGATGGTCTGGATGAGTGTCGACTTCCTCTGGACTTCCACAAAACTAAAATCCTGACTGATGTTACTGAGTCCACCTCAGTGAATGTGCTGCTGATAAACCTCATCAAGGGGTACCTGCTTCCCTCTGCTCGCCTCTGGATAACCACACGACCTGCAGCAGCCAATCAGATCCCTCCTGACTGTGTCGGCATGGTGACAGAGGTCAGAGGGTTCACTGACCCACAGAAGGAGGAGTACTTCAGGAAGAGATTCAGAGATGAGGAGCAGGCCAGCAGGATCATCTCCCACATCAAGACATCACGAAGCCTCCACATCATGTGCCACATCCCAGTCTTCTGCTGGATCACTGCTACAGCTCTGGAGTTTGTCATGAAGAACAAAGAGAGTGAAGATCTGCCTAAGACTCTCACAGAGCTCTACCTACGCCTTGTGCTATTTCACCTAAAAACGAAGGACATCAAATATGATGGAGAAGCTGAGACAGATTCATGCAGGAAGATCACTGAGTCTCTGGGAAAACTGGCTTTTGATCAGCTGCAGAAAGGAAACCTGATCTTCTATGAATCAGACCTGACAGAGTGTGGCATCGATATCAGAGCAGCCTCAGTGTACTCAGGAGTGTTCACACAGATCTTTAAAAAGGAGAGAAGACTGTACCAGGACAATGTGTTCTGCTTCATCCATCTGAGTGTTCAGGAGTTCTTTGCTGCTCTTCATGTCTATCTGACCTTCATCAACTCTGGAGTCAACCTGCTTAAGAAACAATCTCCTCGCTTTAAAATCTTCCAGAAAACACTTACTGTAAAAGACTTCTACCAGAGTGCTGTGGACAAAGCCTTAGAGAGTCCAAATGGCCACCTGGACTTGTTCCTCCGCTTCCTCCTGGGTCTTTCACTGCAGACCAATCAGGATCTCCTATGCATGCTGACACAGACAGGAAGTAGCTCACAGACCAATGAGGAAACAGTCCAGTACATCAAGAAGAAGCTCGGTGACGATCTGTCTGCAGAGAAAAGCATCAATCTGTTCCACTGTCTGAATGAACTGGATGATCGTTCTCTAGTGGAGGAGATCCAACAGTCCCTGAGTTCAGGACGTCTCTACACAGATCAACTGTCTCCTGCTCAGTGGTCGGCTCTGGTCTTCGTCTTACTGTCATCAGATCTTGCTGTGTTTGACCTGCAGAAATACTCCCATTCAGAGAAGGCATTTTTGAAGCTGCTGCCAGTGGTCAAAGCCTCCAAGAAAGTGCTGTAAGTGAATCTATGAACAAATATGTTTAATAATGCTAGATGAAGAAAATAATATGTCTCCATTGTTATTCTTCCTCAGGCTGAGAGATTGTAAACTCTCAAAAAGAAGCTTTGAAGCTTTGTCTGAAATTCTCAGCTCCCCATCCAATCATCTGAGAGAGCTGGACCTGAGCTGGAACTACCTGCAGGATTCAGGATTGGATTTGCTGTGTGTTGGACTAAAGAGTCCTGACTGTAAACTTGAAACTCTCAGGTAAGGATACAGACTTTTTGACACTTTTTGACTCTTAAATCTGTAAGTTTATCTTGATGAGAATGTTCAAAATCAGCACAGTTTTCCTTTTAAGTTCCTGAGTTTATATTTTTAACTGTCAGGTCGTCTGGACAGATGTTTTTATTCTTTTTTATTACTTGTCCCTAAAGTCAGAACTAAACTCACATTTAGATAACTTCCTGTTACTGGAGCAGCCTTCCTGAAGACAGCAGAGTGTTTTCATGCTTTTAAAGTCAAACTCAACTTTCTGACCTGGCTTTCATTTATTATTTACTTTCATTTATTTATATACACTGCTCAAAAAAATAAAGGGAACACTATATAACTCCAAGTCAATCACACTTCAGTGAAATCAAACTGTCAATCAGTGTTGCTTTCTAAGTGGACGATCAATTTCACATGCTGTTGTGCAAATGGAATCGACAACAGGTTTCAGCTTCAGTTTTATTTGTCATATGCAAGTTAGCACAGGGTCAACATTGCAATGAAATGTATTTGACGAGCAGCAGACAGTCACTCAGCAGGATAATACGTAAAAGAAACAGTAAGAGCAAAATGTTTATAAAATATAGTAATGAACAGACTATATACATATATACATACATAGATAGATAGATATAGATATATACCCATGTATATACACTCAACAAAAATATAAACGCAACACCTTTGTTACTGCTCCCATTCCCCATGGGATGGACGTAGAGACCTAAAATTCATTCCAGATACACAATATAACCATCCCTCCCAAACAGTGGTCACAAATCAGTCCATATGTGTGGTAGTGGGCACATCTGCTATATTGAGATAATCCATCCCACCTCACAGGTGTGCCACATCAGGATGCTGATCTGACATCATGAGTAGTGCACAGGTGTACCTCAGACTGCCCACAACAAAAGGCCACCCTGGAATGTGCAGTTTTTTGCGCTATTGGGGGTCTGGGGACCCAGAACCGGTCAGTCTCTGGTGTGACCACCATTTGCCTCATGCAGTGCAACACATCGTCGCATGGAGTCTATCAGATTGTCAATTGTGGCCTCAATATAGCAGATGTGCCCACTACCACACATTTGGACTGATTTGTGACCACTGTTTGGGAGGGATGGTTATATTGTGTATCTGGAATGAATTTTAGGTCTCTACGTCCATCCCATGGGGAATGGGAGCAGTAACAAAGGTGTTGCGTTTATATTTTTGTTGAGTGTATATAAATATGGTTTTAGTGATGGTATCGTCTATGCATTTTCCAATATATCCAATGATGAGTCTGTGAGTTCATTGATGTTGCCATCAGCTACATCCACAAATATCTGCCAGTCAGTTGTCTCAAAGCAGTCCTGCAGGACCTCCTCAGCCTCACTGTCCCATTTGTAGATGACCCTGGAAACTGTTTTTTCCTGTTTGAGTCTTTGTCTGTATGCAGGCAGCAGCAGTAGGAACAATGGTCTGCCTTGCCAAAAGCTGGGCAGGGGAGGGGTTTGTAGCACTCTTTCAATCGTCCAGTGTTTGATCACCTCTTGTGGGGAAGGAGATGTGCTGATAGTATTTGGGGAGAACTTTCCTCATGTTGGCTCTGTTGAAGTCTCCCAGCACAATAAAGGCAGCTTCAGGATTTTGGTTTTGATGTCCAATAATGTCATACAGTTCATCTATAGCTATAGATTTATCAGCATGTGGGGGAATGTAAACAGCTGAAAGGAGAACTGAGCTGAACTCCCTCGGGAGGTAAAAAGGTCTGACTTTGGTCAGTAGCTTGAGGCTCTGAGAGCAGTAAGTTTTTAAAATACACACATCTCTAGCCCACAAAGAGTTAACAATAAAGCACACCCCTCCTCCCCTTTTCTTGCCTGAGTCCTTCGTTCGGTCTCCCCGGTAAACAGTGAATCCATCCGGCGTGAACTTATACAAGATGCAGCAAGATATTAAAAAACGTTTGATTATAAAATCGACTATATTGGATTGATATCGATATGGGACATAAAAAGTGGCATCGTTCCATCTCTGCTTTGATTAGAGACACAGCTCTGTGTTTTCCAATTTGTCATCATTTTAAAAAGTTTACATTTCTTCAGGGTTGAACAGCAGAAATGAGACTTTCCTGTCAGAGGTCCTTTTTGAAAAAATGAGGTGAATCAACCATGAAAACCATGAATCAACATGTGAACATGAGCTGATGCTGCTGAAGTGAAGCAAAGTTACAGAGGTTTGATTACAGACACAGCTGAGAGTTTGTAATCTGTCATCATTTTAAAAAGTTTCCATGGAACAGCAGAAATGAGGCTTTACTGTCAGAGGCCGACAGCACTGAACACAACAGCAGACTGGTGGCTAATAAACAGTGAATGATGCAGAAACAGATGTTTGAAGCTGTTCTTGGAGTCCACTGAGAGAGAGAGAGCTGTGCAGGCAGGAACAGCCAAAGTCAGAGAGAATTCATGAGCATATTGATCAAACGTGAAGCAGAGTTTGGATCTTCTTCTGCTGCTGCTTCACTCAGTTTTGGTTGGAGACAGATGAAACCTGCAGCTTCAGGATCTGTGAGCTGTCCACTTTCAGCCCGACGGCGTGTCCGTGTACGTGCCGTCGAGTGAACGATCCACGCTCTGTGTTTCCATCTTTGTGTGTTTAGCTGCTCTCATTTACTGTTTTATCTGTTTGCTGCTTGTTGAAATAGTTTGTGAGCTTTAACCTGAGATTCTGGCAAAATACATTTATATTAAACATCGATTCAGGATTGAATGAATCAACATCGTTTTATTCAAATTAAAACCATTTAAATGGGAACATGAATTTTTTACAGCCGCCTCTAATGCTGGGTGATGTCAGCTGGTCCATGTGCAGCTGGCTGTGAGGCTCAGGGAGCGTCTACAAAGTGCAACACTGAAAGAACATCATCCATAAATATTGAGTAAGAACTGGACTCTCATACAGCGAGACTCAAATGCCTTTAAACATCAGCTTATCCTGCTGATCCAAGTCCAACACTGAGTTTGTAAAAACATGTTTGTCAATCATTTTGTTTGGTTTCTGAGGAAAATGATTCAATAACTTGCTGCTAATACACAACATTTCATCATATTTCCTCATAACCCTCTTTTGTCTGACCATTTGATCCCATTTGAATTTGCAATAAAGGATCCACAGAGTTTGGTGACAATGATGACAGTAGATGTTTGTGTGCTGGAAGCAAATGAGTGTGTGATGTTCTTTCAGTGTTGCACTTTGTAGACGCTCCCTGAGCACTGGTCTCACAGCCAGCTGCACATAGAGACCAGTGTTGTTAGTCCAGGTCAGAAGATGACTTGTTGCAATGAAAATGAGCTTGTAGTTTGTCTGCTTTAATAATGTGACTGGAAAAAGGTGTTGGACTTCAAATATGTCCGTTTCTGTCACACTTCACCTTTAAAAGTGAAGCCATGTGGTTCCTGGAAGGAAAAACACGACTTTTTCAAGTCTTTGTCCTGTTTTTATGAGAAATGTACGACTTTAATGTGAAACATTCAGAGTTTTTTCTCTTGTTGTGTTTGTTTGAAGCTGCTTCCTGTTGGCTTCAGCTGTTTGGAGTTTCCATTTTCTAAACTTCTACATTCTGAACCTTCTTCAGCTCTGAACAGATGATGAAACACTGAATGATTTCAAGCACTTTGTCTAATAAACTTACATCTTTCATTCTTTATACAGATTGAAGGAGTGTGGTTTGTCAAAGATCAGCTGTTATTATCTGGCAGCAGCACTGAAGTCCAACCCCTCCCATCTGAGACAGCTGGACCTGAGCAACAACAAGCTGCAGGATCCAGATGTGAAGCAGCTGTCTGATCTTCAGCAGAGTCCAGACTACAGACTGGAGTCTCTGTGGTCAGTAGAGTGATGGAGTGAGTGGGTGGTGCTGTCAGCAGTATTGTACTAAACACAGTCAGTATGAAACAAAGATCCAGTGTTTCCTGTAAAGCTGCAGCTTCTCAGTGAAGCTGTGAGAGGAGAACGGTGACAGGCTTCAGGATTGGACACAAACACTTCCTGTTTCTCACCTTTATGGTCACCATAGTAACGGCTGACACGCTCTGATCAAACACTGTCAACAGCCAATCAGCTCTCTGAACAAAGCAGCACGCAGACCAATGACTGCATTGATTTCCAAGTTTAAAGCAGTGAAGATCACAGTCTGTAGGTGAGGAAGAACTTAGTGAGAGCAGATGTTTGGATGGAGTTCCTCCAGTTAACAGCTGGAACCGTCCATCTGGATTGTTGGGCTTGTTGTTGGGGTTCCTACAGAGCTCAGAGTGGACACACCAAGGTTCTTCTAATGAATGAAAGTCCAAACTCAGACTAGGAGGGAAAAACATTTTCATCAACTTCAATAAAAATCCAAAGATTAGAGAAAGTGAAGCAACAATGAGTCCTAGTACAGTCCCAGCACTGACGTCCCTGCTGCTCTTTATACTGGATGTGCTGCATCACTGACTGACAGCTGATGAAGAGTCTCTGGAAACACTCGTTTATCTCCTCTGCTCTTCCTCCTTCTCTCTGCAGGTGGCGATGATGGTAAACAGGACGGTGTGTGTGCTGAGAGAGGAGCAGCTGTGTCCTGATGATCCAGAGAGGTTGAAGCAGCAGCAGCTTGTGTGTAGAGACGCTCTGACTGGGCCATGTTACTGGGAGGTGGAGAGGAGAGCTTCATCCAGCAGTGACTGACAGAGGAATGAAGTGCAGATGACTGTCAGTGCTGCAGAGTGAACTGCTCTGAGAACAGCTCCACTGTCAGACACAATGTAGAGTCCAGCATCAGCCCTGTGTGTCCCTCTGGATCTGACAGGATCATCAGTGTATCTGGACTGCTCTGCTGCTGCTCTGTCCTTCTACCGTCTCTGCACAGTCTCTGTCTCACTCTGGAAAGATTTTACAACTTGTGTATTACAGAACATTAATATGATATTCAAACATGTGATCTTCTCTTTATTTCTGAGTCTTTACCAAATAAAGAAAAACCAAACTAACAAACAGAACCTGTCGTGTCCTTTTTCACCACATCTGTGAATCTTTTCTGTGTTTCCCTCTTTTCCTCCTTCCTGCAGCTCCATCTTCATCATTCTGTGTCCAGTATATGTGAACATGTCCAAAGCATCTGAGCCTCATGTTGCCCGTTTGTGTGAGTTACGCCTGTCGTTGTGTTGTGGTGTATAAATCAGGGGCAGGAGACAGCGCTGGATCTCTGAGTTCTTTACTGTCAATTTCTGCAACATCTGCAATATCTAGAAATGCAAACCTGTGAGCTGTGTGTGTTGTGCGTCTGCTCGGCCACCTCTCCTCCGGCCATGCTGGAAGCAGCTGTGTTTGACAGTTTTATCCACTCGACAATAATCGAACAAATTAAATGTTCAAAAATATCAACTTAAGCACTTCAAAGTCAACAAAAAGCTTAAAACAATGAAATAATATTTCAGTGAAAAAACAACAGCTCATAAGAGCGATACACAAAATAATACAGAAACCAACAAACACAACTTATTAACCAGGATCCATGTTTTTGTCACAAACACTGAATCAGCTGATTCACTCTTTATGTCTCTGAGTTTTGTGATTATAGTTCTGGTTTGTGTGTCTTCACTGTGTCCCACGTCTCCTTACTTTGGACTCTGTATTTCCTGTTTTACTTTGACAGTCCTGTGTTACTGTTTCCTGTCTCGTGTGTGTAATTGGTCCCAGCTGTGTCTCCCTCCTGTCTCCCGTTCCCTGATTACTAAACTGCGTCCACGCCGCCGGCGCTCCTCTCCACAGCTGGATTCCAGGATTTCAGAGCATCCAGCTGTGGTGAGTGATGGAGACACTTTCTCTGCTCCCTCAGTAATCAGGACAGTTTATTGAACATCAGAGGACATAAAGGACTGTTTTTCACCTGCCCGTCCTGAAGCTGGACATTAAAGACTGCTGGCTTCAAGGACATTAATCCCAGTGTCAGCCAGCCAATAACAGCCTGTGTTTTTCAGCTCTGTAGGAGTCAGAAATGAGAAAGACACAGACTGCTAACTCTCCCTGCAGGAAATAAGCTCCGCCTCTTCCTTTCCTGTATATGAGTGATTCTGACACGAGACACAATGAGTTTTCTGTTTATTGTGACTTAAAGCGAGCAGCAAAGACACTAAACTGTGTGTTTCCAGCTGAAGCTGCTGTTTGTGTTGCTCCCACAATACTGTCTAAAACAGTCAGTGAGGGAAACTCAGTTTCTGCTTCCAAGCTCATTGTGAGAGGACACATTGTGTTCCTGCAAGTGCTGATTTTGTCTGCATCCCTGAGTTTAGTGAGCTGCCTCCAAGGACGTGTGAAACCCAGTGTGTTAAGGCTGCATCTCCCAGATGTTTCCACCTTTCCAGCACAGACGATAAATGTTCCCACAAAGGCTCAAAGAGTGTTTGACTTTGTGAGTGTTGGCCTCAGGAGATTGCTCAGTGAGCACCTGAGTGTTTCTGGGACATCGGACACTAACTGGAACTTCAAGTCTGGTTCTGAAGCTGCACATGCAAAGACTGTTTCTGGTTGTAGAGACCTGGCTGTTCCAGGGATTGTAACCTCCCCAGAGGCTGAGCTGCTGACCTCAGCTGACTCTGGAGCCTTGAAGGTAACTAAGTTTGCACCGCTCGGGTGAGTCAGCTGCAACAGCCTCCACAGAGAGCAAGCTTACCCAGGCTGCTGAGGAGTTTATGCTGCTGCTGGAGACGTCTGTTACCCACCAGCTCGATAGCTGACCGGGGCGAGAACAGCCAACTCCCAGCACATCGTTTCAAACCCCCGCGGCCTTTGGCTGCTATTAAATATCAACACTTCACCGAGTTCCATTGATTCCTCAGAGGCATCCGATGGAAGACAAAACACTGCTCAATAGATCATTCAACACTTAATTCTCTTACACACATGGTGGTGCGCCCCTGACAGTTTCATTACAGAAGCTCTGTCATTCTAGTCTAAACAACAGTGTCTCAGTAACTTTCCACTAGAAGATGCTCGCCTGTTATCTACTTTCTCCCAGGCAAGCGTGAGCGAGAGTCTACAGCCGTCTACCCCCCAAGGACACATGGTCTAATGCCTCTATTTTCAGGGCTGTGTCCACTTAACACTACACTATATGGTTATTTGGCATTTTAGTTAATATAAAGCATAGAATTGAGGCACTTCAAATAATTCCATCCCAACACTACTCAGCTTAAACATGATACATAAGTCACTCAGATAACTTAAAAATGTTGTTGTTTGGCTTTTTTCAGTGTTTTATTTGTTCCTGAGTAAATCGGTTTGGCTCAGATTAGAGTTATAATGTTCACACAGCTGAATAAACATCAAACTGATTAAACAGAAGTGTGAGACGGTCGAGAGTTTACTCCAGTGTCCTGTTACATTTTAGATAGTGTTAAATTCTCCCAATTCTTTGATCTTTGGGCTGAAGGAAGGACAGTACTCGGTGTATAAATGCTCAATCAACAATTAATTTATTACATACAATTCAACACTTTATGAGCATAAACCATCCGGATGGGGAGACATGCATGAAGAGGGTCACAGCTAAATCTCTAAATGTGGTGGGTGACTCAAACTCTTATAGCCTGTGATGGCCCCCACCTAGTCATAAAAAGCTAAACATTCACATACTTTCTAACTCTCAGTGAGCCTGAGTTATTGCCTTGGCTCCCTGTTTTTCTGCTTCCAGCAAAGGTGGAGGTGAAGCTCCTGTGAAATGTGCTCTGTCCGCTCTACTATCAGAAAAGCAAGGCCCTGACTCTCTGCACACAAGATTCTCTTCATAACTCAGCAGTATGAAATGTCATGAAACAGTGTAACTCACTCACAGTAAATCTAATGTAATACAAATCAGTTTAACAAATGTAATAGTTATCACCTTCTTCTAAGTCAGGAGAATGATGCAAACTAAAACTACATAATAGTTTCACAGTCTTTAATTAGGGGTCTAACGTGGCATAAGATAATATAATAATCTCACAATTCCCCCTTTGATCTCTTTTTAAAGAGATCACTTACACCCTGCAATCCAGTGTTGCAGGGTCCATTTCTTCTTACCCCTGAGGCCCTTTGTCCCCTTTAACGAGTGAACCATATGTGGGATGACCTCTGTGTTTGCGCAGTTCAGATGCAAGAAAAACTATGATTACAACAACAACAGTAGTTACAGATGACACTCCAATCACTCTCCAGTTCTCCCACAGCTTTATTTTGCCCTCCAGTTTCCCACCCCCATCTTGGTGCTACCTTATACCTTTCAAACGTACTCAGACTAGAACCTCTGTCTAAGGAGCTTTAAACCTTTATTTTATTGCTGCAGCTACCAGGGTCTTCCAGTCGGGTGATTCGCTGCTCCTCTTCTTTCTTCGACCTCCGGGGTTAGACCACCCTTCAGTCGTTGCGCAGATCAGGGGATTATTCTGCCCCGATTTCAAACAAAGATCTGTGTGTTCTGGGGTCACCGCCGTGTCCCCCTTTTTACCAAGAGCCTCTGGAACATCCTTGGTTTGGTGTTCCTGGATTTCCACCAACCCCGTCGTGGTTATTGCTGTGCTCATTGGGTCCATCCTCTCGAGGTGACTAGTCGGAGCCCAAACGCCATGACACTTGACCCCAATTGCGTTCTTAGCAGTCTCTACGTCTGTCTCTGCTGCGAAGGATCCTCGTATCTCCGTGACCTCGTCTGGTGTCTGTTCCTTTCTCTGTAAGGCAGAAAACCAAAACACCTCTCTGCCTAGCCTTGATAATCTAATGTTGTTATTCATTGTTCCCCTAGTGGTTTTGTTCTAACAAGATACTTTTCATGTTTGTACAATATACTATCTTGTCAGAACAATAAACACGTTATAACGTGATAGACTTCTATTTTTCTTTTGCCTGGGTGGCAGCTCTACGCTTTCGTAGAAGCCAGCTCGCATCGTTCACTTCAAAGATCTGGCTCTAAGAGCCGTTTCGTTCGCGACCGACCCATCACTACTCTGTACCACTGGTCCTCATCAGGCTGTGGGAAGCACAGTAAACAATTCAGTCGAGGCCTTGCACCATAAACAAACATCACACACAGACATTGTTTTCATAACCAGAGAATTTTAGACCTTGTTGGTTAAATCTACATAAATGCCCTCTGGGTGACATAAAACGCGTTTAACCAATAAGTAATCGATGGCTTCTTGTAACAGATTCTGTATTTGAATGTTTGTGTGCAGCATTTTGCATATCAGCATAAGCATTTGTCCATGAGTTTAATGTGGGTCAGATGTCAGACTCCTGACATCTGACCCATCTTTATTCTCTTCCCCCTCCTGCCCCCCCCCCCCCTCTTTCTTAAATAGATAACTATCATATCTGATATCATATCTCACAGTACAATAATATTGAATGGGTTGCATTGTTGTACTTTGTCATGTTTCTCAGGTCTTTGTCTGAATTTCTACGAACATTACTTGTCATGTTCTCATGTTATTGCTAAGGATTGTCTATTGCATTGGAGTCACACTGGGTTAAATATGTACACTTGGGTTTTAAGGGGTATTTATTATTTTCTTCTTTTTTGGGTTGTATGGAAGCCCCAAACGCAATTTCATTGTTCTTGACAATGACAATAAATAAATACTACTACTACAAAGATGTGGGGAAGAAGCTGTTCCGGTACCTGGTGGTCTTAGTCCGGAGGCTCCTGTAGCGCCTCCCAGAGGGCAGGAGGGTGAAGAGTCCATGTGATGGGTGACTGGGGTCTTTGATGATTTTCCCAGCCCTTTTCAGACACCGCTTCCTGTAGATGTCTTTTATGGCAGGAAGTGGTGCTCCGGCGATGCGCTGGGCAGTTTTCACGACCCTCTGCAACGCCTTCCGGTCCGAGGCAGAGCAGTTCCCGTACCAGACTGTTATACAGTTGGTCAGGATGCTCTCGATGGTGCAACGATAGAAGTTCACCAGGATGTCTGAGGACAGGTGGTTCTTCCTCAGAGTCCTCAAGAAGAAGAGGCGCTGGTGAGCCTTCTTGACCAGCTTGGAGCAGTTGGTCGTCCAGGTGAGATCCTCGGAGATGTGGACTCCCAGGAACTTGAAGCTGCTCACACGCTCCACAGCCGTCCCCTTAATGTGGATGGGTGGATGTGGGTCAGCATTCCTCCTGTAGTCCACGATGAGCTCCTTGGTCTTCTCGGTGTTAAGCAGCAGGTTGTTTCTGTCGCACCACTCAGCCAGACGATCCACCTCCTCCCTGTAGGCGGCCTCATCGTTGTCACTGATGAGGCCAATCACCGTGGTGTCATCTGCAAACTTAATGATGGTGTTGGAACCATCAGCAGGTCTACAGTCGTGGGTGAAGAGGGAGTAGAGGAAAGGGCTCATCACACAGCCTTGTGGTACACCGGTGTTCATCGTGATTGTAGATGAGCAGCGGTTATCCAGCCGGACATGTTGGGGGCGGTTGGTCAGGAAGTCCAGTAACCATTTGCAGATGAGGGAACTGATGCCCAGGTCTGTCAGTTTCCTGATGAGTTGTGAGGGGTGGATTGTATTGAATGCTGAACTGAAGTCTATAAACAGCATTCTGGCGTAGGTGTTGTTGTTGTCCAGGTGTGAGAGGACAGAGTGCAGTGCGATGGAGACTGCATCCTCTGTGCTCCTGTTCTGACGGTATGCGAATTGGTGGGGGTCCAGGGTGGGGGGGAGACAGGATTTGAAGTGTGCTAGGACCAGCTGCTCTAAGCACTTAGTGATGACCTGGCTCTGGAGGTCTTTTAGAAACCACACAGCTGGTTTTTGTTTATTTACTGAAGCCTCCACATCTTCATGAAACATGTTTCAGACGTTCATCGATGAACCACAGCGACTTTAGGAAACATTTAGTTTGTATAACAAACACTGTGGACGGACTCCAGTTTATCCTCTTTGTTGTTGCCATGTTGGTGTTTTGAGCCATACAGGATCATATTCAGGAGCATCTGGAGACATTTATGGGTCTGATGCTTTATCTCTGTATGTGTCGGCCATTTGGTCTGACTGAGCAAAGAAAGGAATCAAATACAGTGTTGTAGGGATGATTGCTCTGTAAAATGTTTGCATACCCAACCAGCAGTTTGGTAACAGCATGGATATAATCCATTGTTTCAGTATTGTTTGGTTTTAATTCACATGTGCTCACCTTGAGCACCTGGACCTGTATTTTATTGGTTTTGTGCCATTTATGGTCAGAAGCTTTAGCGTGTTACTAACAGCGTTACTTTTTTCAGTAACTAGTAATCTAATTACTAATTCTATCGTTACATCGTTACTGTTACTATGTGGTGCAGGCTGTGGTGGCAGATTTTTTTTCCCAAGTATTAATCATATATTTGAATCATATCGCCTTAGTAACAGGTGATAGTTGTGTGCATGTGCACTACAAATGGGCCTTATGCTATGTCACACACACTGACACAGTGGAGCCATTGTTAGTTCATGGGATACGTTAAACAGTTAGTGAGACTCCTTCTGTTTATCAGGGATGTAAATCCTTAGGTGACGGCCAGGCAGAAAACAAGGTCATAATTCTCTCTGTGAGGGAGGAGGTTCAGAATCAGAATCAGAATCAGAATCAGAATACTTTATTGATCCCTGGGGGAAATTATTTTTTGTTACAGTGCTCCATTTTAAACCAACATTAAGACAAGACAGACAATACGCTAACTAAGAATAGTACAATATATACATATACATACATACGTCACTCATAAATAAATAGTTGGAAAAGAAACATGTGTAGTTGTAGCAGCAAACAGTGTGTTAAGTGGATGCGTTGTACAGGGAGCCACAGGCAGGAATGATTTCCTGTGTCGTTCAGTGGTGCATTATGGGTAATCTCAGTCTCTCACTGAACGAGCTCCTGTGACTGACCAGCATGTCATGGAGTGGGTGGGAGGTGTTATCCAACATAGTCTTTATCTTGGACAGCATCCGCCTCTCCGACACCACCTTGAGGGAGTCCAGCTCCATCCCCACAACATTGCTGGCCTTACGGATTAGTTTATTAAGTCTGTTGGCATCTGCGACCCTCAGCCTGCTCCCCCAGGTTTTAAGGATGGGGCTGATGGTGTCGCCCCCTGTGAGAGGGGCCAACATGGAAGAGTTTGTGGAAGGTTCTTTGTCTGTGTCTCTGTATATAAACATGTGAGGGCGGCGGCCACGATTCAGAGATGGCCCTAGTGTTCTGGCTGGGATGCTTCTCTCCACATTGCAATGTGTTTATTAAACCCACTTCAAATCACGCTCAGTGGGTGTGTTGCAGGTTATTGTTAAGATTTTCCACAACAGGGCGCATTGCTATTTTTCAGCACACAGATGGTTGAAGCTTACCGGGAACTAGGGGGGCGGAACAATTGCACAAGTGCTGCTGATTGGCTGAGAAGGAATAAAGTAGTCATGGTAAACCAATCACACGACCAATTTAGGATGACATAGCAACAAGATGCTATATATCAGTTTTTAAACTGTGTTGATACGTAAACCCAGAGTCATGATTAAAAAAAATACATGATGTTTTTTTCCTGAATACTATCGTCATGGTTACTGTCTAAGGACAGCGCTAGGAAGCACTCTCTGCTTACAACAAAAAACACCAACACCCCTTTACTATTGGTGGAAAAATGTTTTAGGAGTGAGAGAGAGGGCGAGTTTTGAGATGTGAGAGATTTGTGACGATTAGCGTGTTTGGAGTGTGTAGTTAGTGTGTAGTTAGTGTGTAGTGTAGCTGATAGTTGTGTTGTGTGTGTCAGCACAATCAGGCAACTGCTGAATGCCACATTTTTGCTACCAAAGGCAGATCACAGTGTAAACACTGTCTCCAGGTGGAAAGAGGAGCAGTGACACACCTGCTGCTGTCAGGCCTGCAGGTATCAGGCTGTGATGGTCTCATTTATCTTAGAGTGGACAGAAACTGGTTTTTGGACTGGAACAAATAATTTGTGTAGCATCTTATTTGATGCAGAACATTTTTAGGTAAATAGATATTAATAACTTTGTTGTTTGCAAAATTTGTGCATAGGTTTTTAAAATGTACTATTTCTATTTCCATTTAAGTTATGAAAATGATTCATTTAACATGTTTGTGGTTGTTACAGTAAAAAATATAACTTATAACTAACTACGCGGATGTTTTCTGTCTCATTTTAGATCAATTGTGTTAATACAGTTTGTCAAAATGAAAACATTTTTAAAGGTGAAATATAGAGGTCAAATCAAAAGTAGTCAAAAACGTCCAATTACACCCTGGACCCCAGAGGGTTAAACTTTTTTTTAAAAGTAACACAATAGTTACTTTTCCTGGTAATTAGTTACTTTTATAATATTGTAAGTCAGTTACTAACTCAGTTATTTTTTTGAAGAAGTAACTATAACTAATTACTTTTCCAAAGTAACTTGCCCAACACTGCTTTTACACCAATCAATCAATCAATCAATCAATCAAGGCTTTTTTCGCCACGTGCAGGTTGCCCTGCAGTGAAATGGGACCCCCCCCCCCCCCGACCATACATACACAACACAGACATCACATGGGCATACAGGTTGGAGATCGGCAGCGTTACAGAAAAACACTGAAATGTACACTACAATGGGAAAGTACAAGAGGAAAAAAAGAGACCTCTACTCATGCTGGGCTCCTGGGAGGACAGCATGAGAACAGGAAACAAAAAAACTCCTCTGCACAAAAAAGCACATGAATGTCCACAGCACAACATTACGGAGCATGTGACCAGCCACAGGGTCGGGTGGGGGGTGAGGAGTAATCCGAAGCAAACACAGCAGCCATCCTGCCCAGCGCTACCATCCAGCGCGGGCCCAGACCCGCCGTGTTCCCAGGAGGGAACAAGCATCGAAGGCGTTTGGAAAGGGAGGGGGATGAGTGAGTGCATATCAGTGTATATGTATGTGTGTGTGTCCAGGGTTCAGCTGAGACAGTGTCCTTCGCCCTGCCAGGCTCAGTAAACAGTCTTCCAGCCAACCCAGGTGGCCTTGCATGGAATGGGAAGAACAGTCTGAACACAGTCGTTATCAGGGTGTTGTTGTTCGGCTCCAGCCTTAGTATGGCGCCGAGAGGGTATCCGCGTGAAGTGATGGTGCTTTTTACTTTAGTGCGAACAGCTCATATGAATTTCAAAGCAGTTCTACAGTCCAACACTGGTCTCTCAATCTCCCGTTGGAGAGCCGCGAGCTTCGCCATACTTGCGTTCTGTGATGTTGTCATTTCTTGTGCTCAAGGAACCAATTTCTGAGAACTCACGGCAGTGTGCCTCCCCGAGATGTCATCCGATTTGCGCTCAGAGATGTTATTCCGAGCGAGCCCTTCCGAGATGTATCCAGTCTGCAGTCAGAGATCTTATTCTGAGTATTCACAGCAGCCGTAGCCTCTCCAAGATCTTATCCGTGCTGACTCAATGAGCCCATTTTGAGAAACTCACGCCTCTTACCATCGTTCCAATCCCAGCGGGCAGCCTTGTGGGGGTTTGAACAGCCGGTTCCGCTTTCTTAATTCTTCGATAAGTCAGGGCCAAGCCAGCTCCAATCAGCCAGAACCCTGTTACCATGGTTCAGAATAGGTAGATACCTTCAGCACTCAGGCTCACCTGAGCCCAGACTTCTCGTTGAGAAAGGGGTGTCAATTGCATTTAGGGACCAGTTGATCGAATCCATAATTCCTCTTTTAGGTTTTAGAGAACAGACTGTGAGAGAATGTTCCAGGGAAAAGTACTACAAAAAACACGAGACAAGACAAGGACATAAGAAGCTAAGCAGGGAAGATAAGGGAGAGGAGAAAAGTGCGGCCGCCTTCGCTGAGAGCCTAAGAAGAAGAGCTGTGTGTCTGTTACCAGCTGTAACAGGAGGCATACACCATGTCCCGCTTTTGTCCCGTCACTCAACAGAGTGAGGAGGCCGTGCAGCGTGAGGAGGCCGTGCAGCGTGAGGAGGCGTGCTACATGAGGAGGCCGTGCAGCGTGAGGAGGCCGTGCAGCGTGAGGAGGCGTGCTACATGAGGAGGCCGTGCAGTGTGAGGAGGCCGTGCAGCGTGAGGAGGCGTGCTACATGAGGAGGCCGTACAGCGTGAGGAGGCGTGCAGCGTGAGGAGGTGTGCAGCGTGAGGAGGCCGTGCAGCGTGAGGAGGCGTGCTACATGAGGAGGCCGTACAGCGTGAGGAGGCGTGCAGCGTGAGGAGGTGTGCAGCGTGAGGAGGCCATACCGCGTGTGGACGCGTGCACACTGTTCCAAAAAATAGTAATGTCAAAGTATTTTACTGTGTATTTTACAGTTGTGTACTGTTTTTCTAGAATATCATTACATTTACATAAGTAGACTGTGATCTGACACATCAAATGTAAAATAACATAACATCACTGAAAATGTAATAAAACACAATTTACTTGTTTGTTAAATATATTTTGTTGTACATATGCATATTTAGATCATAAAAATACGTCCAGGAATGTCTCCCATCATGCCTTGGGACATGTGCTGCTGTTTAGATGTTCTTGTTCTAGTGTTTATGGTTACGTTACTTTTAACTGTTATCTTGAATGTTGTGTTCACGCCGTGGTGCAGCGTCACTGACAGTTGTTGTTTTGTAGAGAGAGTGCTGTACCATGAGTGACTTCTGTTGTGCTGTTGTTGAACCTTGAGGCATATTGTAGCATGGCAAATGTTTTAATAAAGCGCTCCCCCTACCGGCTTGGGGTTAAATAACAAGCTCAATCTCTCTGTGAGCTTCTGTGCTAACATTTCTCTGCATGCCACAATGTAAAACATTGCACAAACACGCTGTGCTAATTATATATTTTGAAAAAGAAATGTAGAGGTGGGAATTGCAATTAATATAAATAACATGATGCTAAGCATCGGCCAATGAATGTGAACTAACAACAAGGTTATGGGGTATGGCTGCGACCGTAGGAAAAACCCTAATATGAAGGTATTTTACTGCATTTTACAGTAATGTTCTGTTCTTCTAGAATATCATTAAAGTTACGTAAATAGACTTTTAGATTTTGAATGTAAATTAACGTTAAATCACTGTAAAGTAATACAACATAATTGTCATGATTATTAAATGTATCTGTCTGTACATATGCATATTTGGATTGTTCAAATACATTCACAAATGTATCAGGATCTCACAAATATCTGTCCGTTATTTGAAAGATTGAACGGTTGAATTTAAATGTAATGCAATGGAAAAGTATATAACATGATCCCTATAAGCTTGTGTTACATCCCATAAGTATTATTATCGTTGCTAGTTAGGCCGTTCGTGGCTCAAGAGTTGGCAGGTCGCTTTGTGATCAGAAGATTGCTGGTTCGAGCCCCGGCTCAGACACTCTCCGTTGTTGTGTCCGTGGTCAAGACTCTGCACCTACTAGTGATGGCCAAAGGGGCCGATGGTGCGATATGGCAGCCTCGCCTCTGTCCCAGGGCATGCAATCAATTATTACTTAAACCAACTGTTAACTGTATATTTCTGTACATTTACGTATTATGATTCATATTTCCACATTCAGTGACCTTGTTTATAGGTAATTTCATTGTTTGATCAAGTAAAAATGTTCTTAATTTAATGTCTAAAACCACGTGGAAAAGGCAGAATCCTATGTCACATTAGCGCAACAAAATCTATTTTCATTACTGAAAATAACCGTATTTTTATGGGACAGTTATTTTCTGTTTTTTCACGGTCGTATTTTGGCGCCCCAGCTGCCGGAATAGTACCGTTGTTTTAGGATGTTTTTTTTAACAGTGCAGCGTGTGGAGGTGCAGTCAGCCTGGGGCTCGCTCGGGCCACTTCGGAGGTGGGGTGCCCCCGGCCTCTCGGCCTGGGGCTCGGTCACTCAGGCACGGCTGGCTGCCGGCGGAGCTCACGGGCGCGTCACTGCAACTCCCCCTGGCTTCTGCTCCGCGGCTGCTGAGTGAGCCCTCATCTGGGACTCTCCTCAGCTCTTTCCGGGACAGTGGCGCAGCTGCCCCTCTGTTGGTCTTCCTTGGTCTCTTGTGTTCTGGGGGCCTCTGGATGTCTGGAGTTTTGATCTCCTCCATACCTGCTTCACGCCCTGGAGGACGGGGCTGTGGCCCCCCCCACACCCTCTAGCAGATCATTACATGAAGGAACCTTTTAAAAAACAAAAAACAAGCGCGTCCATGCTCACAGGTGTACACACGGGTGATCACACCCACAAACTACACCCTTTTTGGCTCCTACCTCAAAGCACACTGTGTTCTGTTGATCTTATGTGCTGCACAATAATGTTTAATATTTAGTATTTACTGTCATATTCCCATATATCATTGTGATGTTGTTTATTCTATTACTCTTGTTCTCTTCTGCTTCCTTTCTTTTTTCTTTCTCAGCAGGTGATCCAGGTGATTGATATATGCATTTTTTTTTCTCTGCCCGTTCTGTTGGTTTTTGTCTTTTGCCCTTCTCCCCCGTCCCTCTTCTCAGTTGTTTCTCTTTCCCTCTTTCTTTCTCCCCTTCTTTCCCCCAGTCAAGTCTGTCCCGTATTCAGTAAGTGAAAATAAAATAAACAATAAAAGGTGAATCAAATGGACCATTATGGCAAGGCTGGGATGGTCAATTTGGTAAAGTAAATCCGTTGGGCATCTTTCTTTGCCTTTAGACAACAATTCTGATGCAAAAGAGCCAAACGGGACAGGCAAAAAAAAAGGAGGCGCAGTCATGCATGTCTCTAATCTTAGTTTGCTTTGTTTCACAAGTTTACATGAAGTATTTCTGACAGTTTGATGGAAACGGAGGAGACTCCTCCTCCTCGCTCTGTCTCTGTCACAAGGCCAGCTGCTGTCTTATACACTTTTACATGAAGCTGTTATATAAGCAGCTGGCGGGGCAATCGAGCTATAGTATGAATGAGGAGGGAGAGAGAGAGAAACAAAGAGGAGAACATTCACTCGCCTCCTTTCTGCAGTAACCTGATTTCCTCAGAGCACCACTGACCTGCTTCCTGCTCTGTGTCCACGTCTCACCTGGTTTCAGCTCTCAGTCACACAGGTGACCATGGTGACGTCACAGGGCTGGTTGGTTTTTGTGCAGAAACGGGACTCTACCTGAGTTCGTCCCTCCACACATCCTGAGGTCCTCGTTTGTTGTTGGTGTTTCAGGCATGGGCACCCTTCAGTCTTTGCAGGATCGCTGAGTCCCTTCAGTCCGTGACAGTAAACAGTAAACTTTAGGAACTCCAGTGAGATTTGTATTTTTGGAGTTTTGCATGCAGGAGCAGCCACACAGCTCCTCCTGCAGTGGAAGTACTGCTCTTTAAATGCACTGCGGTGCGTGATGTAGTGACCACTCGACCTCTGACCGGCTCCCAGCACAGGGAGAAACCAGCTGAGGGTCTGTGGCTTTAACACGCTCGTCCGTAATGAGCTCTGATCAGCTCTGAGCTTGGTTTACATGTGAGCACGTCAGCGTTCACAGAGCCTGCACGTGTTAGCGTGTGAGCTGACTCTGACAGCTGAGGTTTCTGTCTCACAAACGCCACAGAAACAGCTCGCCGGTTTAAACTTCCTGCTGATGCCTCACACACGAGTCCTTAAATCACTGGGAGCTGAAGCAGCAGGTGTCAGGAGGATCTGGGCTTTCAGCACTTTGGCTTCATGAAATGTGGAAAATGATGAAAACTTTTCTACTTGTGTCTCTGCAGACAGAGATCGCCTCAGCTTTTATTGTGAAAGTGTGAACGTCTCTGTGTGACATGAGGGATCAACACTGGGACTGAAAGTCCTGTTTATTTCTGTGTGTGTGTGTGTGTGTGTGTGTGTGTGTGTGTGTGTGTGTGTGTGTGTGTTCCTGTCTAGCTATCCTTGTAACCCTGACACTAAAACCACATTTTGAGGCCCTTTTGGTTTTAGTGTCAGGGTTACAATTAGGTTATGGTTAGGTTTAGGATGAGGGTTAGGCATTCATTTTTGCGTGTGGCCCTCTCGTGGCGTGTGTTGATGATGATGTGCTGTAACATCAGAAGACCGTGGCACGCTTGCAGCGTTCTCTCTCCTTCTTCTCGTTTCTCCTTCTGCCCACAGGTGAACTCGCTGCAGCAGCAGGAGCTTCTACAAGCAGGTGTGTGCGTGGAGCTCAGGGGCGTCCCGGCCGTGGAGCGCTGGGCCGGATCTTTACCCACTCAGGGAGACGTGAGGTCACTATGGAGCAGACGGCGTTTGTCAGGCTGCTCTGAGAGCATCAGGTACGAGTCCTGATGTCACAGCTGAACCCGAAGGTGCAGCTAAGAGGTTGTAGTTGAGTGATGACCTCCAGCTCACGCTGGTCTGCGGCTGTGATGAGTAACAGGCCGCAGTACGGTCTCGGGGTGGGGGTTAGCGGCTTTAGCGGCTCATCTACGCTCACTCACGACCATGAGCTCTGAGACAGTGACGTCACAGAGACGAGGTCCTCTGAGAGGTCTGTGCTGGGAGACGGCTCCGTGACCCAGGGCAGAGGTCACATGACAGGAAGTCTGAGCTTACCACGCCCTGCTGTTTCAGTCCTGTCCAGAGTGGAGCAGGTGGAGCAGGCGGCTGCAGAGGCAGCACCGAGGTGGAGAGAACGGTGGCACCTCCTTTGTTGTTTGCAGGCACACACTCACAGCAGGCTGTTACCCATCATGCCTCTGTGGGGTCCCCACTGTCAGCGTGGACTCTGTGTTTACGGAGGCCGAGCCTCCTTTGTGCTCGCACATCCGGGCTCTCTCTCTCTCTCTCTCTCTCTAGGAGCCATTTTGGACTCAGTTCAGCCTGGCTGCATCAAACCTGTCAACTCCGCGGCGACAAAGACTCCACGTCCGGTTGGGACCACCAAAATAAAAGTCTCTCTCAAACCTGCTGTACGTTCCTCGCGTGATCGTCAGTGAAGACCCAGGAAGGTGACGTCACAGCAGGGGTCGGAGCAGGAGGCTCCTCAGATCTGAGTCTCACGACGCAGACGGCTCTGTGAGATTTAACAGTGTCACACGTGTAGTTGTTAATGTTCACGCTGTCCTGACTCAGAGGCCTCCGGACTCAGCTTCCTCTGTGAGAGGCCGGAGGACGCCATCATCACTGCAGCTGCAGCTAAACTGGTGAGAGTAAGAACACGCCTGCCAGCACCGACCTGCAGGAGCTCTCTCTCTGCACGAGACAGGGGGTGTGTGCGTTTACATATCTTTGTGAGGACAGAAAATTGGCGTGCTACTATACTCGTGGGGACCAACAGCCCGTCCCCACAGACATTTTCGAGACTAAAAATGTGGTTTTAGTGTCAGAGTTACGGTCAGACTCAGGGTTAGGGTAAGCAGCTCGGAAAGCATTGTGTTAATTAGACGTGCTCACTGAGATATGAAAACGCTTTTATTTTGAAAGCGGGAGTATGATCTGCGGGTAGGGGTTGCAGCAGCTTCACCAGCCTCCTGCAGCCCGTCCCCATCAGCCCGACCAGAGCGGAGAGGACGGAGAGAGAGAGGCAGAGGAACGCGGGGCTGCGGGCTGTGCACGCGCTGCTGCTGGTCCGGACCGAGACTGACCCCCCCTACCCCCACACCCACCGGGCCGGGCCGCCGCTGTCCGCCCTGCACGGCTCAAGAACCGCGAGGAGACCTCCGAGGACCCGCTGGATTACACACACACACTCTGCCTTTAAACCTGGAGGACCCGGAGAACATGTGGCTGTCCTGGCTCACCTGCGCGCTCGTGCTGGGAACTCTGTGTGCAGGTAAGCACAGCTGTGTGCGCGCGTGTGACAGAGAGAGAGAGAGAGACTCGGCAGCACATGGCGAGGAGCGCGAGCAGGATTCAGGCTGGACCGAGGACCGCCCAGGAGTTCGTCCCCGGTGTCCCCGGTCTCTGGGCTTTTATTCACGGACTGTTTCAGATCAGAGCTGGACTCTGTGTGTGTGTGTGCGTGTGTGTGTGTGTGTGTGTGCGTGCGTGCGTGTGTGTGTGTGTGTGTCCTCTGCTTTGTTTCTGGTCTGCCGGTGTGATGCGTTCACGGTCAGGTGTGTTTGGCTGCGTTTCGGGGGGCTTGGCCGCTGCGCACGCGCGCATGCAGGCGGCCCTGTATTGTGTGCTTGTGCACGCTGGCGGATCAATAATAGATCATTCATTTTTCCATGTTTGATATTTGGCGCGCGCTTTGCTGTCGTGCACGCGCTCGTTACTACGACACGTCGCGGATGAATGAAGCCGCTCCGTCAGCAACGTGGACCCGTAGTAATGGAGCAGAGGGGCGTGACACCTCCTCAGACCCACCTCTGTGTGTGTGTGTGTGTGTGTGTGTGTGTGTGTGTGTGTGTGTGTGTGTGTGTGCGTGTGCTGACCTCTGACCTGGTTCCAGCAGTGCTGTGAGTCACGTGCCTCTGTGCACATCTGTCCAGCTGTGCTGTCTGTTAGTTACTTGTCTGTTCTAAGCCTGGACAGCCCATTCCTACAGCAAATGTGACCTTTGACCGCTGTCAAAGCCCAGAGAGCTGATTGGTCAGTATGGTGGAGCTGATGGAGGAAAACCTGAAAGTTCAACAAGCAGGCGGAGTTTAACACCGCCAGGTAAAAATAATATAATATAACCATTAAATATATTTAACTGAGATCTGCTCCTTCAGCAACAGACAGCTACAGACAGATTACGTAATCGGCCTACAAATGCGGCCTCAGGAGGATGTAGCCCCTGAATTTAGACACCCCCATAGTTTCTGTCTGGGCTTGTGCTGGTGTTACCTCCTGCTAGCCACTGTTCTGTCCTGTTAGCCCCTGTTAGTTCCTGTTAGCCCATGTTAGCCACTGTTCTGTCCTGTTAGCCCCTGTTAGTTCCTGTTAGCCCATGTTAGCCACTGTTCTGTCCTGTTAGCCCCCGTTAGTTCCTGTTAGCCCATGTTAGCCACTGTTCTGTCCTGTTAGCTCCTTTTAGCCCCATTAGCTCCTGTTAGCCACTGTTCTGTCCTGTTAGCTCCTTTTAGCCCCATTAGCTCCTGTTAGCTTGTGTTTATTGTTAAAGACAAACACTGCTGTGGCCTCGCAGCAGGACCGCCCAGGTTTGGATCTGGCTTCAGCCTGTTTGTGTGTTCTCCCTCATCTCAGGAGGTTGAA
>NC_137430.1:34999139-35016639 GCF_964374335.1 Astatotilapia calliptera
GACCCCCTGATGATCCTCTAATCGCCTGAGCCAAGGTGGGAAACTGGGCATGGGTCCCAATCAGCCAGAGTTTCGGGTGTGTTCATTGTGAAACCTGGCCCCACCTTATCATGCGAATTCCTGAGGTCAGATGGCCCAGGATGTGAGTGGGCGTTAAGGCGTCTGGGAGGGATCTCAAAACTGGATTATAGATGGCAGAGAGTTGGTGTCGTAAACCCCGCCTCTGTTCAAAGATGGTCGCTCACAGTGGACATAGATGCTTCTTTCACTCCTCTTTCAAACCATCTGTCCTCTCTGTCCAAAATGTGAACATTGGCATCCTCGAAAGAGTGACCTTTGACCTTAAGATGCAGATGGACTGCTGAGTCTTGTCCTGAGTCTTGTCCTGTTTTCCTGAAGCGTCTCCGTGTGGACGCGCCTCAGAATCGGACGCTGAGCTGCTCATCACTGCAGGCCTGTGAGGAGGAGTGTCGGGTTCACCTTCAGCCTGACGCTGAGCGGCGGCTCGCTCACAGTGGTGTGTGCTTTTGTTTTGTTGTTGTTGTTTTATTGCCGGGTGAAACAGAGCCCAGCGTCGGGGTGTGTTCAGTGCTCCGGCTCCCTGCAGGGCCTGAACATCGAGGGGGGCTAAGGGAGAGATGCATGATGGGGGATGGGTCTCTCCTGGCTGCTGGCAGGATTTAAAGGCCCAGTGTCTGTTTTTGTTCTCCTCGCAGCTCCCTCAGAGTAATGACACGGGGTCAGGAGGAGGAGATGGGAGAGGGGGAGGTGCTGGGTCCAGAGCAGAGCTGTGAGGCCACTTCAGTTTGTACAAGGGTGGTAGCAGTCAGCATGAATGAGGATGGCGGCACTTCCTGTGAGGACGGCGCTCTCTCTCTGAGGCTTGAAGACTTGGGTAGCGTGAAACCTCTCAGCAGGAATCCTCACGAGTGTCGCTGTGCGGGCTGAACCCACGTGGTGAATCAGAGCTCAGCAGCACTCTGGGAGAGGTGAAGGCAGCACAGTAATTATTCATGAGGACATGTTTATGTCTCCGTCTCCCGTCCATCACAGAGCTTTTAGCAGCCAGTTTGAGGTGGGGGTGGGCAGTAGAAACGATATAAATTTGGCTAACGGTACAGATTTTGACTATACCACTCTACCGCAATAGCACATGTTGATGGTGTCATCAAGCTGCACCTGTTTTGGTCGAAAGCATCGCAGCGGCTGTAAACCACATCATCTGCAGATTATGCGGCGACAGTAAAAGCAAATGTGGATGGATTATCTCAGTTGTTCTCCTGACTGAAGTTTGGTCCGTTTACAGCATCCTACCATGCGATTGCATTTGTCCCTAACCATCAGGAACCTTCACGTTAACTTTTATCGAGTGGAAAAAAGTTAGCGTTCATCCTCCAGCTTCACTGTGTTTATGCTAACATAGCTGTGTAGCTAGCGCTCACGTAGCACATCATTATCTACCAGCTAGCCCAACTTCAGTAACCTTACAAACGTCACTGCTGTTTAGTTTTCTGTCTTCATTCATGTTTGAAGTGACAGCAGAGCTGTACGTTTTAATTTTTCAAAAATCTCTCAGTCAGAACATGCTATATCATGTTTAGGTGGAAGCTAGCAAGCTAATTTCCTGCTAACTTCTAACTCCGTTAAATTTAATAAATCCTGTTTTCATGGATGCCTGGATGTTAAACTTAATTGTTACACCTGGTAAAGTTGCAACGCTGATCATTGTATTAAAGATGAAGGAATTTTGACAGTTTGTAACTCTCAGTGATGCTGCAGTGTTCGTTTGGCTTTGGGACCTGAAGGGCGGAGTTTAGGACCCAGATTACTCCGCGAGGCTCCTTGATTACAGTAGCCATAATGGTCCAACAATCCATCAAGCGGTGCGGCTTCGTAGCTTACCAAAGTGGTACTAAAACATTTTTTGACAGATGTTTGAGCGCCGTGTAGCACATAAAATCGGTTTGAGGTCAGTAAGCACAACCAGAATTCATACTTAAGGCGCACGGACGATTTATGAGAAAATTTAAGGATTTTCAGCGCACCTTATAGTGTGTAAAATACGTTATACAGAAGAAAGGAATATATCGCGATACATATCTTTACCGCACATGCTTCAAATTATACCGTGATATGGATTTTACGGCATATCGCCCAGCGCTGCTCTGAGGTGTGGTTGAGCTGCTCACACATGGCGCCGTTGCTTTTATGAGGTCTACCAGGTAAGATCCTTTAAAGCATAAACTGCTCTGAGGAAATGCAGAGAACTGTGTTCACATCCATGCTGGGCTCAGGTCTGAGTCCAGTCCAGATGAGCCCACAGGCTAACACTTCCACAGACATGCAGGAAGCTTCGAGCTGCTGAGGCTGCACAGACACACACCTGATTCGGAGCTGTGGAAAAGTGAGGACCCCCTTTTTCTGTTCCTACTGGGATCGACTCGGGGCGTTTCATCACGGTTTCCATGGTTTTCCATTGGGTTCCTGGTACCAGGTACATTCTAGGTTCCTTGTCACCCAGGGTTGCAAGTCATCCAAGCAGGTACTAAAATGTGGCGTCACACTGCATGTCAGCGATTGGCTGGTCAGTAGCTGTGCTCGATCAGAGCGTCTTGTTTACAAAAATCTGAACCGCCATTTTTTAAAACCGGTCAACGAGGGACATGTTTCCAACAACGCCGTGGTCCGCGCGTGTGACGAACAGTCACAGGCTGAGCAGCAGGTACAGCGTCGCCTCGACGTCCACCTTCGTTGTAGCGTTCGTATTAATTACGTCATGGCACGTGGAGACGCGTTACTGTGACGATAAGCAATAGATATAGGAGAATCCCATGATTAGAGCTGGGCGATAGAACGATAACGATATGTATCGCGATATAACTTTTACTCGATAGAGAAATTAAGCTATCGCGATAGACCTCGCCGCTCTTGTCCTCTTTAAAAAAAAAAAAAAAAAAAAAAAAAGGTCAGCCAATCCAAATTAAGTAGCGCAGAGCCGAACCAATCACAGCCGCAGCGTCACGTCGCGTGACTTGTTACGTACAGCACAAGTGCCAAGCCGCACGTGTGTTTGTTTGGGAAGCAGCCAGCGGGTAATGGAGCTAGCGCATAATGGAGGAAATGAGTGTGCCGACTAGAAAAATCAACCGAGCGTGACCGAAGAGAAAACAGATGATGGTTCCAACGCCGGAGAGATTGTCGAACGGAAGAGCCATAGAAGCTCCGTAGTGTGAAGGTATTTCGGCTATTTCAAGTCTGACAAAAAACAGAGTAGCGTGCACTGTAAATTGTGCCGAAAGCAAGTCTGGAAATACAATAAACTGGTGCATGCGTCACACTGTGCGCCACGTTATTGTTTCAGTGAAATGAATTTCTACAATACTGTTAATTCTACTCTCTGCAGTGTTTAAATGCTTACATATACACACAGTTACTGTCCCTCCACACATACGACTCGGTTCTGCTTCTATGCCCCAGCTTTGTTTACTTTTTCCCACCGAGGCTTCTAGACTTCTGATTGGCCAACATTTCTGCACGGTTAGGAATCTAGCGCCACCTGCTGCTTTGGCATGTTCATAGCAGCATTTTCCTTCATTTCTGCTTTTATGTGTGGACGGGATTATTTTTTAAAACGGAAACGGAAAATCTCCGTTTTCAAAAATACCCGTGTACGTGTGGACGTAGCCTCAGTCTCTGACTGGAAGCGCTAATTCGTCATTCGGCTTTTGTCAGACTAAAGTAACTGTTAAAACTGTTTGAAAAGCTCAGCTATACAACAAGGAGAGATTGAGAATTTCCTTTTAGTTCTCAGTTTATTTGATATTGACAAAAGTTAGTCAGTTTTGTCTGTTCTTCTGTAAAACAAACTAAGATTTATTTTTAGAATTAATATTTTGTTTCTAAGTGGATTTGACAATTTAGTCTGTTTCGTTTGTTCTATTTTGAAACTTAAACGCTTTAGCGGCTGCCTTTTGTGTAGTTTGCAATATTTGCCTTTATTTATCTGAAAAAGTCTCATGTTCCTTAAGTACATCTACCCTGTTGAACTTATTATGGGAAATAAATATTTAAATAAAAACAAGCTGCTGATTATTTCACATTTTACTTGTGAGCAACGGCACATTTAAATCTTACAAATATAGTTATTTGGCTGATATCGTGATAGATATCGTTATCGCCTGAAATGAAAAAAACATATCGTGATATGAAAAAATCTCATATCGCCCAGCTCTACCCATGATGCACTGAGTGTTTCTTCATCAGTCACCATGTGACATACACCTCTCTGCATCGAGTCATCAGTCATTATTCATCCATGGCTCTCTTCCACGACGCGTCTTTGTCCCGTATTCCTCCCCTCAGATGGCCCCGCCCCTCCCTCAGCCTGGTGTTGCTGGAGGTTTCTTCCTGTTCAGAGGGAGTTCTTCCTTCCCGCTGTTGCAGAGTGCTCCGGGTAGGATCGTCTGATTCACTGTGTTTACAATAAAAAGCACCGTTGCTGCTGCTTCCTCAGGTAAGAAAACCCAGAGGTTTATAACATGCATGGTCACATGACAACAACGGCGCCAACATACTGAGCATCCATGGCACACAGAAATCCTCCCGGGCTGACGGTGTGTGTGAGGGCGGGGTCACGGCGGACTCCTCCTCCCTCTGCATTGATCTGAGAAAGCAGGTCGTCTATCAGAGCGGTGAAACATGGACGCTGCAATCAGAGCACAGAGTCACATGATCCAAGCAGCCATCTCAGCGTGTGAGAGCGCTGACTCAGCGCTGTGTTAGCGGCTCGTTAATCAGCACCATCGTTAACCCGCAGACACGATCAGCTGACACTCACGTACCTGCAGATGAGCAACATCATCAAAATCCTCCCTGAAGAGCTCCGCCTTCCTGGATGCTCTGTTAGTACAGTGACCTCATTATGGGTCACATGACATCATTAAAAACAGCACACACATGTCCAGTTTTACGTTGATCTTGGTGATGGATAGCCTATCAGGTCTCAGAGGCGGAGCTTTAGGCTGGTGACAGCTGAGTCATACTTACATCTGCAAAGGGGCGGAGTTTCACCTCGTCGTGGAAACCTTAAAAACGCCTCACGTTGCGTTTACTGTCTTCTCTTTTTCAGAATCAACTCAACTTTATTTATACAGCAGCACCAAATCACAGCCTCCAGCTGCTTTAGCGTAAAGACCCTGCGATAGGGGTGGGAAACCCCAACAGTCAGACGAGCCTATCAGCAGCTCGCTGCTCAGTAGGAAGGAAGAACTCCCTCTGAACAGGAAGAAGCCCGAGCTGAGGGACGGCTGTCGCTGGGATGGATCAGGTGTTCGTTCTCCTAAACCTGTGCTGACTGTGCAGACTGGCTCCTCCTCCTGCATCACCTCAGTGAGAGAGTTTAACCTTACACCCCCCTCCCCCAAGGTTCAGGCTCTGATGGCGTGCTGGTGTGTGAGGTCACAGCCTTCCATGGTTTCGCTGTCCTGGACCTGAGATCCAGCTGCAGCTCCTGGTACCCGAGGCCGGGCGAGGGAGCCGCAGAGAGGCGAGGCTCTCACAGCAGCGGAGCCTGTTACTGCAGTACCAGTACTCCCAGCACGTGTACTGGTACCGTGTCCTGACCATGTAAAAGTATGTGCAGAGTGAGCGAGCACTTCCTGTATCAGTTATTGTTTCGCACTTTAACCTCTGATCTTCAGTTGAGTTTTTAAGAGCAGTGTTACCAAGGTAACGCCCATCATCGCCGTAAACTGCCGCGTGTGTCAGCTCCGCCCTGCTCGGCTGTGTGAGAGTCAGCGTACAGCAGCAGGTGATCAGAGGGTTTGGTTTCATGAAGCTAACGTGTTTGCTGCTCGCTCTGGCGCCTGAAGGTGCGACGCCAACAAACGTTTCCCAGGCGTGGACGTTAGTGACCACAGACGGGCAACATCACTTGCTTCGCTCTGCTCTGCCTTTTATTCCTAGGAGATGGGCCCAGCTCTGCCTCTGTGGGACGTCTCTTCCTGTTAAAGGGGCGTTCTTCCTCCCACTGTCACCAGCTGAGCTCAGCCTGCAGTGTTTGAACCCGTGCTGTACAAACAGGAAGTAACACGTCAGTGAGGACGGCGCTCGCAGCTCCACGCTTCCATCCACGATGATGTCACAGAGCTGTCACCTCCTGCTGACCGCCTCACAACACGACGACCCGTGAGGCCTGACTCTTGACACCGTCTGACCTCACAGGGCGCCAAGCAGGACCAATCGGCCAATCACGAGCAGCGAACAGATGGGGGGTCATTGAAAAACTGATTGTTCCCTGGGGACAGACGGCCCCTCCCCCCTCACTCAGGGGATGACTCTCTCTGTCTCCCGTGAGAACATGGAGGAGGGGTGGTGGTGGGAGGTGGGGATCCCGTCTCCTCCCAGAGGTGACGGAGACAGATGTTGTCTGGACGTCGTCAACAAAGCTCACCCTCAGGCTCTGGTGCAGGTCGTCCTCCCCAGATCAGATGGGCCAGCCACCATCGGCTGTCGACTCATGAGCGTGCAGGCCGGGCCTCGTGCACGCTCACGTGCCACTGGTGCTGCAACATTGCAGGCCAGTGAAGCGCCTGCAGGAGGAGGTCGGGGTGGATGGTGGGCCGTGCTGAGTTCATTCTTTATGTTATTATTTATAGTACTGCTCACTTTCCTGTCCCTCGATCAAATCAAATCACTTTTATTGTCACATCACATGTGCAGGTACATTGGTACAGCACATGTGAGTGAAATTCTTGTGTGCGAGCTTCACAAGCAACAGAGTTGTGCAAAATACAATAATGTAAACAAGCAAAATACAAGAATGGCTACATCTGAAACTAATAAATATATGTACAATATATAATAGTATATGCATTTCTGGATGTGTATACTAAATATTTTTCTACGTGTGTGTGTGTGTGTGTGTGTGTGTGTGTACACATATTTTACAAATTAAATAGAGTAAACAATAAATAAAATATATAAAATAAATAAAATAAAATATACAGAGTGAGACATGTGCAAAACAGTGGCATTACTGTACAGTATGGAGTGCATAATGTTGAAGTTCCAGTAGTGAAGCTGAGGTGTCTATGACGTGTTCAGCAGTCTGATGGCCTGGTGGAAGAAGCTGTCTCTCAGTCTGCTGGTACGGGACCGGATGCTGCAGAACCTCCTTCCTGATGGAAGCAGTCTGAACAGTTTATGGCTGGGGTGACTGGAGTCCTTGATGATCCTCCCCGCTTTCCTCAGGCACCGCTTCCTGTAGATGTCTTGGAGGGAGGGAAGCTCACCTCCAATTATCCGTTCAGAGCACCGCACTACTCACTGGAGAGCTTTGCGGTTGTAGGCGATGCTGTTGCCATACCAGGTGGTGATGCATCCAGTGAGGATGCTCTCAATGGCACAGTGATAGAAGGTCCTGAGGATGCGGGGGCTCATGCCGAATCTTTTCAGTCTCCTGAGAAAGAAGAGGCGCTGTTGAACGATACCAGGAACGATACCGGGTGGTTTCAGTTTGTTTGTGAGCAGGTCCCTCACAGTAGAATTTGTGCTCCTTGTCTGTTGTACGAGTTGACTTGAGGCTCTGATTACTTCTTCAGTAGTTCGTCCTCTCGCAGCTTTAGTTTGATGTCCTGGTGTATCGACCAAATTTGTATTCAGTTTAATTCAAAGTACTTGATCCAGCATCAGGGATCGTTTTGAAAACCACATAAACATGATGTAAAAAGCTCCACAGAAGCTTCGTGTGTGTTTGAGGACGTGGTGAACGAGTCAGCTTCACTCCAGCTGTAGCTCCATCCTCTGCTTCTGTCCGATCTTTATGTGCTCGCAGTTTGTTCTGTGTCGATCGCTCGTCAGACCAGCGTCCATCTGTCCGCTCGCTCTCGTGGGAACGCCGTGCACATACGCTCATTGTCCTGGAGTCTGAACGATAGATGCAGGAAACACAGCTACATTAGCAGAGGTCAGAGAAAGCCTCATAGCACCCGGCCCTGCTACAAGACATCAGTAAAGGCAGTCAGTGGTCAGGAGGAGGCGTGTCCTCACCTTGTTTGGGTCATTTAGGTCTGAAACTGTACTGAAGGGCAGGACGCCTAAATACAAGGTTCTTACCCAGCACAGGGCCTGGGCCGTCTGTGGGAACCAGTTACCCCAGTGTGTGTGTGTGTGTGTGTGTGTGTGTGTGATTAGTTCCCATGACTTTACATCTTATATGCTGCCCTGTCATCACACTAACATATGCACGCACATAATTGGTCTGCCAGATGCCCGTGTGTGTGTGTGCTGGTGCATATATGTGCTGGTTTGCATATGAGAGCGTGACCTCTGACCCCTGGTGTCTGGAGTTTACAAAGGCTCTAATAGCTGCTATGAGCTTACTTTGCATTAGAAAGCGGCGCGCTCACAGTCGAGCCATTCGCAGTTGGCTCACGTCTGCATGCGTGTCATCTGGAGACGCCGGAGGTCAGAGGTCACACACTTTCACACGTATGCAGCACACAAATGTTAATGTGCACGACGGTGCAGCTGGAAGGCCGAGGGTTCGAGTCCGTGCCGCGCTCACACAGAACAATGCTGCAGCTGTCGCCGATCCCGCTTCGTGACGTGAGCATCGGCGTGCTCGCCGCAACATCTGTGCCGCTGTCACCGAGGTCATGAGAACGCAGCGAGGGTGGGCGGCGTTATCACCGCTCTGCTCTGTGACCATAAACCTGCTGTCACCTGACATCAGAGCGTTGTGTGTGTGTGTGTAAACGACTGTGAGCAGACATTAGGAGTCGATCCCCGAGTGTATCCAGCACAGATCCTGATGGTGCCGCTCACACTGCTGCTGTACGTGTCTGAAAGCTGCTGGGATGCTCCAGGGCCGGTTTGTAAAAAGGAAATGTTCATGTTTTGTGTTTTTTGTGATATTATGATGAAATCAAGCTTGTAATAGGACGCCTGCTCCACCTCTGGCACACAGGGTCTCGTGCTGAAAGCTGAGGCGGCCTCTGACAGAACTCAAAGTCCTGGGTTTGACTAACGGTGGGAAAATGAACCCTGATGTTTGTGTTCAGGTCAAAGTTCAAACGTCAGCTTGGTTTTATTAGATGTGATTTAGCTTCAGTACACGGAGAGCGACTGACAGCAGCTCAGTGGTTGTTTCAAAGGTGTGTTTGTGTGAACTCGCTGCTCCAGTTTAACTGAAGAAGCCGTCTGAGTAAATGTCACATGACACACAGTGACATCAGCACACAGGTCTCCATGGTAACCGAGGTCGACCTGCAGAATACTGATGATGGTTCAGTCGTAGTACTTTCCTGCAAACATTACTGCTAAAGCCCTGTGTGTACTCCCTGCTATTGCAGTATCATCAGAGGTGCTGCTTTCTGTCCCATAATGCAGTGCGGCAGCTTTATTCCCGATCACCACAGTAACCACGCCTCTTTTCTCCCTGCAGCTCCTCTCTTTGTGAGCAGACTGTAGGATTTATGACATGAACACGTGAAGCTCCGCCTGCTGCTCCTCACGCTAACATTAGCGGCTGAGCTGCACCTGCACTTTTAATGACATCAGGCGACCAATAATAGGGCTGCTGTGAGGTCACTGTAGCAACAGAGTGCCCGAGAAGGTGGAGCTTCAGAAATTCTAGGATTTTGATTGGATGTTACTGATCAGCAGGTGTGTGTGTGTGTGTGTGTGTGTGTGTGTGTGTGTACTCCACCTGCTTGGTCACCTCGGGCTCTGAAACAACGGCTGAAACACTGTGAAGGATTCAGAGTGGGTGGGGTCACGGTGGCTACGACCATCTTTTATTTACAGTGTGTTTAGGGCACACTGAGATTAAAGCTGTGACATCATGCAGTATCAGCAGGGTTACCACGGAGACTCCTCTGAAGATGCAGCTACAGTTTTGTTTTGTTGTCCCGTTTGGATCTTTAGCCGTCAGAATTGTCTGAAGGCCAAGAAAGATGCCGAGTGGATCATCATGGTCTCGCCATATTGGTCCATTTGATTGACCTTTATTATAATTATGTATTTATTTTATTTTCAGTTGTTACAGATGGGACAGACATGACTGGGGGACAGGACAGGGAGACAGAAAGAGAGCGAGAGAGGAAAAAGCAAACAAACAAACAAAAAATAAAAGAAATTGATTGAAGGTTTAGGAAAGAGGAGCAGAGGAGATGGTTGGAGCACTCAGCGGGACGGCCGCTGCGGTTTGTGGCTTCATGCTGTGAGTGCAGGAAGTGTTTGATTTATCCTCCAATCACAGCTAAGAACACGTGTTGATGGTGTGCTCTGGGCTTCCTCTCTGATCGAGCTTTGTGATAACGACGGAGTGCTGCCGTGATGTGTGTGCAGACGGTGTGAGGTGAAGCTTCCCTCTGCTCTCCTGCAGTCCTCGCTGTTTGCACATGGGCGGCCACCAGGCCAGCTCCGGGCTTCCGCTGGAGGCGCGGGCGACCGCCAGAGTGGACACTTCCCTGTCGCTGGGCCGGGGCGTGGGGCGCCGATGGTCGGGGCTTGCCTGCTCGCGGATGGGGGTGAAGCGGGCGATGGAGGTATGTGGCGGGGTGTGTTTGGTGGTGGTGATGTGTACGGCTGGCAGCGGGAGAGCTGCAGCGTTGAATGTACTGCAGTCGTCTGTGGTGTGAAGATACGAGATGTGCAGCACCTGGATGCCTGTGCTGGCGTTTCTCCTGCGGTGTTGCTATCAGTGTGAAGAGTGGGAGAAGAGGGTTGCATTGACAATCCAACACAATGGGCAGCACGTTGCACACATGTTATAAGTGGTCAGAAACTTGTAAATAACTCATGAAAGAATAAAGTTACGTTGAAACCAAGCACACCGTTGTTGTCCTTGTGACATTACCAATAAGTGTGATGTGTCACATGGCCCTCTTCCTATTGGAAAAACAAAAGTTGTATCCAAGATGGCCGACTTCTAAATGGCCACCACGGTCACCACCCATCTTGAGGAGTTTGCCCCCTCACATATACTAATGTGCCACAAACAGGACTTTAGTATCACCAACCATTCCCACCCTGTACGTACTGCATTTGAATCATTCTAACTACATGTAACCAGCTGCATGTGTGTTTGGAAAAAAAGGATCCGCCCCTGGTCTGAGCTCGCTGTCGCCGGCAGCAGGCGGTCCAGCTCGTTATTGGTGCTCCGCTCTTCTTCTCTGTGCTTTAATTAGATGAGTGTGGAGGACTGTGGAGGACGCTTTGTGACACACCATGAAAGCATTTCCTCTGTGTGTGTGTGTGTGTGCTGCAGGGCTGAGCCGTGGGACTGCCGACACCAGGGAGTGTGTGTACTACAACGTGAACTACGAGACCGAGAAGACGAACCAGAGCGGCGTGGAGCGCTGCGAGGACGAGCAGGACAAACGCTCGCACTGCTACGCCTCCTGGAGGAACAACTCGGGCTCCATCGAGCTGGTGAAGAAGGGATGCTGGCTGGACGACTTCAACTGCTACGACCGGTACACACACACACACACACACACACACACACACACACACACACACACACCTTGCCTTCAAACAACATAAATGAGCTCCTCCAGCCAATCATCACACACCGACCACAGTGTGATCCATGCTGTCACGTTTACCTTCTTGCACTGAGCTGATCCAGGATCTGCTTCGATCCAAATCACAGCCACAGTCACCTGAATGTGTTTTATGTTGTCAGGTAGACCCCACAATGACTGAAGTCCTGTAAATGCATGTAAACAAATCTATGACAGTCAGTCTGTCCTGTCCTGCTGCGTTCCTGTTTCCCTTCAGAGCAGCTGCTCACAGGGACGTGATCATTGACCCTGAAGATCCTCTGTGGGATTAAAACAGGGCAACATGCTGGGGGGCTGCGTCCTCCCACCTGGGTGTACTGTGTGCTGCAGACCACGCGGTCACGAGGGTGGAACGCCACTTTATCCCTGGCAGTGTTGGGAGTAATGGAATACATGCAGAATACAAAATATGAGTAACTATATTCCATTACAGTTACCGTTTAAAAAGGTGGTAATCAGAATACAGTTACTTTGTTGAAATAAATGGATTACACGGCGGTCTTTTCCTGTTTCATACGTCAGGCTGTGCTCTCTCTGTTTTTGGTGATTCCCAAACCAAACACGCATTAAGAGGCTCTGATGTCACCTCTACTTGCAGCCGCATAATGACGTGAAGAAATATTTTTTTAAATGATTTAATATGAAGGCAACAGGCAGAGTGTTGCAGGCATCGCCCTAAAGCCTGATGGGCAGTGTAGTCCGTGCTGCAGGGAGGATGGACTGCTGTACCCGTGATGTGTCTGTGAGCGAGGGGGGAGAAAAAAGTATGAGCTGTCACCGAGCAGTTGTTCCTGTTTTCCTCTGAAACAATCAACGCCTCTCTCTGTCTCTGCTAGCAAAGTTGAGCCAGACAACAAAGTAAAGCTAGTTTTCAGCTACGAGCCCGACACAGAGGTCCCTTTACTACGGTTTTATATACGCGCCTTACCTAATGTTCACCTACTGTTACTCATTTATATTAAGATTTAAACATCTAGCTGGTGTTGGTGTGGAGAGTAACCTTCATTAATAGTAATGAATCAGCTACAGGTACCTTGGTGTTCATCTGAACAACAAACTGGACTCATAACTCAGACGCCCTCTACAGGAGAGGGCAGAGCAGGCTGTACCTGCTGCAGGGACTCAGGTCGTTTGGAGTGGAGGGCCCACTCCTGAAGACCTTCTGTGACTCTGCGGTGGCCTCAGCCTTCCTTTACTCTGTGGTCTGCTGGGGCGGCAGCATCTCTGCCGGGGACAGGAAGAGACTGAACAGGCTGATCAGGGCCAGCTCTGTTCTGCCCTCTGGACCCAGTGGAGGTGGACAGTGACAGGAGAACGGTGGCTAAGCTGTCATCCCTGTTGGACAACATCTCCCACCCCATGCAGGAGCCTGTCAAAAAATAATATAAAACAGTGTGCAAATGTAACCGACCCAGAGTATGGGCCGGTAAAACAGATTAAATGTTCCTGCAAAACAGGGAAATGATGAGACAGAGACGACTGGTGAAGTTTCTCTTTGCCTCGCTTCTGCCATATTTATTTATACAATCACATGTATTTTTAACTTGCAGCATCACCATTCTCTATATACAACAGAAATAACAATAAAACCGTCTGTATGTTCAAGCTGCAATACCACGATCTTTTCATGGCAACCAAAAGTACTTCACGTGTAGTGACCTTCAAATCATTTACTCGGCTATTCTCTCTGAATGACAATCCAAAACAATATGAAATGCATGTTCAAATACATTTTTACCTCTAACTTTTAACCCAAATACCTATGTATTCTGATTGTTTTAACCAACATACCAGTGCTTGGTCTTAAACCAATTTAGCTTAGTAGCTCACAAATACATGAAAGAGTCATGTGTATGCTGGCAGGCTTAGCTTTAGCTTTAACATTCTCAAAATCACTTTTCAGAACCAGTAAACAGTCGTTCTTCACTGCCAACAGCAGATTAACATTCATATTCACAAAATCAGGACACGACAAGGAGCTTATTCAGCTAAACGACCTGAAGTAAGTGGAGAAAGGAAACCAAAATGGCGCCCGCGGCTGGCTAGGCTTTGGCATTTTTTCCAGTCCTTCTACTTCATAAAACGTAACAAATAACAGGGTTTACCCGCTGATTTATACCCCACATTTAGCTGTGTTTCTTATCAATATTTTACAACAGTTTTAATATAGTACTACTTCTGATGGGATCACACATTAGTGTGTCACACAAATACTGATAACAGTGCAAATGTTTGCAATATAAGAAATGTAAACATCTATGTTTAGTGAGCTTTGCAGTGTTGCTCTGTGGTGCAGCTACACTGTAGCAAAGTTTACACACTGTGTCTACTTGATCCACGTCTGACTGAACCCATAATGTTTCCACACCACTGAAGGTTTTTACCTCTTTTCAACCAACAGCAGTCACTCTCCTCTCCAAATAACTTCTGCTGAGCTTTCCGAGCTTCCCTCGGGTCCTCTTATTGTTGTGACACGTGTTCGAAATTCAGAGAGGTGCGCTCGATTTGCCACACGGAGCAGCGCGAGAGTAAAGCACGAGGGAGGGGCTAATAATTGGCTCAGTCATTTTTAATGATCCTTGAAAGCCCAGATCGTAATCGTGATTAAAATTCGATTAATTGAGCAGCCCTAGTCAGAGTGTTACTGTGTGTGAAGTCATTTCCTGTCTCTCTCTCAGGCAGCAGTGTGTGGCCACCGAGGAGAGCCCGCAGGTCTTCTTCTGCTGCTGTGAAGGAAACTTCTGCAACGAGCGCTTCACCCACCTGCCGGACATCACCGTGCCACGTGAGTGCCATCTGATTGGTCCGTTAGCACGTGTCACACGTGTCTTCTCCTCGTATCATTGTTTGTGCTTCATGAGGTCGTGACTTCAACAGGTGGTGTCATGGGTGCCTCCTCCATCTTTTATGTACAGTCTTGATATACTGAAACCCGTCGGCAGGTTTCCTCGCACCAGACTGTCAGGGGCGTTTCCAAAGTTACCATGGTAACCCAGCGCCAATAAAGTCCTTTTAAATGTAAATGCAGTCTTTCTGTGTGTGTCAGTGATCAAGGCCCCGCCCCACAGCGTGGGTGTGTTAAACGTGATGATTTACTGCCTGCTGCCCGTCACCATGCTGTCTGTCGCTCTGCTCACCACCGTCTGGATGTACCAACACCGCAAACCTCCGTATGGACACGTGGACATTGCCGAGGTGAGCCTCAAACACTCACGCTTACCTTTTGATGAAACGAGTAGAAGTACTCGGTTACTTTGACCTGCAGACCGGAGCTGATGACGTCAGTTTGACTCTGCAATGCTGAGACGGCTCCATCTGCTGGTGGTCTGCAGGCACTGCAGCAGGAAACATCTCAAACGAGGGTTTGTCACCACATCGTGGTTCCTCATATTGAACTGTAAAACACGGCCAATCGGTCTGATAGGGCGAGAGGCGGGATTCACCTGAACAGGTGGCCCGTGTATTGACAGCACTCTCACCTGTGGTTCAGTTTTTATTCATACAGCACCAAATCACAACAGCAGTCGCCTCGAGGCGCTTTATATTGTACAGTAGATCGCACAATAATAGATACAGAGAAAAACCCAACAATCACATGACCCCCTATGAACAAGCACTTTGGTGACAGTAGGAAGGAAAAACTCCCTTTTAACAGGAAGAAACCTCCAGCAGAACCAGGCTCAGGGAGGGGCGGGGCCATCTGCTGCTGGTTAGGGTGAGAGAAGGAAGACAGGACAAAGACATGCTGTGGAAGAGAGACAGAGGTTAATAACAGATATGATTCAGTGCAGAGAGGTCTGTTAACACATAGTGAGTGAAGAAGAAACACCCAGTGCATCATGGGAATCCCCCAGCAGCCTACACCTACTGCAGCATAACTAAGGGAGGATTCAGGGGTCACATTAATTCTGACATGGGAGGGGCTTCTGTCATGTTGCTGTCTATAAATGTGTCACATTGATGCCCTCCCCCACTCTCCTTTCCTCTCCTCCAGGATCCTGGTCCACCTCCTGCCTCCCCCCTGCTGGGGCTGAAGCCTCTGCAGCTGCTGGAGGTGAAAGCCAGGGGGCGCTTCGGCTGCGTCTGGAAGGCTCAGATGATGAACGAACACATGGCCGTGAAGATCTTCCCCATGCAGGTACCGGTGTTTGCTCCGAGCATCAGGGCAGCCGTCCTGACTCCCAACCCTTCCTCACCTCCTCCTCCTTGCAGAATAAGGACTCCTGGGAGACCGAGAGGGACGTGTTCATGACGCCGGGCATGAGGCACAAGAACATCCTGAGGTTCATCGCCGCAGAGAAACGAGGGAGCCACCCCGAGGCCGAGCTGTGGCTCATCACAGAGTTCCACGAGAGGGTGAGGAAGGGGGGCCGAGGGGGGGTCAGAAACTCCCGGGGGTGTGGGGTCGATCTCCTGATGTTTGTCTCTGCAGGGCTCGCTGTCGGGCTTCCTGAAGGGAAACATGATCAGCTGGTCCGAGCTGTGCCACATAGCCGAGACGACGGCACGCGGCCTGGCGTACCTCCACGAAGACGTCCCCCAACTGAAGGGAGAGGGTCCCAAACCGGCCATCGCCCACAGGTCTGCCCACAAACCCCCACACCTACAGATCAGACAGGAAACCCTAGTCTGCAGTGACGAGCTGCTGCCACACGGTGGAGCTGTGAGTCAGCGTTAGAGGACGTCACAGTTCACGCTGCTCGTTTTTACTTCAGAATCTCAGAGATCGCTTATGTTCACGTGCTCAACGCGCAGCAGCTGCTCACACGCTGCTAACACACTGCTCGAATACTGCTAACACGCTGCTCACACGCTGCTCACACGCTGCTCGAATGCTGCTAACACGCTGCTCGAATGCTGCTAACACGCTGCTAACACGCTGTTCACACACTGCTAACACGCTGCTCACACGCTACTAACACGCTGCTCGACATGCTGCTAACACGCTGCTCGACATGCTGCTAACACGCTGCTCACATGCTGCTAACATGCTGTTCACACACTGCTAACACGCTGCTCGAATGCTGCTCACACGCTGCGCACACACTACTAACACGCTGCTCACATGCTGCTAACACGCTGTTCACACACTGCTAACACGCTGCTCGAATGCTGCTCACACACTACTAACACGCTGCTCGAATGCTGCTAACACGCTGCTCACGCGCTGCTAACACGCTGCTCACACGCTGCTCACACGCTACTAACATGCTGCTCGAATGCTGCTAACACGCTGTTCACACACTGCTAACACGCTGCTAACACGCTGCTCGAATGCTGCTCACACGCTGTTCACACGCTGCTCACACGCTGCTCACATGCTGCTCACATGCTGCTCACACGCTGTTCACACGCTGTTCACACGCTGCTAACACGCTGTTCACACGCTGCTAACACGCTGTTCACACACTGCTAACACGCTGCTCGAATGCTGCTCACACGCTGCTCACACGCTGTTCACACGCTGCTAACACGCTGTTCACACACTGCTAACACGCTATTCACACACTGCTCGAATGCTGCTCACACGCTGCTAACACGCTGCTCGAATGCTGCTAACACGCTGCTCACATGCTGCTAACACGCCGCTAACACGCTGCTCACACGCCGCTAACACGCTGTTCACACGCTGCTTACACGCTGCTCACACGCTGCTCTGCTGCTTTCAGCTCCACAGTGAACACATACAGAGACTCACAGTATCAGCATGCAGCAGCAGGTTAGCAGGAAGTGTAGAGCTCAGTGTGTGCTGGGGCTGAATCACAACCTGCACGGCTAGATGAAAGCTACTACATGTACTACTACATGCATATAGTAGTACATGTTGACACCACAGAAATCAGAGTGCTGTAGGCAGCAGCTAAAAGCATCATGGGAGCTGTAGTTGAATAACACAGTAGATCGATGAGGAGCAGGACTGTGGGCGGGGT